>NW_015386481.1:726875-728157 GCF_001527695.2 Protobothrops mucrosquamatus
CTTTCTCTCTCTCTCTCTCTTCCTCCTCCTCCTCCTCCTTCTTCTCCTCCTCCTCCTCCTCCTCCTCCTCCTCCCTGCAAACCCCTCTCCCTTCTAGCACTGATGGTGTTCCCTAGTTGGGTCATGAAACGTCTGCAAGGAAACCACCAGGCTCAGAGAGCACCAAGGACCCCACAGTTGTCGTCCTCCTCCTCCTCCTCCTCCTCCTGTTCATCCTTCTCTCCTCCTTCTCCTCCCCCTCCTCTTCTCTGCAAACCCCTCTCCCTTCTAGCACTGATGGTGTTCCCTAGTTGGGTCACGAAACGTCTGCAAGGAAACCACCCAGCTCAGAGCGCGCCACGGACCCCTCAAAATTAGACTGCTGGTAAAAACCACACATTTACCAGTTGAAGGCAGGGTGCCTCGTGTTCTCCCTCCATCTATTAGTCCCCCGAACAACCCTGTGAGGTAGGCTGGACCGAAAGAACCATTCGCTCAAAGTGCTAGGGTTGGCTTTTCCCAACTTTAGTCTGATTCAAGGGCTTGCAAAAGACTTTAGACCTCTTTAAAAAATCTGTTCCGTTTTCATTTCTGAGTTAAGATGATTCACCAATATACACGGCTAGCCTTTCGCCACTGCACCGAACTGTAAAATATATTAAAAATATTTTTTTTTTTGCAGCTGTCAATAAGATATAGAGCTGTGGGTGACTCAGAGATGACTCTTCCTCAGCGCCCCCCCCCCCCCCAATGTCCCTTCCAAAGTAAAAATACTGGAATTTCATAGCTAGATGACTAGACTATACAATCACAGGATGTTATGGTCATCGGCCTTTCTACGTGCTCAGCCGGAGGGAGATTTGGTGAAGAGTCAGGGACTAATCAGAATCAAAACAGAGCTGGAAGGGACCTCGGAGGTCTTCTAGTCCAACCCCCTGCTCAAGCAGGAGACCCTATACTATTTGAATCAGAATGGATCTGGAAGGGACCTCGGAGGTCTTCTAGTCCAACCCCCTGCTCAAGCAGGAGACCCTGTGCCATTTCAATCAATCAGAATAAGAGCTGGAAGGGACCTCGGAGGTCTTCTAATCCAACCCCCTGGTCAATAATAATAATAATAATAATAATAAATTTAATTTATATGCCGCCCTTCTCCCAGCGGGACTCAGGGCGGCGCACAACATATTTAAAACAAAACATAAATACATTCCCCCCCGATAAAACCGAATTAAATCAAATTTTAAAGTTGTGTCTTTGTCAAATTGTTAAAAGATAAACCCCAAATAAAATCCTCCCTAGGTCA
>NW_015386481.1:728475-780257 GCF_001527695.2 Protobothrops mucrosquamatus
GGCGGGAGGTGACAAGAGCATGAGTGACTGTGCGTAAGGCGTCCCGGTCCAGAAAAGGCCGCAACTGGTAAATCAGGCGAACCTGATAAAACGCCCCCCTGGTCACGGCCGACAAATGGTCATCCAAAGTCAGCCGTGAATCCAGGAGGACTCCCAAGTTGCGCGCCCTCTCTGAGGGGGCCAAAGACTCGCCCCCTATGGTCAAGCAGGGGACCCTAGACCATTTCAATCAACCAACCAACCAACCAATCAGAATAGAGCTGGAAGGGACCTCGGAGGTCTTCTATTCCACCCTCTGCTCAAGCAGAGATACTAGACCATTTCAGACAAATGGCTGTCCAGTCTCTTCTTAAAACCCCCCAGTAATGAAGCACCCACAACTTCTGGTGGCAAGCTGTTCCACTGGTTAATTTTTCAAGAAATTCCCACTCTCTTCTTTGCCATCAAACCAGATTACAGGGAGCTAAGATTGGCTCTGCCAGCCCCCCCCCCCCCAGCTGCAAACTCCCAGGTTAGAAGTAGATAGGCTTTTTCAAAAAATAAGCTAAATAATCTATCAGCATTAAGCCCCTTTCTTAGTGAGTAATGAAGTTATTTTTCCTGGTTTTTTTCCCCCTCTTCCCAGCCACTCTTTTGTTCCCTCACAATTATCCGTTGGGCAGAGCTGTAACTGTACCTGGCAGGGCATCACAGAAGCCCAAGGATGGAGGGGGGAAGTGGATCACAATTGTGTGGCCTTTGCCCGGCTGATGCGCGAACCAAACTCAAGCCCATCTCAACATCCACACCAACGGCAACAAAGAGGTGGTGGGCGCTCCATCCCTGTAGGCTTTTAAGAAGAGACTGGACAGCCACTTGTCTGAAAGGGACTAAGGTCTCCTGCTTGAGCAGGGGGTTGGGCTAGATGACCTCCGAGGTCCCTTCCAACTCTGTTATTCTGTAATTCTATCTATCTATCTATCTATCTATCTATCTATCTATCTATCTATCTATCTATCTATCTATCTATCTATCTATCTATCTATCTATCTATCTATCTAATCTATCTATCTATCTATCTATCTATCTATCTATCTATCTATCTATCTATCTATTACTAGATCAGCAAAGGAGATCCATTGCCCCAAATTCTCAAGGCATTCGCTGCTCACCCTTCCAGCAAACCCTTCAGCGTATCCGAAGGCTGCGGTTCAAATGTTAGCGTGGCCACGGAAGCCCAGAATTTGGGAAGGATCCCCAAATCTCTCCCATTGGCTTGTTGGCTTCAGCCTACAGCGAAAAATCAAATCAAGCTTGCACAAACAACTCACTGGCCCCCTGGTTCTTGCCCGGCACAGGAAATGCTGCCTCCTATCAAAAGGGTCTCTAGGAAATCTTTCCTCGCTTTTCTGCACAAAGTTGGATAATTCAATGGCTCAAAAACGGCAGAAAGCCACCGATGGATGATGACACAAAATTCTGGGCCGTTTTTTTTGAGCTATTTGGTCCTCTACAATTTGAAATCGGAAGCATTCAAGGAAAGCCAGGCCTGTGGCCGAACCTGGTTTTGGAGGAAGCCAAAGAACAGCGGAGAGCTTTTGAGTCAGGGACTGATCAGGATCAGAATAGAGCTGGAAGGGGGACACCTTGGAGGTCATCCAGTCTAACCCACTGCTCAAGCAGTAGACCCTAGACCAGGGGTTCTCAACCTTGGCAACTTTAAGACTCGTGGACTTCAACTCCTAGAATTCCTCAGCCAGCTTTGCTTGTTGAAGTCCACAAGTCTTAAAGTTGCCAAGGTTGAGAACCCCTGCTCATTTCAATCAATCAATCAATCAATCAATCAATCAATCAATCAATCAATCAGAATAAGAGCTGGAAGGGACCTTGGAGGTCTTCTAGTCCAACCCCCTGCTCAAAGTAAGAGACTCTTATACCATTCTAGACCAATAGCTGTCCAGTCTTTTCTTAAAAATCTCCAGTAATGGAGCATCCACAAATTCTATCTAGAGGCAAGCTGTTCCACTGGTTAATTTTTCTCACTGTTAGGAAGTTTCTCCTTAATTCCAGGTTGCTCCTCTCCTTGGTTAGTTCCCATCCATTGTTTCTTGTCCTGCCTTAGTTGGTTTGAAAAATAGTCTCGTGTTTGGGGCAGCCCCCCCAAATACTGGAAGACCGCTATCATGTCCCCCCCGGTCCTTCTTTTCTCTAGACTGGACATCCCCAGTTCCCGCAACCGTCCTTCCTATGTTTTAGTCTCCAGGCCTTTAACCATCTTAGTTGCTCTTCTCTGCACTTTTTCCAAAGTCTCCACTTATGTTTTTTGTAATGGGGTGACCCAAAACCGGATGCAGGATTCCAGGTGTGGCCTCACCAAGGTTTTATAAAGAGACTAAGAATTAGAGTTTATTGCTAGCCCAATTTCTCCCAGAGGAGCTGGCTGTGGCCTACTCCATCCGGCTCCCCTTTATTTGCAGGTCTTTATCTACCTTCCTGGAAGGATTTTGCAGGGAGAAACCAGGTAATTAACACAATATCAACAAACCACAGCCACCAGCAAGCTAAGATTAAGCAGTTCCGGAACATCCTTCCAAGGTGCCAGGGAAGAGCCTGGAGGAGCGAACACCACCACGCAATTCTAATTCGGGAGGAAGGGACAGCCCTACCTCACCTAACCACCAAATCCAGTTTGAAGACAGCGGTGTGTGTTGCTGGCCTGCACACAACCGCAACTTTAGGGTGGGATTTCGTTGTACAAGTCGTCCTCGCTTTACAACGGCAGGGATCTGCTTAATAACTCTGGCCCCCCAAAAAAAGGTTTTGAAATCAATCAATCAGAATAAGAGCTGGAAAGGGACCTTGGGGGGTCTTCTAGTCCAGCCCCCTGCTCAAGCAGGAGACCCTACACCATTTCAATCAATCGATCAGAATAAGAGCTGAAAGGGACCTTGGAGGTCTTCTAGTCCAGCCCCCTGCTCAAGCAGGAGACCCTACACCATTTCAGACAAATGGGTGTCCAGTCTCTTCTTCAACACCTCCAGGGATGGAGGACCCACAACCTCCGGGAGCAATCAGGCAAACCCCTTTAAAAAAAATATCTCCCTGCGTAACCCCTTAAATTCAGCTGCCAATTGTGGTGGCAATTCGGGGACCCCCCTAAATATTGCAAGCCGCAGACCATCCTCGGCAACCGATCCCATCGAGGGGTCTCTTCCACACCTGCCATCTCCCCCCACAGCCGTTCCGAAGACCTCCCTCCTGCCACCATTACTGACGGGCGCTAACCCGAAGAACAAACGGCCTCCTTGGCGACCCCTCTTTGTGGACAACCTCACAATCCCTTGCAGCAGGACAAATGCACAAATGCACAAATGCCATCCTTGGGCAGGCGCCACGGACAGCTGGGCTGCAGGACCAGAGTGGCGAGGCGGGCTTGGCTGCCCCTCTTTCACCCACCAGACCCCCCCCTCTGTGGACACGATGACTGCTCTGTCCCGGACTGGCATTGCCCATAAGCCACAGCAGGATCGCTTTTAAGAAAGGGAGGGGGGGGGGCAATGTCTCAAAGCAAGGCCCAGGTACCGGATGTAAACATCTGCATCCCCAGCGGGGCTGAAGGATCCTGGCCCAGAGGCTGGCACCAGCGTTTCTAGCACGCACCAAGTCACACAAATGGCCCAATCATTGTTTGCTCGGAGGGGCAGGAGGGGGGTGGTGGTGGGGGCTGGAACAGCTGCTCCTTCAGGCTTTCCAGCCATCTCCCGAAAGGATAACAGGAGCCCAGCGCTGGAAGGGACCTTGGAGGCCATCCAGTCCAACCCCCTGCTCAGGCAGGAGACCCCACACCATTCTGGACAAATGGCTGTCCAGCCTCTTCTTCAAAACCTCCAGGGATGGAGCATGCACGGCTTCTGGAGGACGAGCTTGACTACTTCCCATCCGTTATTTCTTGTCCCCCCCTTCAGGTGCTTTGGAGGATAGATGGGACCCCTCCTCTTCTTTGGGGCAGCCCCTCAAATATTGGAAGACTGCTATCCTGTCCCCCCAGTCCTTCTTTTCTCTAGACCGGCCATACCCCAATCCCTGCACCCAAAGTGACCTTCAGGTCATTGAACCAAGAGACTTTCGCCCTGATCAACTGTTCTAAGGTCAGGTAACTTCTCCAGGTTGCTTCCCCCCCCCCCTTGCTGAGTTTCCACCCGCTGCTTCTCCTCCAGGTGCTTTGGAGCAGAGCTGGACCCCCTTCTTCTTTGGGGCACCCCCTTAGATCTGCAAGCCGGGCTGCCTTTAGAGACCCCGGGGAGAAGCCGGGAGCAAGGAGGGGGGGGCTAGGAAGAGGGTCGCCTCCTTAGCCCCAGGTAGAGGCTTCCATCCAGGTAGAGGCTTCCTGGCAGCCCCCCCCCCCGGGGGGTGGGAGGGGGGAGGGCAGCACAGCCCGGCCAGACCGCCCTGTCGGGAGGGAGGGGGGGGGGAGAGAGAGAGAGTGGCGGCTCAAGCGCTGCCGAGCGATGAGCTCACCTTCCTGCCCCCGGGCGGTCTCCTAGCAACCGGGCTCGCCCTACCTGTGCTGCAGGTGCACGGCCGTCGCCTCCCCGCCGCGCTTGCAAGGGCGATGACTAAGCCTTGATTCACCAGCCCGATTCGGAGCAGGGGAGGTGCAGGATCCTGCAAGCGGGGCCGGAAGAAGAGACCCGGCAGCCGGGTCCCCACCCGCCGCGGTCGACCGGACGGGGGGGGGGGCCTCCGGAGCCCCCAGACCCAATTCCCACGCGCAGGGAGCCCCGCAGACGAGCAGCAGCAGCAGCGGCGCCCGCCCTCCCTCCCTCCCTCCCTCCTTCCTTCCTTCCTTCCTCCCTGCCCGCAGCGCCCCTTCCCCGCGACTCACCTAGAGGGCGCCCGCGAGCCCCGCTTCGCACGACCCCCGCCTCTCTCCGCGGCAGCGCCGGCGTCGCTCTGAGCCTCAGCCCGGGCGAAGCGCGCTTTTATAGCGGAGGGCGGGGCTTCTGGGGGGCGGGCCGCCCTTGGCCGCTCCGCCCTCTTAAAGCGGCCACGGCTCTCGGAGGGCCCCCCCCGGCGTCTGCTCGCGGTCGTAAAGCGGCCCCGCCTCCTTCCCGTTGCTAAGCGGGACCTTTCTCAAGGGGGGGGGGGTCCCGCTTGACGTCCTGCCCGAAAATGCCCGTCGGGAAGCGGGACGAAACCGGTCGAGGGGCCGTCGACCCGTTTTACGATCTGCCCGGCCACCGTTGTTAAGCGAATCGCTGCCGTTCTTAAATGAATACATTTTTTAATTACTTGATGTGTTAATTAATAACGTGTTGTTGAGTGAATCCAGCTTCCCCGGAAAAGGGGATCACGTTAAACCCCCCCCCCCGGGACACTGCGACCGTCATAAATACGAGTCGGTTGCCCAGCGCTTGAATTTTGATCCCGTGATCCCTGGGACACTGTGACGGTCATAAATACGAGTCGGTTGCCCAGCGTCTGAATTTTGATCACGTGATCCCCAGCGATGCTGCCGCAACGATTCACTTAACAACAGAAGTGAAGAAGATGGTCAAACGGGGCGAAATTCACTGAGGAAATGTCTCGCTTAGCGACAGAAAGGTCGGACTCCATTCCGGTCGTTGAGGCGAGGACTGCCTGTGTTGAACCGGTTTGCAAACCGAGAAACCTTTTAAGCTTCTGGGTAGGATGTTGAAACGGTGCTGAGGGAAGGGAGGAAAAAGAGAGCAGGTGTCGGTTTGGCAAGACTGGGTAGCGCCGAGTTAATTTTGTAACCCGGTTAAAAGCGGATTGAAGGGTTCAGATCGATATGTTGACACGGCAGCCGAGCTTGGCAGATGGAGACTCTGACTCAGTCCTACCTCAGTAACTTTAAAAGGGGTACAGATGTTTGCAGGATGCCCCCATGCAAAAAAGCAGGAGACCCTAGACCATTTCAATCAATCAGAATAGAGCTGGGAGGGACCTCGGAGGTCTTCTAGTCCAGCCCCCTGCTCAAGCAGGAGAACCTATAGCATTTCAATCAATCAGAATAGAGCTGGGAGGGACCTCGGAGGTCTTCTAGTCCAGCCCCCTGCTCAAGCAGGAAAACCTATACTATTTCAGACAAGTGACAGTCTAATTAAATGAAATTAAAGAACAATATTCTTTCTAGGCTTCCAAGGATGCTAAAACGACATCTGGAAGATAAAACCTAAGACTTTGATATATCTCCACACAACAGAATCTGAATTAATTCTTTTTCCCAGGGTTACACAATGCCTGTCATAAGCTCATCAAAGGGTTTCCACCATATTCTCAGCCACTAAGACTGGACATAAAACAGCCAGGAATATGCCATAAAATGAGGACCACGGATGCTGGGGGGGGGGCAGTCCGACTTTCCAGAAAAGTTGCTTAGAAACGTGGCCTAAAAGAGATGAACCTTTCTTGATTTCTGAACGGGGTCTCTGAAAAGGCTTTTAGCAGGTAGGCAGAAACCAAAACTGAGAGAATCGATTATTTTCCCATTTGCAACTGAATTCACAATGGTTCCCATTTGGACAAACGTGGAAAGAATGGATAGAGAAAGAAGTTTCCAGGTTTTTAGGTGTCACATCATCCATTTTTCTTTCATATGCCTAATCAGTAGAAATATGCAGACCCTCTGCCTTAATTTGATTAGACATAGAAACACAGAGAGAATTGCAGAATAGCCAAAGAAATAACCCATCAATTTTCATTCCAGGCACATTTTTTTTCCAACTGTTACCCATTTCGGCTGCTTAAGTCAGAACAAAAGCAGAGCTTCAACAGATACCGTAAATCAGAGACCCTGAATCGAAGGCAGGCAAACGGCACATAACTGACAGACCAGCATGTTTCATCTCAGTATCCCAACATTAACTATGGGAGCTGTCCCACCCTGAGCCTCTACTGGAGTCTGTAGGAAGGCGTGAGTTTGGTGATATGTTTTTAAAACGTCAATTAAAAACTCGCCACTCGCCGTGGGACGATGACAATCATTCAATTTCATTCTTGTAAGATCGTTAAGACGTCATTTCGATTTTTGCCCTTCACGTTTCGTTTGGTCCTTCCTGTGGCATCCGTTGCCTTGCTGATTCTATTCTGCCCCTTCTTCGAAATGAGTGGGACTCGTGTCCCGCGGTGAGATTTTCTCCGGTGATTTGGCCGTGGTGAATTGTTGGTTATGGTGAGTTGTCGTGGCGGTGATGAGTTGTCGTGGCTGTGATGACTTGGCCGTGGTGTGTTGTGGCTGTGGTGAATTGTCCGCGGCGAGTTGTCATAGTTCTGATTGTGTTTTGGTAGGGGCTTTTATATGGGGTATTTTAGAGCAGGCTTTTTATTCAATATTTATTGTGATTTTTGTTGTCGCCTGTTCACCGCCCTGAGTCCCGTAGGGGAGATAGGGCGGTATATAAATTTAAATAATAATAATAATAATAATAATAATAGACCAAATGCATCTCTCCCTGTCCAGATCAGCAGACCACAGTCAGATCCCTCCCGTTGCTGGCAACTTTGCTCAGCTGAGAAAGATTTGGAAACTAAGAAACCGAGGAAGACTCAGGACCTTCCATGGCTCTTCCCCTCTCCGGTTGCCCAGAAAACAGTCAGATTCCCTGCCAAATTCTTTGCTCTTTTGGCTGCCACACAGTGGGCCTTCCCTCACCCCCCAATCCCTTGCTTGAATTCACCGTCAGCCTTTCACAATATCTCCCACTTCACTGGGCGCTTTGAACGGGTCCAAAAACCCCTTTTGAAGGCTTCCTTGGCGCATACTGATGGGCAGAGAAGAGAAGCTAGCTTTAAACCCAGGATAATGGTTCTTTGGCTCGATCTAGTCACAGCAGGCCTCCCTCGGCCTGGCGTGGTTTGCTCCTGGTCCAGAAACCTCCGCTGGTGCTTGTAGGATTGACATCGAGGCAGGCGCCCCTCTATCCAGAGGTGGGATTCAAATAGGTGAACAACCGGTTCTCTGTGTGTGGATGCCGCTTCCGGAAGTCCGTTCTGGGCCTGGGCCAGAAAAAATTAGCTACCGGTTCTGCCAAAGTGGTGCAAACTGAATTGGCGGTGGCGTTGCGTTGAAATAGAGCAGGGGTCTTCCAACTTGGCCCTTTGATGACTGGTGGACTTCAACTCCCAGAATTCCTCAGCCAGCTGAGGAATTCTGGGAGTTGAAGTCCACCAGTCATCAAAGGGCCAAGTTGGAAGACCCCTGAAATAGAGCATGCATGCATTTTGTGCAACGATTTTATTAGATATATATATATATATATATATTCGTCCGCCAGTAGATGGCAGCGTTTATAAGCCTGTAGTTGCATCGACGGTATAGCCGTAGTCCTCGACTTATCGGCTTCACTTAACAACCGGGTGGCTGATTTGACAGCTGCCGTGATTCCCTTAACCACAGTGGCAAGAAAAGGCGTAAACGGGGGGCCAAACTCACTTAAGACATGTCTCGCTTAACAACAGAAATATTGGGTCATAAGTTGAGAACGGGGCATTCAAGCTTCTTCCCACCCAGAGAATCATGTCTGGTTTAATGGGGAAAAAAGGACTTGGGGTGATATGATAGCACTGTCCCATTTTTGAGGGGCTGCCCCAAAGAAAACAGGGTCCCAATATTCTCCAAAGTCCCTGAAGAAGGCAGGACAAGAAGCAACAGATGGGAACTCATCAAGGAGAGAAGCAACCTGGAACTAAGGAGAAACTTCCTGACAGCGAGGACAATTAACCGGTGGAACAGCTGGCCACCAGAAATTGTGAATGCTCCAACACTGGAGGTTTTTACGAAGAGACTGGACAGCACAGTATAGAGTTTCCTGCCTGAGCAGGGGGTTGGACTAGAAGACCTCCAAGGTCCCTTCCAATTCTGTTATTCTGCTCTATTATCCTGTGGCTTTCTCCACAACTTTGCAAGGAAGTTAATTTAATTAATTTTTTTAATTTTACAATTTAATTTTACAAAATTTATATGCCGCCCTTCTCCCCATGGGACTCAGGGCGGCTCACAGCATGTTAAAACAATATACAAAATTACCCCTTCTAAAAACCAATTAAAATCCAAATATTAGTGGCTGTGGCTATTTAAAATCATTAAAAATTGTCCCTATTTAAAATTCACCCTAGGTCAGGCCCGCTTGTTGAAAAAGCCATGTCTTGAGGGCGCGGCGGAAGGTTAGGAGCTACGGGAAAGGAACCCCGTCTACTTTAGTGGAGGTGCATTATGGGTTACTTTTCCCCCCAGGTCACTAACTGCAGGACATTTTCCATCTGTTTTCAGACCTTGAACAGCTTGTTCTGTGCCAGGGGGCTGAATGTGGACATAAGCAAAGAAAAAAAAAATCCAGATATTTGTCATAGCTTAACTGCAAACACAACCTATGACCCATTGACACACACCACGCCCCCCCACCCCCGAAATTGCACTGCTGGTGACAGATATCAGGAAATTGACTCGATTCAAAGATACACGGAAAAACAACAAAACCAAAAATTAACCTGAATGTTCTTTGCTTGTTTCCAAGAATGCTGTTTCTTTGGAATATTATCTGGTTTGGCCCGATGGCTGGATCGGAACGTGCAATGGGGCAAAGTTGTTTACTGGGTAGATTTGGGTAGATAAATAAACTGATGCTATTGGCAACATCTGGGATGGGTTTAAAGCAGTGTTTTCTTTCCTTATCCCAAATCAATGATCAGGAAGTCTTGTTGAACTTCAAGGACTGCTCAAAACTCTCTTCCTCCAATCACCAGTGTAACTTTGAATGGTCAATGAATAGATAATTATAACTCTCTCTCTCTCTCTCTCTCTCTCACCTATTTATCTATCTATCTATCCATCCATCCATCCATCTATCAATCATCTATCAATCATCTATTGTCTATCTATCTACCTACCTACCTACCTACCTACATACCTATGAATTTATCTATGAATCTATTTATCATCTATCAAATATCTATCTATGAATATTTATCTATGAATCTATCATCTATCTATCTATCTATCTATCTATCTATCTATCTATCTATCTATCTATCTATCTATCTATCTATGAATCTATTTATCTATGAATATCTATCTATCTATCTATCTATCTATCTATCTATCTATCTATCTATCTATCTATCTATCTATGAATCTATTTATCTATGAATATCTCTATCTATCTATCTATCTATCTATCTATCTATCTATCTATCTATCTATCATCTATCTATCTATCTATCTATCTATCTATCTATCTATCTATCTATCATCTATCTATCAATTATCCGGAAGTTGTGAATGCTCCAACACTGGAGGGTTTAAAAAAAAAAAAAAAAAAAAAAAGATTGGATAACCATTTGTCTGAAGTGGTATAGGGTTTCCTGCCTGAGCAGGGGGTTGGACTAGATGACCTCCAAGGTCCCTTCCAACTCTGTCCTTCTATTCTAAGCATTCCGTACACGGCTTGCTAAGTTGCTCCCTTTCAAACCAATGTGGGGGGGGAGAAACGGGCTGTTAGCATTCGGCACTCGTCGCCTGTTTTGTGTCAGCGTGCCGTCGTTTCTGAAGCCATCAAAACCCAGAATATAGAAAATTGACTCTCAGCCTGGAACTACGTGAAGCAACTGAGTCATTGAGTGCAGAGCAGCTTCCAGCACAGAGAGAGAGAGAGAGAGAGAGAGAGAGAGAGAGAGAGAGAGAGAGAGAGAGAGAGAGGGGGGGGGGGGGAACTTGAATTACTCAAATGCAATACTAGGAAAGCCAAATGAATCACTTCCTATCCCGCAGTAGATTTAGTCATGCGTGGGAGCACATGGCTGCAATTTTCTAGCCAGCAAATTCTTTGCAAAACAGCCAAGAACATTTGTTACATAAGCCTGCCCAGACCAGCACCCAGTGTTCGTTTGACATGAGTATTTTCTTGGCAGACTCTCGGCCTTCTGTTTACGGATTCGTTCCACGTTCACACAACCTCTCTTTGGGAAGTCGCTGGTCTGTGGCACACAGGAAGCCTTCGGCATCGGGGAAAAGCTCCTGCTGGAAAGGGGTCTAGGACAATTCGGCACGAACAACTTAATAATAATAATAATAATAATAATAATAATAATAATAATAATAATAATAAAGTTGGGAGGGACCTTGGAGGTCATCTAGTCCAACCCCCTGCTCAGGCAGGAGACCCCTATACCATTTCAGACAAATGGCTGTCCAGTCTCCTCTTAAAAACCTCCAGTGTTGGAGCATTCACCGCTTCTGGTGGCAAGTTGTTCCACTGGCTAATTGTCCTCACTGTCAGGAAGTTCCTCCTTAGTTCCAGGTTGCTTCTCTCTCCTTGATGAGTTTCCATCCGTTGCTTCTTGTCCTTCTTTTCCGGTGCTTTGGAGAACAGCTTGACTCCCTCTTCTTTGGGGCAGCCCCTGTACGTGCCGCGGGATAACTCGCAGCAGCCCAAAGGTCACCCCAATTTCAAAGAAACCATTAAAGGAAGGATGCAGACGGAGGGGCCGAAGGGAACCCGAAGGACCCAAAAAATAAACAAATCATGTTTTATTTATTTTAAATAATGAAACAGAACGGTTGAATCGTCCCACGGCCGCCGGGAACCGGCTGCCACACGGCACAGCCAAGTTACAGCCGACCAATTGGTCGTGGGAAAATTCGCCACAGGAAAATTCCGCAGGAGACCCAGTTGGACAATTTCATTTCATTATTTCAAATAACTGAAAGCACTCTTTCCATTTTTGGCCGTTCGCGTTTCGTTTTCTCCTTCCTTTTGCATCCTTCCTTCAAGGATTCTATTTCACCAATAGACTTTTTTCACACCGTTGCACACACACACACACCCACCCAGGGTCACGTGATCAAAATCCAGACCCTTGGCCGCTGACTCGTATTTCTGACGGTTGCAGCGTCCCCGGGGTCACGGGATTCCCCCCTTTTGCGACCGTCTGACAGTGAGAAAGTCAGCTCCACTTAGCAATTGTATTACTAACTTCAGAACTTCCGTGCTTCGCTTACGAACGGGGGCAAGCGAGGTCGTAAAATGGAGCGCAACTCACAGAAATGATGAACGCATGGTTAGACTCATCGTTCTCCAATATATCAGCGTCAAAATTCGCAGAAAGAGGAAATAGGAAATAGGGAAAAAAGAAGAACCGGTATTTTTAAGGAGAGGAAAAACAATAAAAGTTTGGGCTGATGTTTATTTCTTGCTGCAGATTTGAGCACAGGTTTTTAAGGAAGGGATCAAATGCTTTGATTCCTTGGTTAAAACGTCTGCCCAAATTTGCAGTAAAAAAAATAAACGTCAGCCAAAATTTACTCTTTCGCGAGGAGACCCTTCCTTCTATAAAACTTTCAATTTTTGCACCCCAACGTGCAAGGAGACCCCCCCCCCCAGTTTAGCTACTGTCGCTCAAAGACGGTAGTAGCCTCTCCAGGAATGTCATTGTTATTATCCAGAGACGTGCCAAACAAACAAACTGCACAAAGGATTTGCCTGCAGAATAAAATTAATATTTTGATTATTATTTTTTTTAATCATCTTATTGGGCCGGTGCCAAGTTGTGGGTGGCTTGGAGGCGAGCGGAGACTTGAATCCTGCTGGCTTGCCTCTTTCCCCTTCATTAAACAGGAATCCCAGTTGTTTTTTTTTTGTTTTCTCCCCAGCTGTCCTAGAAATTATACAGGAAGTCCTTGATTTACAACCGTTTCGTTTAGTGACCGTTCAAAGTTACGATGGCACTAAAAAAAAAAGGGACTTAGGACCGTTTTTCACACTTAACACCCATTGCGGCATCCCGGCGGTCACGGGATCAAAATTCAGACGCAAATGCTAGTCAGGTTAAAAAAGAAGAGACTGGACAGCCATTTGTCTGAAATGGTCTAGGGTTTCCTGCCTGAGCAGGGGGTTGGACTAGATGACCTCCAAGGTCCCTTCCAGCTCTATTCAATTCTATTCTATTCTATTCTATTCTATTCTATTCTATTCTATTATTATTATTTCATTCTATTATTCCATTCCATTCCATTCCATCCCATCCCATTTTATTATTCTATTCTATTCTATTCTATTCTATTCTATTCTATTCTATTCTATTCTATTCTATTCTATTCTATGGTTGGTCGGTCAAAATGGTCTAGGCTCTCCTGTTTGAGCAGCGGGCTGGACTAGAAGACCTCCAAGGTCCCTTCCATCTCTATTCTGATTGATTGATTGATTGATTGACATGGTCTAGAGTCTCCTGCCTGGGCAGGGGGTTGGACTAGAAGACCTCCAAGGTCCCTTCCATCTCTATTCTGATTGATTGATTGATTGATTGATTGACTGATTGATTGAAACGGCCTACGGTCTCCTGCCTGGGCAGGGGGTTGGACTAGAAGACCTCCAAGGTCCCTCCCAGCTCTATTCTGATTGATTGGTTGAAGCTCCAAGCCTTTCTGCTGGTGGTTGAGGACGGATCCTTCCTCCTTCTCCATATAAGGGACTGCCTGCTGCTTAGGAGCTGCTGGTTCAGCCTCCAGGCACATTAACCCCCCCTTCTCCCCCCTCCCCGTGACGCAGGTCTCCCATCCATTTTTTCCCCTTTCCCTGCAGCCCCTAGACCAGGGTGAGGCTGAATGGAGCCAGGGGCCACGGGCTCCTTAATTTTAACAAGGTTTATTTTCGAGTCAGAAGCTTGGTGATCCCTGCCAAAGTTCCCCGCTGGCTTCAGCGTTGAGTCACATCCTAACAGCCATTCTTTTCGCTCTGATGCCACTTGTGTGAATGTCAGTTCACTTCTGAGTCACCTCGGAGCAGCGAAGACTTGCAGGTTAGGTTGCAAGAAGCGAGAGGAGAGAGGGAAACGCCTCTTTCTCTTCCCATTTTTTTTTGGCTCCCCTTTCGCCAAACCAACGGACTTGGGGAGCAGGGGGCGCTGATGGAACGAAGCTCGATGCTCTTGTGGCCGGTTGTGAAATTGGCAAAAGCATTAAGATGGGGACATCTTCAAACTGTTTCGAGAGAGTGGGCCGTGGCAGCGCCCTTAATTTCGCCGTGAGCAGTTTTATATCCAAATCTGTTTTTTATTATTTTTTATCCTGTTCCCGTCTTCCCTTAAAACATGAACAGAAACCCCCATGGGCTGAGAATCTGTGTCTCCACTAGATAATAGAATAGAATAGAATAGAATAGAATAGAATAGAATAGAATAGAATAGAATAGAATACAGAACAGAGAATAGAATAGAATAGAACAGAAATGGCAGATGCAATTTGTCAGTTAGACTAGCCATTGCTTAGAGAGACTCACATAAATATGATGAAACATTCCTGGAAGGAGGAGGAGGAGAAGGAGAAGGAGGAGGAGAAGGAGGAGGAGGAGGAGGAGGAGGAGGAGGAGGAGGAGAAGAAGAAGAAGAAGAAGAAGAAGAAGAAGAAGAAGAAGAAGAGAAGAAGAAGAAGAAGAAGAAGAAGAAGAAGAAGAAGAAGAAGAAGAAGAAGAAGAAGAAGAAAGAAGAAAAGCATTGACACTCACAACTTTGTTTAGCCTTTAGCTTTCACGTGGCTGAGGATCTAAATCAAATTAAACATGTTTGTTTGTGGAATGATTCAGAGTCTGCAAATTACGCCTGAGCTCAACAGCGAAGTCACACGTAGCACAATCTGGGCGATAGGGCTGGTAAGACCTTATCTAAAGTAAACCTGGCCTTTCAAAATAAGAACGAGGACAGAAGCCGCATTGCCGAAATTGTGGCCACGCTCGCCTTCAAGGGCTGCTCCACACGGATGGCTTTGCAGTAGTCCAGTCGAGGTTCCTCGCGAAGGACGGAGTGGGGAAATTAGAGGGAAAGGACAGGGCAGAATGACAGAAAGACAGAGCTGGAAGGGACCGTGGAGGTCTTCTAGTCCAACCCCTTCCTCAAGCAGGAGACATAATTTGAAAATGCAACTGAGGCTTGACCTATAATCCTATAATCCTGTTCCTATAATCCTATCCCTGGTAGACTTTTTTCTTTTATATTTGATTTCATTTCAGCGTAGCATAACTTGGTTTTTATCCACATTATAGGAATCACAAAAACTTAATTCTTTGGTTTATTCATCAACGGAAGAAGCAGGTGAGCAATGAGCCGATCTCTTGCTATTTGCTGCCACCTAGTGGTCGAAAGCACAAATGGTTCATCCACAGTTGGAAAGCAGGATCCTCGAGTTACGACGACAACTGAGGCCAAAAGTTATGTTATTTAGTGATTTAGGTTGTAAAATGGCGGGAAACTCACTGGAGGAGGCCTGGAGGAGGCCTTCCAGGCCTAGAACGGCCCGCCGGAAGTGCGTGGATGCCACTTTCAGAAGTCCGTTCTAGGCCTCGGAGGCCTGGAGGAGGCCTCCCAGGCCTAGAACGGCCTATCGGAAGTGCGTGGATGCCACTTCTGGAAGTCCGTTCTAGGCCTCGGAGGCCCAGGCCTGCAACCATGCAGAGAACCGGTTGTTCAGGTATTTGAATCCCACCACTGGTTGTAGCCCTGGGACTTTAAAGCGATGCGAGAAGTGTCTGGGTGTCTCATAAACTGTGGACGAAGTCGGCCACCTTCTCCAGTATCTCCACCCCCGCGGGAAACTGGACGAGGTTCATGTTGCAGAGATTGATGATCCCATGGAAGCCTTGCTCGGCGTGGAACCAGGTGACCTTCACTCCGTTCTCCTCCAGCCGCTTCTTGTACAACAGAGAGTCATCCCGAAGCACGTCGTACTCGCAACTCACGATAAAAGTCTCCGGGAACTGTCTCAAGATAGCATCTTCGACAAACAGCGACGAAAAGGTGGTCTGGAGGAGAAATGGCACTTGGTTGTGGATCTCCGGCTTGAACGGACCCAACGGGCGTCTCTCGTACTTGCGGCATTTAAATTTCTCTGGGATGTTGTCCAGACTGAGCCACTTTTCGCATTTCTGCCGAAAGGCATCCGGCACATGAGAACCCTTCAGGATATCGTCGACCAGTGAGGGATCTTTCAAGAAGTACTTCAGTCCATAGTACACCACGCTGTCCCGGAACAAGATTGGAACCACCGCGTTCTGCTGGTACGACGGGAGGTTGAAGTCCAGCGCTTGGAGTCCGGGGTAGATGAGGACCTGAGCGCGAAGCTTGGGGAGATCCGGGCATCCGAGAAGTACTTGTGAGATTACGGTGGCGAAGTTGCCTCCTGCGCTGTCCCCCCCGATGGCGATCTGGGAAGGGTCGACGCCGTGCTCCTCGGCGTGTTTCATGAAGTGCACGGTGGCAGCCAAACAGTCCTGCCACTGAGTGGGGAAGGGATGCTCCGGGGATAGGCGGTAGCTGCAAAATCACCAGGAAAAGAATTACTGGCAGAATAATTGGCAGGTGAGGGTCAAACTGGGGGGGGGGTCCTTGGTGGTCTCTGAGTTTGGAGGTTTTACCTGCAGATGTTGTATGGAGGTATATAAACAGAGAGCAAACCCCACTCCCTTCTAACACTGATGATGTTCCCTAGTTGGGTCATGAAACGTCTGCAAGAAAACCACCAAGGTCAGAGAACACGAAAGACCCCACAGTCTTCCTCCTCCTCCTCCTCCTCCTCCTCCTCCTCCTCTCTGCAAACTCCACTCCCTTCTAGCACTGATGATGTTCCCTGTTTGGGTCATGAAACGTCTGCAAGAAAACCACCAGGCTCAGAGAGCACCAAGGACCCCACAGTCCTCGTCCTCGTCCTCCTCCTCCTCCTCCTCCTCCTCCTCCTCCTCCTCCTCATCTCCCCACAAACTCAGTCCACATTTCCTCTTGAGACATGAGCACATAGGTTTACACGGGACGAGCGTGGCGTGTCACTCACCCAACCACGACCACCACGGCTTCACTCTCCTTGGCAATTTTACTGGTGATGTCTTGGTAGTAACCTGGGGGGGGGGAGAGGGGGAATCAAGATTAATACAGAGGTAACCATCAAAGCCTTTGAACTGCACTGGTATGAAAATCCCTCTGTCGACTTTGCCCGACACTGGAAGGCAACGAAATTACGATGTAGAGTTTTGATGATTCGAAGAAGAAAAAAAAAATCAGAGTATACCATAGAAAAAATATAAAGGATGCCGTAACTATAGAGGAAGAGGCACGTTTATATGGGTCATTGTTGCAAAGGAAAATGGAGAGACGTTTCTTTAAATTGGCTTTCTTTGTTTTCTGCACCTTCGTGTCTTTTCCTTCCTTCCTTCCTTCCTTCCTTCCTTCCTTCCTTCCTTCCTTCCTTCCTTCCTTCCTTCCTTCCTTCTTTCCTTCCTTCCTTCCTTCCCTTTTCCTTTCCTTTCCTCCCCCTCTCTTTTTACTTCCTTTCCTTCCTTCTTTCCTTCTTTTTCTTCCTTCCCTTCCCTTTTTTCTTTTCTCCTGCCTGCCTGCCTTTTTCTGACTCCTCCCTCCCTCCCTTTCTCTCTCTCTCTCATCTATTATCTACAGTATACTTTCTATCCATCCATTTTTTCTCTACCTTCCTCCCTTTCCTCCCTCCCTCCCTCTTCTCCTCCTTCCTTCCCTCCCTCATAATTTCTCCTTTGTAGTAGTAATAGTAGTAGTAGTAGTAGTAATAATAATAATAATAATTAATAATAATGATAATAATGATAATAATGATAATAATGATAATGATAATGATAATGATAATAATAATAATAATAATAATAATAATAATAATAATAATTAATAATAATAATAATAATAATAATAATAATAATAATAATAATAATAATAATAATAATAATAATAATAATAATAAAAAAAACTTGGAAGGGACCTTGGAGGTCATCTAGTCCAACCCCCTGCTCAGGCAGGAAACCCTACACCATTTTGGACAAATGGCTGTCCAGTCTGTTCTTAAAAACGTCCAGGGTTGGAGCATTCCCCGTTTCTGGAGGCAGGTTGTTCCACTGGTTAATTGTTCTAACTGTCTAATTGTTCTAATTATCCCCCGTCATTTTTCTCGGCCTCCAGATGGCTGCTGAGGGCATCGGAGGTTTTCAGCCACCCTTTGGTTTGTTTATTTCTCTATCGATTTATTCAACTTCCCAAGCCACCCGTCTCGGGCTGGGCCACTTACGGATGCTCCCGATCATGCCAGCTCCTCCGTGGTAGAACACGAACCCTTTTCTCCGGCCAGCCCAGGAGGTTTTGGGGTAATAAACCCGGACCGGGATCTCATCAAAGACAAAATCTTTGGCGGAAACTCCTGGATGGGTCTTAGATTTCTTCAAAGTGATCAGGAATCGGATAAAAACGACTTGCCTGCACAGGCGCAAAATCTCCAAGGCCTTCCCCTGTTTTCCCAAAAAAAGAAGAGGAAAAAGGTCAGGAAGAAATTTGGGGAGCCTTTTTCCGTTTTTGTTCACTTCTTCGGTTAAAAACTTGGTATATTTGGTTAGTGTCAATACAGGTAGCCCTCAGGTTACGACCACAATTGTTAAAGGAATCGTGCCACCGTTGTTAAATGAATCGCGGAAGTTCTTAAGTTAGACACGCGGTTGTTAAGTGAATCTGGCTTTTTCCCACTGACCGGGCTTGTCCGAAGGTCGCAAAAGGGGATCACGTCACACACACACACACCCTCTGGGATACTGCGACCGTCATAAACACGAGTCAGTTCCCGAGCATCTGAATTCAGATCGCGTGACCCCGGGGAGGCTGCAACAGTTTGTAACCGCGAGCCATTTTCCTAACCATAAACCTATCCGAGGAGCCAAAAAAAACCCCAAAACCAAAGTTTAATTCTTATTTTTTTTCTCTTCCATTGCAAGCACAAACTTCAGAAGCTCGGCGTAAACTTTTAAACCACGATAGACCTACCAGGGTGAAGATCATCACGATCCCCACGTGAAGGAGATGCAACTTAAACGGCTGGCGCAATCCCGGCGGGATCTTGGTCCGCATGAAATCGTAATAAATGCTCCAGGAGGCCAGCAATAAAAGGGCCAGCCCTAGGGCAGCAGCTCCGCCATAGAGAACGGCCAAAACATATCCCATTTCGTTTTGGAGATGGCCTTTGCCAAGACGGAGACCACGAGTCAAGACGATGGAACTTCTCCAGAAGTTCTCCAGAGGTTCTCCAGAGGACGGATGGCCTTCCTTCTGAAGCTGTGGGCTTGTTTATGAAGTGATTTCTGGCTGCTGTGCACACCTCCACATGCAGACGTCTCAATCCCTGGGATAATTGTGCCCGGGGAAGGCGGTTTCCAACAGTGTTGGTTGGAATGTGGAAGTCACCCAGGTGCCTACTTTGGTTGTAGGTCAGAAAATCGGGAGTCCTCCCCCCCGTGACTCAAAACTTCTCGTGCTCAACGTGCTCTGTGGGAGGCTGTGGAGGAAGACAAGATTCGGGGCCCAACAGGTGTTTCTTCCAACCTCTGTGGACTTCGCAGGTGGTCCTCTTTCTGCCCATTGCATCAACCAGAGGGACAGCATCAAGACCACCAGAAGAAGACCACCACTGTATAGTGCACTAGTGAGCCCAGGCGTGGAATATTGCGTCCAGCTCTGGACAAGCACAACGCGAAAAAGTTGTTGAGATCCTAGAAAGTGTGTGGAGGAGAGCAACGAAGATGATCTGGAGGCTAAACGGTACAATGAACAGCTAAGAGAAGACCGCCAAGGTCCCTTCCAGCTCTATTCTGATTGATTGATTGATTGATTGATTGATTGATTGATTGATTGAAATGGTCCAGAGTCTCTAGAGGCTCTCCTGCTTGAGCAGGGGGTTGGACTAGAAGACCTCCAGGGTCCCTTCCAGCTCTATTCTGATTGATTGATTGATTGATTGATTGATTGAAATGGTCTAGAGTCTCTAGAGGCTCTCCTGCTTGAGCAGGGGGTTGGACTAGAAGACCTCCAGGGTCCCTTCCAGCTCTATTCTGATTGATTGATTGATTGATTGATTGATTGATATGGTTCTCCTGTTTGAGCAGGGGGTTTGGCTAGAAGACCCCTGAGGTCCCTTGCCTGCCCTAGGATTCTACTTGTAGTTGATATATTTTTTTTTTCCTGCTTGTGGCTGTATATTTCCATCTTTTGACCATTTTTCTTCCTAAGGATGGTTCATATTTTGATAGCGAGTCTTTTGCAATGAGTGTTTTTCTACCAGAGTTTTATTTAATTGCTGTCCGCACGCCCAGAGTCACCTCTCTTTAGATAGGCAGATAGATAAATTTGATTAGCAAGTAAACAAATACTTGCCACCATTGTTAACGTTATCAGAGCATTCCTTTGCACATTAGAAGGGCGGATAGCGTTATTTGCCCAGCGCAATTCAGGGCACGCAAAAAGTCTGGGAACATTTTTTTTAATCTCTGAAATTGAGTGGTGGAGAGAAGTGAGCACACAGCTAGTCCTCGAACTTACGGCAACGGTTTATGTCGTTAAGTGAGACACTAGTTAAGTGAATTTCCCCCCTTTTCTTGCCTCAGTTGTTAAGGAGATCACTGCAGTTGATTAGTTAGTGACCCGGTTGTGAAGTGAATCTGGCTTCTTCCCCCATTGACTTTGCTTGACAGAAGGTCGCAAAAGGAGATCGCGTGACCCCCTGGGGATGCTGCGCCCGTTGTAAATATGAGTCAGTCGCCCAAGCAACCGAATGTCAATCCGGGGATGTGGAAATGATGGTGTAAGTGTGCAAAAAAAAAAAAGTCCCTTTTTTTTCAGTGCCGTTCGTTGCAACTTTGAACAGTCACTAAACGAACGGTTGTAAAATAAAATAAAATAAAATAAAATAATAAAACAAAATAAAATAAAACAAAATAAAACAAAATAAAATAAAATAAAATAAAATAATAAAACAAAATAAAATAAAACAAAATAAAACAAAATAAAATAAAATAAAATAAAATAATAAAACAAAATAAAATAAAACAAAATAAAACAAAATAAAATAAAATAAATAAAATAAAATAAAATAAAACAAAATAATAAAATAAAATAAAATAAAATAAAACAAAATAAAACAAAATAATAAAATAAAATAAAATAAAATAAATGAACGTTGTAAAATAAAATAAAATAAAGTAAAATAATAAAATAAAGTAAAATAAAAAATAATAAAATAAAATAATAAAACAAAATAAAAAATAAAATAATAAAATTAAATAAAACAAAACAAAATAATAAAATAAAATAAAATAATAAAACAAAATAAAGTAAAATAAAACAAAATAATAAAATAATATAAAATAAAATAAATGACTGTTGTAAAATAAAATAAAGTAAAATAAACATAATAAAATAAAATAATAAAACAAAATAAAAAATAAAATAATAAAATAAAATAAAACAAAACAAAATAAAACAAAATAATAAAATAAAATAAATGAACATTGTAAAATAAAATAAAGTAAAATAAAGTAAAATAAAAAATAATAAAACAAAATAATAAAACAAAATAAAAATAAAACAAAATAAAAATAAAACAAAACAAAATAAAAAATAAAACAAAACAAAATAAAAAATAAAGTAATAAAGCAAAATAAAGAAATAAAATAATAAAATAAATACAAATAAAATAAAATCTTTGCCTCTGCTAAAAAAAAAAAAGGCCCTCCCTCTGCTGTTGCTGTTTTCCTTTTCAAATTCCAGATGAGCAGGTTCCCTTATCTACCTGCTTTGGATCCCGTTCAAGATGCTAGTCCTGCAATTTTAAGGGTTAGCGTCTCGCCTCCTATCTGATAACTTTGCACCAAGTGGTGATTTCTGGATGCAAACAGGATATCCGAGCCTCTCTTCCCAACGCCGGGCCGGTTCTGCTGCACGCCCATTTCCTTCTGACGGAGGCGTTAAGCCCAGGGATAGAAAAGCAGGAAGGGGAAAATATAATGGATTTGGCCGGCAATTTTCCTGACTCTTACGCAGCCGCCAGGCTCCGTGATGTCAAAAGTTGGCATTTGTAGGTTGGTGTGAGCCTGGTCCTCAGAAATAGCTCTTATCCCCTCCGGACAGAGAGGTGGGCGGCATATAAATTTAACAATAATGATTGCTCTTTAAAATTCAGAGTAGCACCTGCCACCTAACCCCCCCCCCTCCACAGACCTAACAATTGTCAGTAACCAATCAATCAATCAGAATAAGAGCTGGAAGGGACCTCGGAGGTCTTCTAGTCCAACCCCTTGCTCAAGGCAGGAGACCCTAGGCCATTTGAGACAAATTGGCCTGTCCGGTCTCTTCTTCACAACCTCCAGGGATGGCGCAGCCACAACGTCTGGCAAAACAAACCCTCTAGATAGTGGACATGGCAGACAGCAGAAGGGAAAGAACGGAAGGAGCTAACAAAGAACACAAAGACCCGCAAACAGAAACAGAACAACAGGTTTGGCAACACCCTGAATTTTTTCAGTGCAGCTTTTGACCCGCAAATGCCTCGCAATCTTGTCGTGCAACTTCTCGTTGAAAGGGAGGACGCACCGGAAAAGCTGAGACTATTAAGATGGCCAAGAGACACACTCTTAACACTTTATTTTTAATTTGAGGTTGCTTAGAACGAGAGCCAGGCGCTCGCTCTCTCTCTCTCTCTCTCTCTCTCTCTCTCTCTCTCTCTCTCTCTCTCTCTCTCTCTCTCTCTCTTTCTCTCTCTCTCTCTCAAAAATAATAGGTGTTGAAGCAAATGTGATATTTATTCATCTAATTTATACAGCTGCCCACCTTTGCAAGCAAGTGACGAACTGTCTGATACGGTCACTTCCCTTTGCTGGCTAAACCGCTGGCAGCCACTAGATGGCGCCCAAGGATTGTAAATTCAGGAAAAATCGGGCCAGTTCTGTATTACTTCCTAGGAGTTGCAGCCAGCCAGCCAAGCAGGCAGGCAAGAAGGGAGGGAGGGAGGAACAGAAAGAAAAAGAGAAAGAGGGAGGGAGGGAGGGAGGAAGAAAAAGAGAAAGGGAGGGAGGAAGGGAGGAAAGGAAGAACAGAGAGAAAAAGAGAAAGAGGGAGGGAGGGAGGAAGAGAGGAAGGGAGGAAGGGAAGAACAGAGAGAAAAAGAGAAAGAGGGAGGGAGGGAGGAACAGAAAGAAAAAGAGAAAGGGAGGGAGGAAGGAAGGAAGGAAAGGAAGAACAGAGAGAAAAAGAGAAAGAGGGAGGGAGGGAGGAACAGAAAGAAAAAGAGANGAAGGGAAGAACAGAGAGAGAAAAAGAGAAAGAGGGAGGGAGGGAGGAACAGAAAGAAAAAGAGAAAAGGAGGGAGGAAAGGAGGAAAGGAAGAACAGAGAGAGAAAAAGAGAAAGAGGGAGGGAGGGAGGAAGGGAGGAAGGGAAGAACAGAGAGAGAAAAAGAGAAAGAGGGAGGGAGGAACAGAAAGAAAAAGAGAAAGGGAGGGAGGAAGGAAGGAAAGGAAGAACAGAGAGAGAAAAAGAGAAAGAGGGAGGGAGGGAGGAAGAGAGGAAGGGAAGAACAGAGAGAGAGAAAAAGAAAGAGGGAGGGAGGGAGGAACAGAAAGAAAAAGAGAAAAGGAGGGAGGAAAGGAGGAAAGGAAGAACAGAGAGAGAAAAAGAGAAAGAGGGAGGGAGGGAGGAAGAAAGGAAGGGAAGAACAGAGAGAGAAAAAGAGAAAGAGGGAGGGAAGGAGGGAAAAAGGGAGGAAGGAAAGAAATACATGGAGTTGAAAGTAGTTTCCCAATTACCATGTGTGTATGTATGTATTTATTTATATATGAAAGTTATGGGATTAAAAAATAACCTTACAACATTAAACGTTAAAAAATCATTTTTCCCCCCCTCTGTGCTTGGACATTGCCAAGTTGCAACTGAAAGCGACAGAAAACAAGGCCGACCAAAAACAGGCTTGGAAAAAAATCCCTGCCAAAGTTAATCATTCATCTTTTAAAAGTTGACCTTAAAAAGCAATAACAATTAACCCAACCCTGTTGTGTTGCTGTCTTGTCTTAAGTCTGACTGTTCTTCCAGCCGGAGATTTGTTCCAGCCTGGTTCGCCCAAAAAAATAAAATATACTTTTCTGGATTTCTTTTTCGTACAGAGAATATGATACGCATTTCTGGCCTACGTATAATTTCAGAGCATGGGTTTTTTGTTGTTGTTGTTGTTTTTTACTAGTGCAAGCTGATTAATTTTTATAATGCGGGCAGTCCTTCGGTTATGACCACGAAGGAGCCCACTATTTCTAGCGTTACGCGAGACATCTGTTAAGTGAATTTTGCCCCATTTTATGACCCGTCTTGCCACGGTTTTTAAGTGAATCGCGGAAGTTCTTCATTTTAGTCACAGGGTTGTTCATTGAATCTGGCTTCCCTGTTACAAGAGGTTGCAAAATAGGATCACGTTCTCCCGGGACACTGCGACCGTCGTAAATGTGAGTCAGTTGCCCAGATCACATGACTGCGGGACGCTGCAAAGGGCATTAAGGGTGAAAAATGGTCCTAAGTCACTTTTTTTCTTGTAACTTCGGACGGTCACTTAACAAACTGTTGTAAGTTTGTTGTAAGGAATGCTCCAACACTGGAAGTTTTTAAGAAGAGACTGGACAGCCATTTGTCCAAAATGGTATATACAATAGGGTTTCCTGCCTGAGCAGGGGGTTGGACTAGATGACCTCAAAGGTCCCTTCCAACTCTATTATTATTATTATTATTATTATTATTATTATTATTATTATTATTATTATTATTATTATTATTATTATTATTATTATTACTAAAGAAGTCACGGGCTAGCAATATCCCCCCTTCGCTTGCTAAATCTCCACCTTTTAACGTCTCACCATCTCATTTATAAATAAATTGTCCGGTTCAGGAAAAGATTTGATCATAAATGTTCCATCAGAAAAAACAACAACAACAACCTGAAGATATTTCTCTCCCCTATTTGTGTTATTTTCTGAGCACAACCTGCTGGGATAAGTGTGCTGATGCGGTTAATTTTTTCTCGCTGGGAGAACAGTTGGGGGGAAAAAAATAAATACGTGTTTTGTATGGCACCGCTCACAACAGGGAGAGAATCAAAAATCTCTCCGCAGGAATGAATGCCTGGCTGCAAAGATTGGCTTTAAAAGGCCGGTTTAAAAGGAGGGGGAGGCCCAGGAAAAGTTGCCCTCAACAAACAGAGATAAGAGTGGGGTTACAACATGCCTCCCTTCACCCGGAGGAGATAAGGCAGGGGTTGCAAAAAAGCCTTTATTCTGCATTTCCTGCTGGGCCAGCCCTAAGGAGGGAAATTTTGGAATTGCGCAGCTGAAAAAGGCAGCCTTGGAAATATGCTCTAAAAGTGACACATCGTCCCTGGATCCTGGCTTAATCGGCCTCCAACTCGGCTTGTTTGGGTTCGCTTTCAAGCCTGCAGGCCTTAAAATCCACGGCCAGGGAGGTTTTAACAGAATAACAGAGTCAGACGGGACCCTGGAGGTCTTCTAGTCCAACCCCCTGCTCAAGCAGGAGACCCTATGCCATTTCAATCAATCAATCAATCAAAATAGAGCTGGAAGGGACCTTGGAGGTCATCTAGTCCAGCCCCGTTCAAGCAGGAGACCCGCCTAGACGATTCCAGACAAACGGTTGTTCAATCTCTTCCTTCCGTTTTGCTGGGCCCTGCCGTAGTTTTGGCCTGCTCATCTTCGCGATTGTAGTAATCCAGGTCAGGGGTGCGAATGTGAGCAAGGTGTGTGTTCACATCTTCACAAGAGGCTAGTGTGCGGTGCGAGAGCCACACGCAAAGACCTCCAAAGGGGGCATTCGGGCACATCAAACCGAGGTCGAGGACTCCGTGTCTTCTGGGGAAGTCAGCTCAGGTCAAGGGAAAGGCCTCAGGGGTGGAGAGAGCCGGGTTCAGATCCTCCCTCTGAGCCTGGTCAACTTTGGCAAGTTTAAGAGGTGTGTGTGTGGGGGGGGACTTCAACTCCCAGAATTCCCTGGCTGGGGAATTCTGGGAGTGGAAGTCCACCTCTCTTAAAAGTTGCTGAAATGTGGAGGGGGGGAGAAATACCTGAGCCCACCCCAAAGAACCCCCCTCCCCCACTGGAGAGAGCTTCAGAACCAGAACCGGCTCTGATCCGAGTCCTCCAGCGGGACCCCCGACCGGCCTCGCCCAGCCTGGGGGAGGGATCTGGGTCGGGAGACCCCCGGAGGGGGGAGAAGCCCCCCCCTTGCGCGAGAGGGGAGGGCTCGGGCAGGATTCGCGCCGGGCGCCCGCTTGCAAAAGCCAAGGAGGGGCGGGGCCATCTGGGGGCGGCGCTGCAGGGGAGGAGGGCGAGCCCACCCCCCCCAGCGGGGCCAGGGAGGGAGGGGCGGGGCCAGGGGGCGGAGCTCGCCCTCCCCTCCCCTCCCCTTCCCACCCCCCCCGGGCGCCGTTGCTGTCACTCCGCGCTGCTTTATAAAACCTGCTCCGCGCAGCCCTGCCAGACCTCGATCCGGAGTGAAGCCCGATCCGCAGCGCCAGCCCAACCGATCCGTGCAAGGCAGACCCCCCCCCACCCTCACCCCCCACCCCCCGGGCTAATTCCTCCAGGGCTGTCCCGGGACAACCGCGGGGACCCTCTTGGCCAAAAGTCGGGGAGGGGGGCTCCAGAACCAGAAGCCACCCCCGCCCGCCCGCCCTTGGACCCTCCTGCAAAACCAGCCCCCCCCCCGAGGGAGCGAGTTTCGGGGGTCTTTGCGGCTTGGAACCCTCCGGGAGGGGGGGCGCTTGGGCAGGGGGTCTTGGGGGCTCCGGGGGAGGGTCGGCTTGGGCAGGGGGCACCCGGGAGGGGGATCGGCTTGGCCAGGGGGTCTTGGGGGGCGCTGGGTGGGCTTGGCCAGGGGGTCTTGGGGACTCCGGGAGGGGGATCGACTTGGCCAGGGGGTCTTGGGTGGGCTTGGCCAGGGGGTCTTGGGGGGGGTCCGGGCGGGGGATTCGACTTGGCCAGAGGGGGGGGTCTTGGGGTCCACGACCTCCGCCCAACGTCCCGCTCGGCTCCCGGGGGGCTGCCCAGGATGGGGTGGGGGCGGCTGGGCGCGGCGCTGCTGCTGCTGCTCGGCCAGATGTTGCTCCAGACGGCCAGGGCGCTCCTGGGCCGCCTCCTGCCGGCCAAGCCCCGCGACCTGGCCGCCGACTGCGTGCTGATCACCGGCGGCGGACGAGGCATCGGGCGCGCCCTGGCTCGCGAGTTCGCCCGGCGCGGCGCCCGCAAGGTGAGCCTGGGGAGGGGGGGTCAGCTGCGGGGAGGGGGAGGAGAAGGGGCTCCGCGAGACCGCCCCCCTCCCCAAGGAAGCCTTTTGGGGGTCCGCAAGACTCACCCCTATTCCCGGGCCGCGCTGGGCCCCCCAAAAAGTGGCCTGAAGCTTGCCCGGTGCCCGGTTCGAATCCTGCCGCTGCAAATGAAGTGAAGTTCCTGACGTTGGGGACGATTAACCAGCGGAACGGCCGGCCTCCGGAAATTGTGGGGGCTCCGACACTGGAGGCTTTTAAGAAGAGACTGGACAGCCGCTTGTCTGAAAAGATCTAAGGTCTCCTGCTTGAGCAGGGGGCTGGACTGGAAGACCTCCAAGGTCCCTTCCAGCCCTATTTTGATTGATTGATTGATTGATTGATTGAAATGGCCCAGGGTCTCTTGCTTGAGCAGGGGGTTGGACTAGAAGACCTCCAAGGTCCCTTCCCACTCTTGTTATTCTGTGAAAACCTCCTGGCCGTGGACTTTAAGGCCTGCAGCTTGAAAGCGAACCCAAACAAGCCGAGTTGGAGGCTGATTAAGCCAGGATCCAGGGACGGTGTGTGTCACTCTTAGAACACATTTTCAAGGCTGCCTTTTAAGCTGCGCAATTCCCCTTTGGAGGGGGGGGCTCCTTTGCACCCCAAAACAGCACTCAGCGAATGGGATTTTGGGTGGGTGGGTGGGGGCTGCAGCTGTATGAAACTGTCTTGGTCTGTTTGTGGGGTTCGGGTTAGTTGCTGGCGAGGCTCCCGGCAAAGACGGGGGGGGGGGGGGGGGGGGAGAAGAATCGCAGTCAAGTCTCTACTTGAGCAAGGAAAGCATTTAGTTGTGGGTGGGTGTGTTTGCAGGCGTGCGTGCCTGGGGAGGGGGTGTGTGTAAATCTCATACCTTTAAACATCAGAGAGATGCCTTAAGAGGAGATTCTTGTTTCGGCTTGCCGAAAGCAAAGGAGAGATTTGTGGGCAGCTAAGGAGATCTTGTTGTGTGTGTGTGTGTGTGTGTGTGCTTTTGTTTAACCTATCGAAAATAACTTCATCCTTTGAAGTTTGATCGCCCAGAACCGGATTGAGTCATGTGGCTAAAACGCAGGTAATTCCTCGGCTTACGAACCACGACGGAGCCCAGATTTTCTGTGGTCGAGGGAGGTGTGTGCGGAGCGGGTTTTGCCCCGTTTTACGACCTTTCCTGCCACCGTTGTTAAGGGGATCCCTGCGGTTGTTAGGTTAGGAAAGGGGATCTTTTTAAAAAAAATCTCCAGTGTTGGAGCACTCACAACTTCTGGAGGCAAGCTGTTCCTTCCACCCGTCCGTCCATCCATCCACACCTTCTCTTGCAGATTATCCTCTGGGGCCGGACGGAGAAATGCCTGCAAGAAGCCACGCAGGAGATTGGAGCGATGGGCGCCGAGGGCCACTATTTCGTCTGTGACGTGGCCAATCGGGAAGAGGTTTACCAGCAGGCCAAGGCCGTCCGGGAAAAGGTGAGTTGGGGGTCACTGTTGCCCAGGCAAAAAGGGCTAGGTCGTTAAATGGAGACTTACACGGACAGCTCTGATTTTATGGCCTCCCTTCCCTTCCCATCACATCTTTCCTTCCTTCCATCCATCACATCATTCCTTCCCATCCATTGCATCTTCTTCCTTCCTTCAACCATCCATTTATTCATCATATCCTTCTTCCCTCCCATCCATCACTTCCTTCTTTCCTTCCTTCCTTCCATCCATCCATCCATCCATCCATTACATCTTCCTTCCCATCCATTGCATCTCCTTCCTTCCTTCCATCACATCCTTCCTTTCAATCCATCCATTTATTCATCACATCCTTCTTCCCTCCCATCCATCACATCTTTCCTTTCTTCCTTCCTTCTTTCCTTCCTTCCATCCATCCATCCATCCATTACATCCTTCCTTCCCATCCATTGCATCTCCTTCCTTCCTTCCATCACATCCTTCCTTTCAATCCATCCATTTATTCATCACATCCTTCTTCCCTCCCATCCATCACATCTTTCCTTCCTTCCTTCCTTCCTTCCTTCCTTCCCCTTCCCTTCCCTTCCCTCCCCTCCCATCCCATCCCTCCTTCCTTTCCGTCTCTCCAGGTGGGAGATGTCACCATCCTAGTGAACAATGCAGCGGTTGTCCATGGCAAGACCCTCATGGACAGTGATGACCACGCCCTGCTGAAATCACAACACATCAACACCCTGGGGCAGTTCTGGGTACGGACACCCCTTTTCCCTTCTGGGACAGGCTGACTATGGAACGGGCCCCGCCGGGAGGGGCACCCTGAAACGGCTGCCCAGCACCAAAGGGTGTGGGACCGTGGACACTGTAGGAGAGACGGATGGAAGGAGGGGGGTCTTGCCCAAAAGACTGGCTGGCATGCTGCCCCTTTGCCCGCCCCAAGCCCCCTGTGCCAACTCTGTTTCGCCCTCTTAGACCACCAAGGCCTTCCTGCCACGGATGCTGGAACTACAGCGAGGACATATCGTTTGTCTCAACTCTGTCCTCGCCTTGTCGGCCATTCCTGGCGCCGTGGATTACTGTACCTCCAAAGCTTCTTCCTTTGCCTTCATGGAGAGTTTGACCCTCGGACTCCTGGACTGTCCAGGGGTCAACGCCACCACGGTCCTGCCCTTCCACACCAGCACGGAGATGTTTCAAGGCATGCGGATCAGGTGGGTGCCGATAGAATTTGACTCGATTCCCCGTCGCTTAAGACCATTTTTTCCCCCAACTTCGGTCAACTATGACTTGTGGACTTCAATTCCCAGAATTTCACAGCCAGTGGTTTTCTGGCTGGGGAATTCTGGGAGTTGAAGTCCCTGCATCTTATAAATCCCACTCATCTTATATCTTATTTTGCCAAGGTTGAGAAACATTGAACTAAAGAATTCTCCTCGAAGCTATTGGAGAAACAAACGAATGTCAGAATTTGAAGGACTTTTCGGGCACGGGAATGGTGGTCTTTGCGGACAGAAGATGCCGCAAAGAGGCATTTTCTGCTTTGGGCATTTTCTGTCCCCTGGATGGTGTTGGCACCCACAAAACAGCTGGTAGTGACAGCTCTGGAAAGCTGTCTAGAGAAGAGGAAGAGGGAAGGGGGAGACTCTAGGAGAAAATAATCTGGCGGGATTGATACAATCCACAAAAATGGATTGTTGGAAATACCCAGCAATGGTTCAGGTTTCGGAGGAGACAAATTTAAAAACCGAAGCGGCAGTCATTTATAAGGCTGTCGTAAGGCGAGGACGTTCTGCATCCAGTACCTTGGCTTAAATAAAAAGAAGAATGGATGCAAATTCCTGCAAGGATAAAAAAAAGAGAGAGAAAAGATAAAGAGCTCGGTTGCGTCACCCTCGCCTTCTGAAGACGGGTTGAGCATGTTGTGTGAAAGCTAATCCAAATTGCAGGATGCTTGGAAGTCAGCCTTGGAGGGGTCCTTCTGAGGTGGACTTTGGTTTCTCCTCCAGGTTTCCCAATCTTTTTCCTCCACTAAAGCCGGAGATGGTGGCCCGAAGGACGGTAGAGGCCGTTCAGCGGAACCAAGCCTTCCTCCTGCTGCCGTGGACGATGCACATCCTAATTCTCCTGAAAAGGTAACTCTTCACTCAGGCACACAACTCTTCCAAGGAGATGTTGAACCTGGAACCTCTCTTTCCTTCCTTCCTTCCTTCCTTCCTTCCTTCCTTCCTTCCTTCCTTCCTTCCTTCCTTCCTTCCTTCCTTCCCTTTCCTTCCTTTCCTTCTTTCTTTCTTTCCTCCCTGCCTCCCTCCCTTTTCTCAAAAAATCCAAGAGCGTGTCAAAAGAAGAGTCGAGGCTTCCATCCTGTGGAGGGCAACCTCCGTCTTGACCTTTTCGCACCCCCTTCCTGCAGACCCCCCCTCCCAGACCTACTTCATGGGGGGATTCCTGGACCAAACAGACAGTGTTCCTTCCCTCCCAGTCCTAACATGCTTGCATTTCTGGCTGGGGTTTTCTTCTGCTCATCAGCCTTCCAGGAAAGGGGTGGGTGGGCCAAGAAGCCCAGTCCCCTTGCTACCGAAAGAGGGAAGGCAGCCAAGTTCCTGAAATCCGCTGGCTGCCTGCCAGGCAAGACCTACCACCCCATTCCTTGCCGCGTGTTAAAGCTGCCAAAAGTCTGATCCTCATCTAAAGCAGGGGTGAGGGGGGGGCAGAAGTGAAGCCCCCCTAGCTTTACCCACCAATTGCTGAAGAAGGCTAGCTCCTAACAGGAGCTTCTGGAGAACCACTTTAGCCAAAGCAGGTGGTCCTTCCGAGCTTATCCAGCCCTTCCCCAAGACTCAGACTTCTGAATTTCCTACCTGGTAGATCTATGGAGGTTCTCCATCAATCCAGGTCGTGGTTGTCCCAAAGATGCTTTTTTTTTCCTCCCCCCAAAAGTCAACTGGCTTTTCTTGTCCCCCCCCCTTGAATATATTTTGCTTCTCATCTCAGAAGCTTCTGAAGAACTTCTTCTGAACTTCTTCTGAGGACTGAAGAAGCTTCTTGGATGAGAAGTGAAAAGGTTTTCAAGGGGGAAAAAAACCAACCGACCAAGAACGTTGACTTTTGGAAAACCATCTTTGAGTATTTCTGTTGTCCGTGCCTGCAGATTGTAAGAAGCATCATGTTTCTCCAGTTTTTAAGTTCTTCCAAGATGCCAAATCCCATCTCTTCTTTCTTCCCTGGCAGCATCTTCCCACAAACGGCGCTGGAAGAAATCCACAGGTTTTCCGGGACTTACCACTGTATGAACACTTTCAAAGGACGGACTTAAACATGGATGGCCATCAGAACCTTGGTCTCCCTCCAGAGATGGGTCTCCCTCTTCTCCTGGGTTGCAAAGAGGTCTCCGAAGGATGGACCGGTCCACCCACCACGGAAGACCGAACAAACCAGAACCCACCAGGGCAATGTTCTTAGGGCTCCAAGGCTCCATCGTTTTTAGCTCGCGAGAAGTTTAGAGCTGTCCCTCAGCTGGAGGCATCTCAAGAGGGTTTCCATCACCTCCATTTTGAGTCTCTGGGATGACCAAGGAGGCCTGTTTTGGCTTCCACCACCCCATTTCCAGGCAAGAAGATGGCTCCCGAGGTCCTTCTTTGGAAAGAAAAGGAGTTTCGGTTGTCCTCGGCTGGCCCATCTTCACAGGAGGCATAAATGCCTATTTTTAGAGTTTCCATTTATTGGGATCTCCCAGGAAAGCTGCATCTCACCCACCATGGTCCCATTGAAGAGCGATGCGTTTTACGTGAACTTCAGATGGAAGGGTTCCCATTTCTGGCTGACGTCTCTGCTGTTGGAGAGACTCAACCTACGTTTACAAGACCCGCAGACACCCACCTCCTTCGCCCTACACAACTGTACGAGCTGCAAGGTGGACGGACGCTTGACCTCGATGGAGACCTCCTGAGCTATTGGTGGATGGACGCTTGACCTCGATGGAAACCTCCTGGGCTATTGGGCCTGACTGACAGCAGGGAGCAGCGAGTGGAGGGGAGGGAGGGAGGGAGAGAACCAGACTGTCTCCTGCCTTGGGCGGCGGAGGGGAGGGGGGGTCAGACTAGAAGATATCCAAGGTCCCACGCGGCCCTAGGATTCTGTCATTCTGCAGGGAGCCCATAAATCCAGGAAATATTTCTGGGAGAGTCTGTTTTTTTTTTTGGCTCTTGTGGTTCACTGTGAACAGCAGACCGGCTGCTGGCGCTTGCGTGTACGTGTGCCTAAACGTGGTCAAAGCACAGGGCGTCCTCAATTTACGACCCCCAAATTTATGTCGCTGAGAAATTCATGATGCCAAATTTTGTCCCGTTTTATGACCTTCCTTGCCCCTGTGGTTCAGTGAATCACTGCAGGTCTTAAGTTAGTCCCACGGGCTGCGGCATGCCAGCCACCGGTCCGCACAAACAAGCAGAGCTCTATCCACGGGATGCAGGCAGCACACCAAACCGCACACTCTCCGGTCTGCGAAAAAGGAGCCGGTCCCTGGTGCCCAAAAGGTTGGGGACCTCTGGACTAGAAGACCTCCAAGGTCCCTTCCAGCTCTGTTATTCTCTTATCCCCTCCTGGGGTCTGGCCTCTTCCCCCCATCCCCTCCCTCCCTTTTGCACTACCCGTACAAGTCAAAGGGTGAGTGAGCATCCAGGCTAGGCTGGGCGCCCGCCTCTAGCCCACGTCAGCCGGAGCGCGGAGTTCAGAGCAGGGTTAGCCAAACAGCCGATAAATTAAGCCGGAGGGAAGAGGCGGCTGGGCTGGGGATGAACTTTTCACCCGGGCGGGCTAACCTGTTCCTCCCCAGGGTGAGATACAGGTGGGGAGCCCTGGAGAGCCACCGTCTCAACGGGGAGGGACCAAAATCAAAGCAAGAGCACAAAGCCAAGAAGGCAAGAAGGAGCAACGCCCTGCCGGTTCCCAGGATTATGGTCTCGGAGGTGATTTCCACGGCTTTGCTGGCTTTGGCAGCCCGGGGCAGGTGAAGAGCTGTGCCAATAGCCCCGCCTCAAATTCCTCTTCTTTAAGCAAAAAGTTGAAGCAAATTCCTCTTAAGCGTAAAGTTGAAGCAAATTCTTCTTCTTTAAGGGAAAATGGGGTTTTTTGCCCCATGTTGCGACCTTTCTCGTCGAGGGAATTGTTGGTGACTTGAGTAGCCCGGTTGTGAAGTGACCCTGGCTTCCCCCATGACTTTGATGGCCAGAAGGTCCCCAAAGAGGATCCGCGTGGAACCTGTGACCGTCGTAACTCTTGAGTCAGTGGCCAAGCGTCCGAATCTTGATCACGGGATTGTGGGGATGGTGCAACGGTCGCCAAGTGTGAAAAAACAGTCCTAAAGCCACATTTTTTTCAGTGCCGTTGTAAACTTTGGATTGTCACAATTGAGACGACCTTGGTGGTTTTCTTGCGGACGTTGCGTTACCCAACTAGGGAACATTATCAGTGCTGGAAGGGAGTGCCGTGTGCTCTCTTTATATACTAGTGGCTTGCCGTATGTTAAATGAGGGGAAACCCAACTCCGTTCTGGCACTGATGATGTTCCCTAGTTGGGTCATGAAATGTCTGCAAGAAAACAGCCAAGCTCAGAGAGCACCAAGGACACCATAGTCAGTCCTTCCTTCCTTCCTTCTTTCTTTCTTTCTTTCTTTCTTTCTCTTTCTTTCTTTCTTTCCTTCCTTCCTTCTAGCACTGATGATGTTCCCTAGTTGGGTCACGAAACGTCTGCAAGGAAACCACCCAGCTCAGCGAGCACCAAGGACACCACAGCCACCCTTCTAACCTCTACACAACACACCAGAAAAAGGGAAATTTCCCTCTCGGCTTCACACTCTTTCCAAGACAGGATTTCAGCCTGATTTTTCATTTTTCTCCTCTTCTTCTTTTTTCTTCTTCTTCTTCTTCCTAGCTCGCTCCCTCTCTTTCCCGCCTGGCGGAAAGGAAGAAAGAAAAAGACACAGGACTCCCAAATGGGGGGGGGGGGAATGGGAGTGGAAGGGGGGGGGGGGGCGCAGGGAAAACCCAGGGCTCAGCAAATCCATTGTGTTGTGCTGACAGGGAGAAACTGTTACTACACACTTCAGCTGCCAAGTCCCCTGTGCCACTCAATCCATCATGGTAGGTCACAGGCCGGTGAAATGCAGGCCGGCCGGCTATTTTTGGCTAAGCGAGACGGTGAGATAAACGGGGCATGAACCAGCCCCCCAGCAGGGGGGGGGAGACCCCCTCGTACCCTCATTAAAGTGTCAATCAAAGAGAGTAATGGCCCGAGGGGAAGGCTGGCGGCATCGCTTGCTCCCCGCTGGCTGGCGTTTCCCAGGCCCAGCAGCCTGAAACCCCGGAGGCACGTCTGTGGGGGCGCAGGGGGGGGGGCACGGCCTGGTGGGGAAAGGTCAGATTAAAGGCCGCCTGGAGGCTGAGACTTAGGAAGAACAGTTGCCGGATTTGGGGTTTGGCTAGTCTAGAGAAAAGAAGAACGAGCAGTATTCCAGTATTTGAGGGGTGCCAAAAAGAAGAGGTTAATTTATTTTCCAAAGCCCCAGAAGGCAAGACAAGAGCAGGGGGTTGGACTAGATGACCTCCAAGGTCCCTTCCAACTTTATTATTATTATTATTATTATTATTATTATTATAATACTATTATTATTAAGAAACAGTGGATGGGAACTAATCAAGGAGCACCCACATCTTGTGGTGGCAAGCTGTTCCGCTGGTTAATTCTTTCCACTGGTAGGAAGTTTCTCCTTAATTCCACGTTGCTTCTCTCCTTGGTTAGTTTCCATCCGTTGGAAAATAGGTTGACAACCCCCCCCCCCCATCTTCGTGGCAGCCCCTCAAATACTGCAACGCTGCTATCACGTCACCCCAGTCCTTCTTTTCATTAAACGAGACATCCCCAATTCCTGCAACCGTCCTTTGTTATGTTTTGTCCTTCAGTCCCCCTGATCATCTTCGTTGCTCTTCTCTGCACTCTGATTCCAGAGTCTCAACGTTTTTTTTAATATCGTGGTCACCAAAACTGGATGCAATAATCCAAGTGTGGCCTTACCAAGGCCTTGTAAAGTGGTATTAACGCTTCACCTGATCTCGATTATATCCCTCGGTTCATGCCGCCTAGGACCGTGTTGGCTCTTTCGGCAACTGCCGGACGCGGCTGGCTCCTATTTAAGCGATTATCCACTAGGACTAGGTAGAATTTTTCTACTTTGGGGAAGGGTGGGGGGGGGGGAAATGGGGAAAAGGGAGGTATTTTAAGCTACGAGCCTCGGTTGCACTCTTGTTTGTTCGCTTAGCCCAATGTCCACACGGATCTCACAGCAAGACATTCTCGCTGGAATCGTATTTTGCAGAAATACGGCGGAGTTGGCCCTTTGCTTGTGGCCTTCTCTTATCCCGGGGCTGCCAAAAGTACATTTTTTTCCCCCAAACCCCTCCCTCCCTCCCTCCCGATCACTCTTTTTTTGGCTCTCCAAACAAATTCTTTGGCAGGTATGTAAATCCGAGGCGCGCCTGTCCTGCTTTGTGCTTTTGCGAGGCTTGTGACGGAGGCTGCAAAATGCCACTTGTAAACGAGGAGAAAACTGTGAGTCTTCTTTTAGGCATGGGGGGGGGGAAGTAGCTGGCTGGCTTTGGCCGGTCGCTTCCGCTCAGCCCAAGCCAATCGATCGGAGTAAGAGCTGGAGGGGGCCTTGGAGGTCTTCTAGTCCAGCCCCGCCCCCGCTCGAGCAGGAGAACCTAGAGCATTTCAGACAAGTGGCAGTCCAGTTCTCTTCTTAAAAACCTCCAGTGATGGAGCTCCCACGACTACTGTGGAAATAACTGCAAGATTCCAGGAGCAGTCGTGTTTTTTTTTTCTTTTTTCTTTAATTCATCCTCAGGGTCAGATTGCAGGTGGTTTTTTTTGTTTTTTTTTGCAATATTACATTTCTAAACCGGCATTCTCGTTCGGTCTCCTTAAAACTCCCCTTCCCCCAATCCGGATGCCGGAAAGCAAAATTTAGCCTGGTCCTGGGCAGGACTGAGTGGGCAACCCTCTCTCGCCCAAGGAGATCAGGAACCCCCCTGCCCTGTCCTGTCCTGAGATGCCCAAATTCTGGCCAGGCTGCCCCAAGGGGGAGGGAGGCTAAGGGTCTCTCCGCCCCCCCCCCTGCTCTTATCTCTTTGTGGCTTCCAGGGAAAGGAAGAGGGGGAAAAAAATGCCCTTTCCCCAAATGCTCAAAATCAGTGCAATATAACTTTCTCCTATCATTTCTTTACACGAAAAAGACTTTTATACAACCTCGCCGGTGTGTAAGGTACGTGTATCAAGAGATACATCTACACATCATACACACAAGTATATATATATATATATATATACTATATATACACAAATGGTTAAGAAAATCCCAGGTTTTTTTTCCCCCTCTTAATGGGTCTCCAGTGTTGGTGACTCTGAGCGGCCCGCAGCGCAAGATTGTTTTTTTTCCCCTGCAGACTTTTTTTTAAAGCTTCTCTGCTTCACCCAAAGCTTTCCCTATTCCTACGCCCTGGGGAGGGGCCAGATTCTCTGACTGAGCTGAAGGAGGGTGTGTGTGTGTGTGTGTGTCCCCACATTTTCTCTGGGTCAGGAATCCAATTCTAACTGTTCCTGGTGTTCGCTGGACCGGAGCATCAGCTGCTGTTCGTAGAAAAGGCTCTTTGCATAGTTGATTTCTTGGCAGAGACGGACGGCCACGTCCTCCGCTGATACGTGCACCTGGGGGGGGGGGGGGAGAGAGAAAACAACCAGGGCTGCTTTTAAAAAAATAAATATAAATCTAATAAAATATATTTTAAATTTTTTTTTAAAAAATAGTCCTCACGATCAGCTCGCTGGCTGAGAACTTCAGATAATCCTCGACAACCTATTCTATTCTATTCTATTCTATTCTGTTCTGTTCTGTTCTGTTTTATTATTATTATTATTATTAATTATTATTATTATTATTATTATTATTATTATTATTATTATTATTATTATTATTATTATTATTATTATTTTCTATTCTATTCTATTCTAAATGTCTATTCCTGCATTATTCTATTCTATTCTATTCCATTCCATTCCATATTTTCTATTCTATTCTATTCTATTCCATTCCATATTTTCTATTCTATTCTATTCTATTCTATTCTATTCTATTCTATTCTATTCTATTCTATTCCATTCCATTCCATTCCATTCCATTCCATTCCATATTTTCTATTCTATTCTATTCTATTCTATTCTATTCTATTCTATTTCTACTCTATTTCTATTCTATTCCTGTCTCGCTTAACAATGGAAATTTCAGGCTCAACGACGGCCATAAGTCGAGGCCTACCTTTTCACAAGAGTTTTCCCCAAAACCCCGTGAGTTCCTCTCCCAAGCCAAATTATTTCACTCTGAGCCCCCCGCCTCCCTTCCATGCCAACAAAGCAAACCCTCCAAGCGGCCGCTCACCATGGGCTTCTGATGCGACGGGCCGGGCATCGCCACGCCGCTGGCAGAGTTGACAGCTTTCTTGGTCAGCTGGACGTAGACCTGTCCGTGGTCCCTGGAGATAAGGCAGTGGTAGAGGTCGTCGTACTTGACCTCCAGGAAGATGGCCTCCCGGTCCATGGCATCCCCGCTCTTGAGGAAGTAAACCGCTTTGGAAGAGATGATCACGCAGTAGCGGTCGACGTTCTCCACCGCGATGAAGCTGGGCAAGGAGAGAAGGGCTCTGGGCTCATCCTGGGCCTACATTTCCCAGAATTCTCTGCTCCGGCAGAAGTTTACAACCTGCAGCTGGTCAAGCTGAGAATCTTGACCCCTTTCGTCCCCCGTCCCCCCGGGACGCTGCAACCGTCATCAACACGAGTCGGTCGCCAAGCGTCTGAATTTGGATCGCGTGACCACGGGGACGCCGTTAAGTGAGAAAATGGGTCCTGGGTCGCCTTTTCCCAGTGCTGCTGTAACTTTAAACAGTCACTCACTGAATTATTGTTACTTGCGGTGCCCGTTTTTGTCGTGGGAAACCCCAGACTCTCCCCGCCCGGACCCCATCCCTAATTAAATTCTTGTGATTTGATTTTTTTCCCCCTTTTCTTTAAAAAAAAAAAGTCCTAGTGATCTGCATATTTTTCTTCGGAGTTAAATCTCTAAAAGAAAAAAAAAGTTTTTGGTTTTTTTTCCCCCCCTTCAAAATATCTTAGTTCTCCTGTACTAAGTGATTCCACATTGTTTTCCCTAGCTAAGTTCCCTGTTCCACTTCTGAAAAACATTGCTGAGTAATTCAATTACTTTCGGGTGTGTGTGTGTTTGTGTGTGTGTGTAAAACTAAGTCTGCTTATTTCTGGACACCGAGTAAGCTCTCCGGCGCAAGACGCCCCTGGTGATCCCTAAAATCTTTGCCAGCTTTTCAACCCAGCTAGTTGCAAATCCAAAAATCTCAGCAAATGCAACCGCCCCCCTCAAAAGCAGCAAATAAAAATCAAATTTAAATAAATTGACAGGGAATTTATGGCCCCAATGCCCACCCCAAAAAACTCTGCCTCCGGCAGAAGTCACATTGATCGTGGAATTGCCGGGAATGCGACCGTCGTAAGTCGGGGACTCCCTGCCAGGCCGCAGCGAGGCTGCCCGCGAGGATTGCGTCCCCTCCGAGGGGAACCGCCTACCCGGTGTACTTACAACTCATCCTGAATGTTGTCCGTCAGCTTGAAGAGGATCTCCTGCCCCTCCGCCTGGCTCTCTGAGTAGCGGGGCAGCAGGCCTTGCGGCCCCCGGCAACACCGCGGCTTCCGTATCCGCTCGGCCTGGGTCCTGTCAATCACACAGAGGAAGGACGGGGTCACTTGGGGCAGCACAGGGGCTGGGGCCGAGGGGTCAAAGGCCAAGGGCGTCTCCAGGTTCCACGTCCAGGAAGTGCTTGACTTATAATAATAATAATAATAATAATAATAATAATAATAATAATAATAATAGTAGTAGTAGTAGTAGTAGTAGTAGTAGTAGTAATAGTAGTAGTAAAGTTGGAAGGGACCTTGGAGGTCATCTAGTCCAACCCCCTGCTCAGGCAGGAAACCCTATACCATTTCAGACAAATGGCTGTCCAGTCTCTTCTTAAAAACCTCCAGTATTGGAGCATCCACAACTTCTGGAGGCAGGTTGTTCCACTGGTTAATTGTTCTAACTGTCAGGAAGTTTCCCCTTAGTTCTAGGTTGCTTCTCTCCTTGATGAGTTTCCATCCGTTGCTTCTTACAACGGCTCGTTTAGTGACTGTTCGAAATTACATCGGCGCCAAAAAAAGCGACCCTGGATTCACTGAACAACCGTGTTACTAACAATTCGCTTTGTGACCAAAGCTATTTATCAGGACCGGAAAAAAACAACCGAGGGCCGTTTTTCGCACTGCATTCCCCGTGGACACGGGATCAAAATTCAGATGCTCGGCAAACGGACTCGTATTTATGACGGTGGCGGCCTTCCCGGTGTGTGTGTGTGTGTGTGTCACACGATCCCTCCCCCCGTTTGCGACTTTCTGACCGGCAAAGTCAACAGGGATTCCCTCAACCACCCTATTACTAACTTTAAGAATGGCAGCGATCCGCTTCGCGACGGTGGCAAAACCCAGCGAGCGAACGTCTCACGGGGCGACCTAAATTTTGGTGGGTTCACTTGTGGCCGTAAGTTGAGGACTGGGTGTCCGATGGCAGCAGAAGAAAAGGACAGGGAAGGAAGAACTGGGTGGCAGAAGGCTTGAGGGCTTCCCGGGAACATCTAGGGCACGGGAAGAAGGGGTGTGTGTGTTTGTGCCAGGCCAGGGTGCCCATATTTGCAGAGCCATGCGAAGGAGGAATTGCCTCTGACTAGCACACAACTCTTTTTGTCTGTTTTGTTCTGTTCTCTGGCACGGCCTGTCCTCTGGCTCCCCACCAGCTTGGCTGGTTCCCCCCCCTCCCCGTGTCCCCCCCCTCCCACCCTCCACGGTTCACCCAGAGTAGCATCCAACTCTCCCAGCGCAAAGTGTTCACTTCCTTCCAGGAGTGGATATCACAGTTCCAAAGCCAAAAGCCAAGGGACAGATGCATCACAAACCAGGGGAGGGAGGGAGGGAGGGAGGGAGGGAACCTGCCAAGCAGGCAGAACTTGAACTCGGGATACGGCCAAGGAGAAAAGACAACGCCACCCAGCCCTCTCCTTTCAGGCTGGGCCAGTTTGCAGGCACATAACAGACGTGAAAAGTTAAAACACTTTTGTGCAAAGAAAGGAAAAAAAATTGCGCTCTTCTTTCCAAAGGCCACGTTCAAGAATTTGCACGTCGTCCTTGGCTTACAGCTGTTCGTTTAGCGACCGTTCAGAGTTACGACGGCACGGAAAAAAAGGGAAGAAGGACCTTTTTTTGGGACACGTGCCACCTTTGATGTGTCCCCCTCCCCGATCATGTAATCAAAATTCAGATGCTTGGCAACGGGTTCATACTTACGACCGTCGCTGTGTCCCAAGGTCACGTGATCCCCTTTTGATAAGCAAAGTGAATGGGGGGACGCCGGATTCATTTAACAACCGCGCTGCCGACTTATCCACCGCGGTGATTCATTTAACAACAAGGGGCAAAAACTCCCTTGACACATGTCTCGCTCAACAAAGCGGTGGTAGGTTGAGGACCGTCTGCACACGCACCCTCCAGACACAGCCTGTGCCAGACGTCTGGATCGGAGTCGCTGAATGAGGCAGGATGATAACTTAAATAAACAACAGTGGAGTTGTCCACAAACGTTGCAAAAATAGCAACTGTGGAAGGAATTCTCGGATAAATCCCCCAAATAAATGGGATTGCTGGACTAATAAATAATGTATAGGCAGAATTGCCAGCCCGATCAAACCGTCACTATCCTAGTTTGCATGGCTATCTCGGCCTAACATGGTTTAAATGTTGTTAAGACCCTTTTTTTCTCCCGTTTCCCCCCCCCCCCAGTCCTGGATGCTGTAAACAATGAACTGTGAGCTTTTGGCAACTGCTTTTATTTGAGCTGGATGAGAAAATAAACATTGCACAGCTCTTGAATATTAGGACGATTTAAACTCCGGTTTGTCTGGCTGCCTTCTGCAAATAAAGAGCACTTGGTGTGTGTGTGTGTTTGTGTGTATGTGTGTGTGTGTCTGCGCAAGCGTGCAACATACAAAAAGATGCAAATGCAATTTTTTTTTAAAAAGGAGCCAATTAAATGCACGGTGAGTTGTTTGCATCTAGGTTTTATTAAACCCAGCTCCCCATTCATTGACTGATTCCCCTTGGAAAGGCACACACAAGCTTGGGGAGGGCTTTAAAAAAAATGGAGGGTCAAAAAAAAATGCAGAGATGGGGGTGTGGGGGGGGGGAACAGCTTGAACAGAAAACTACTGTTCCAACACAGCCTTGGAGGTTTTTCTCCAAAGAAAAGCAAAACAGACCCCCCCAAAAGTTCCGTCTCGTTTACTGTTATTCTGAGGTTCGTGGCGTTCGCGGAAGCTTGCCAAAAGGCAGGAAAAATCTGCTTTTCAGCCAGGCAGTTTCGGATTGCTGGAGTCGACGTTAATGTTGGCTCAGGAGCCCCAAATATATTTTACAAGCACAATGGAGGCGAAGGAGGCCAGCCCTCCCGATGTGCAAACGAGAAGCCTCAGTAACGCAACTGAGGTTCACACAAAGACGCATCTTACCTTCCTTAAATGGCTAAGCCGAAATTCTTTGGCAGGGATGGTGGTGAACGTAACATATCTATCTATCTATCTATCTATCTATCTATCTATCTATCTATCTATCTATCTATCTATCTATCTATCTATCTATCTATCTATCTATCCATCCATCCATCTATACATCCATCCATCCATCCATCATCTCTCTCTCCATCATCTATCTATCTATCTATCTATCTATCTATCTATCTATCTATCTATCTATCTATCTATCTATCTATCTATCTATCTATCATCTATCTATCCATCCATCCATTCTATACATCCATCCATCATCTATCATCTATCTATCTATCTATCTATCTATCTATCTATCTATCTATCTATCTATCCATCCATCCATCCATCCATCCATCTATACATCCATCCATCCATCATCTCTCTCTCCATCTATCTATCTATCTATCTATCTATCTATCTATCTATCTATCTATCTATCTATCTATCTATCTATCTATCTATCTCTATCTATCTATCTATCTATCTATCTATCTATCTATCTATCTATCTATCTATCTATCTATATCTATCGATCATTGCATCTCTCTTTTTTCTTTTAATTTTAAGAAACTTCCCTTTCTAACCAAGTTCTCGACTTACAATCACAATTTACATTGCCGAGCTAGAAATTTATCAAGGGAGTTTTGCCCCATTTTACGACTATTTTTTTCTTTAAGCGAATCACTGCAGCTGCACTTTGCAAAGGTTTCGCTTAGCGGCCTCAATTTTGGGCTGAAATTGCGGCCGTTAAGTCGAGGACCGCCTGTATTTAGGGCTGCTGGCAGACAAGCAATTTTTTCTCTGCAGTTTCCAAAGCAAATTGCATCGTGTCTGAGATCCAGGACTAAAAAAGTAGGGGGGAAAAAAAAAATATGTCATTGTGATATCGTATGACAAACTCTCAGGAGTCAAGTCTGCAGTCTGGTCCAGTTTTTCTCCAGCTGATTTGGGTTTGTGATACAACCTTGCGGTGTTTTTATCTCCCCCCCTCTTTTTTTTTCTTTCTTTTCTCTCAACTTTCCAACTTTTAATATTCTAGTATATATTTCCGATGATTTATGCTCTTGTGAACGTTTTTAGAGGCGTGTTCTGTTTTGATTTAACCCCCCCCCTTTTTTTTTTGTTTAACAGAGGATAGCAAATTCGAAATAAACAAGGAGGCGGCTGTCAAACACAATATACGGCTTTTTTTTTTTTTATAGGATTACCTGGACCGGTCTTTGCAGTAGCAACACACCGGAAAAATTAACATGCGAAAAATAGAGAGTGACTGTTAATCACAGCTGGGTGTGTGTGTGTGTGTGGAGAGTGACTGTTAATCACAGCTGGGTGTGTGTGTGTGTGTGTGTGTGTGTGTGTGTGTGTGAAAAAGGGGGTATTTTTGACTTGGCCCAGACAAAACCTGTCTTTCTGGTAAGACACTTGAATGCTCTGTTGCAAACTAACCAGAGAAAATAGCTATTTTGAAGGAATTTTGAGGGGGGGGGAGGCTGAGAAAAACACAACCTGTGCAACACAACCTGTGCAGCTACATTTTTCACACAGCATCCTTGGTTGTTTTTTTTTGTGTTTTTTTTTTTAAAAAAAGATAGAACGGGTCACGACTTTCACAATCATCCTAAATAGATTTTAAAGGCAGGCCGGCACGGTTGCAGGTTGTCCTCGACTTACGATGGCAACGGAGCCCGACGTTGACGTCGCTAACCGAGACATCTGTTAAACGAGACACTGGTTAAGCGAGGCTTGCCCCGTTTTTGTGCGCCCCGGTTGTGAAGTGAATCGCTGCAGGTGCCGAATTAGTCCCGCGGTTGTTTACGACCGTCGTAAATACAAAGGGTCTGATCTCGTGACCACGACGGTCCTTAAGTGTGAGACAGGGCGCTAACTCCCTTTCCTCAAGGCTGTTGTAAGCTTGAACCGGTTGCAAGTAAAAGGATCCTCTAGCCCATGGCCCACTGCTGGGGGCGGGGGGGGGGGAAGGGAGGGTGCCAGCCATCAATGCCTCCTATTGTTTCCCTCCTTCCCCCCCCTCCCGCTCCTCTTTGCGGCCGAAACTCGGAAATAAAGCCATAATTGCGGGTTCGCATTTTCTGAATGGGGAGGAAAAGGGATCCGTTACGTGCTGCGCGAGAGGGTTAATGCGGAGAGGCCGGCCTCGCTCTAAACTTTTGCCCTCTGGATATGTACTCGTTGGCGGCCGTACAAAACCCCGAGTAGCATTACACACGCCTTAACGCTGTAGTTCAACTGTCGGTCAAACCCCGGAGCCTGGCTCCCCGCCAGACCACAATCAATGGGACGCAACCTTCCTTTCTCCCCCCCCCCCATCATCAGCCAAGTTCAGATCAGCTCTCTTTTGTCGTGTTGGAGGGGGAGGGGGGGGCTAAATTTACACGCCCCGAGCTTCTCAGGCCGGCTTGGGACCCCCACGGGTGTGTCTGTGTGTGTGTGTGATGGTGGGGGGGGGGCTGGCCTTGGTGCTGCAAAGGAGAGGTGCTTTTTGCAAGAGCTGCGAAGAGGCTCAAAGAGTTCAGGAGGAGGGCAGAAGGACAGGCCGAGGGTGAATCCGTCCCAGGGGAGCTCTGGGCTGTCAAGGGGGGGGCACTCCCTCCCCCCCAGCTGCCAGGGGGACCCTCAGGTCAGTGCAGGGGCTGGGGGCCAGGCTCCGGCCAGCCATGGCCGAAAAGCAACTGTCCTAGGCAGGTGCTAAGGGGGGGGTGATGCACTTCCTGCTCGCAAAGGCCTACGTGGAGTCCTCGGCTTACGACCGCAAATGGAAAGCTGGGAAAGCCGGATGGAAGGAAGGAAGGAAGGAAAAGATAGAGGAGGAAGGGGGGAAAAAGGGAAGGAAGGAAGGAAAAGATCCACAAGGAGGGAAGAAAAAGTTGGAGGGAGGGAAGGAGGAAGGAAGGGAGAACAGGGAAGGAAGAAAAGGGGAAAGAAGGAAGAGGGAAGGGAGGGAGGGAAATAGGGAGGGAAGGAGGGAAGGAGAAAAAGGGAAGGAAGGAATGAAAAGATACACGAGAAAGGAAGAAAATGTTGGAGGGAGGGAAGGAAGAGGGAAAGAAGGAAGGAAGATGGGAGGGAGGGAGGGAGGGAAGGAAGGAACAAACAAAGGAAGGAAGAGGAAAAAAGGAAAGGAAGGAAGGAGGAAAAGGGAAGGAAGGAACAAACGAAAAGGGGGAAAAGGAAAGGAAGGAGAAAAAGGGAAGGAAGGTAGGAAGGAAAGAAGGAAGGAAGGAAGGAAGGAGAAAAAGGGAAGGAAGGTAGGAAGGAAAGAAGGAAGGAAGAAAGAAAGAAAGAAAGAGAAAAAAAGAAAGAAAGAAAGAAAGAAAGAAAGAAAGAAAGAAAGAAAGAAAGAAAGAAAGAAAGAAAGAAAGAAAGAAAAGAAAAGCAGCAGAAGCCACAGAATATGGATGGGTTGCCAACCCATTGTAAATTACCAGCAGGTGAGAACCGCCATGTAGCTCACCTATATTAGCATTGCAAGCGTCCTTAAGACAGTCCACGTCCCATTTCTACGCAAGAACTCTCTCCACAGACACATCTGCTCTACGCTGGGTGTTGTTCCTGGAAAGGCTGAGCGTGCATGGATATTTTCCCCCAAGGCTGTGTGTGTGTGTGTGTGTGTGTTTGTGTGTGTGTGTCATTCTGGCCGTGCCACGGGGGAGAAATTCACCGGAGAAAGTCACCATGCCGGGAAGCGTTAGCAGTAAAAGGAAACCGTCAAAGCCCACGCTGGCCGGAGCAGAGAACAACTCAAAAGAAGCAATTTTAAGATTTTTAAGAAGATGAGCCGAGACCTGCCCTGTGGAATTGCCAAGAATCAGACAGGACTAAATGGGGGACATCAGCATCAGGGACCTTGGAGGTCTTCTAGTCCAACCCCCTGCTCAGACAGGAAATCCTATACCTATAAATTGGGTAGGGCCGGTCTAGGAAGAAAAAAAAAAAAAAAGGACCGGGGGTGACAGGATAGCAGTCTTCCAGTATTTGAGGGGCTGCCCCAAAGAAGAGGGGGGGGGGTCCACTTATTTTTCAAATCCCCTGAAGGCCGGAGGGAGACTAACCAAGGAGAGAAGCAACCTGGAATGAAGGAGACATTTCCCGACAGTCAGGACAATTAACCAGCGGAACAGCTGGCCACCGGAAGTTGCGAATGCTCCAACACTGGAGGGTTTAAAGAAGAGACTGGACAGCCACCTGTCTGGAACGGCCTAGGGTTTTTCCCTGCCTGAGCAGGGGGGATGGACTAGAAGACCTCCGAGGTCCCTTCCAACTCTGTTAGTCTGTTAAACTTCTCCAGTCTGCTTTTTTTGAGAAATAGAGGCGCTGTGGCTGTGCTCGCCACGCCACCCTTTTGCGAGCGCGTCCACAACGTCTCCGAGGAAGAAGGGGGAAAAAAAAACAGCAACTTTCTATCGATAAGACTGGAGGTTTTTAAAGAAGAGACTGGAAACCCCCATTTGTCTAGAATGGTGTAGGGTCAGTCTCCTGCTCGGGCAGGGGTTCGGACTAGATGACCTCCAAGGTCCCTCCCAACTCTTGTTATTCTATCCTCTGAACCCAGCAGTCTAAGGTGCCCTAGTTTCCCTGTTGTCTGAAGCTTCAACCTTTCTCCCTCCCTCCTTCCTCCCCCTTCCAAGCCAGAGAGAGAGAGAGAGAAACAGAGAGAAAGAGACAGAGAAAGAGAAAGAGAGAGAGAGACAGACAGAGAGAGAGAAAGAGAAACAGAGAGAGAGAGAGAGAGAGAAACAGAAAGAGAAAGAGAGACAGAGAAAGAGAAAAACAGAGACAGAGACAGAGAGAGAGAAAGAGAAACAGAGAGAGAGAGAGAGAGAAACAGAGAGAAAGAGACAGAGAAAGAGAAAGAGAGAGAGAGACAGACAGAGAGAGAGAAAGAGAAACAGAGAGAGAGAGAGAGAGAAACAGAAAGAGAAAGAGAGACAGAGAAAGAGAAAGACAGAGACAGAGAGAGACAGAGAGAGAGAAAGAGAAACAGAGAGAGAGAGAGAGAGAAACAGAGAGAAAGAGAGACAGAGAAACAGAGAGAGAGAGAGAGAGAGACAGAGAGAAAGAGAAACAGAGAGAAAGAGAAACAGAGAGAGAGAGAGAGAAACAGAGAGAAAGAGAAAGAGAGACAGAGAAAGAGAGAGAGACAGACAGAGAGAGAGAAAGAGAAACAGAGAGAGAGAAACAGAGAGAAAGAGAGACAGAGAAAGAGAAACAGAGAGACAGAGAGAGAGAAAGAGAAAGAGAGAGAAAGAGAAACAGAGAGAGAGAGAGAAGGAGAGGGAGAGAAATGTACTGCAAATGTCTTTTCCGTGTGTTGGCTGAACTCTGAATACTCCCTTGGACTCCTGAGCCCAAAATAATCCATTTCTCATTCTGGTGTCACTTTATGTAAGACTCTTAAAAAGAATGAAAGGAAACTTTTCTCTCTCTCTCTCTCTCTCTCTCCCTTTCCCCTCCCTTTGAATAGTTGTGAGTCATTTTAGCCTTCTGGATGCCGTTTGGACCTCATTAGGTGGAAATCTCTAGAGCAGTGGGGAAAAAAGTGGAGAAATTGAACCCTTAAGCCTTCAATCATTTTATTGGCTTTGTTTGTTTGTTTGCTTGTTTAATTCCTGGCCAATCCGCGACACCTTTCTTTCACCCAGAGATCCGATCCTTGCTCTAGCAAGTCTGTTTTATTCAGTGTTATCGCAAGGTTGCATCAGCCAGGAGACTGCACTGCTAATGCAAAGAAATGCCGAGGCGATAATAATCATCATAATCAGTCAGAATAGGAGCTGGAAGGGACCTTGGAGGTCTTCTAGTCCAGCCCCCTGCTCGTGCAGGAGACCCTAGACCAGGGGTGTCAAACTCGCCGCGTCACGGGACGTGTCACGACGTATTTTGACTTTTTTCCCTCCTTGCTGGAGCTGGGCTGGGTGCGACACCCCTGCCCTAAACCATTTCAATCAATCAATCAATCAGACTAGAGCTGGAAGGGACCTTGGAGGTCTTCTAGTCCAGCCCCCTGCTCAAGCAGGAGACCCTAGACCAGGGGTGTCAAACTCGCTGCGTCACGGGACGTTTCACAATGTATTTTGACTTTTTTCCCTCCTTGCTGGAGCTGGGGTGGGTGTGACACCCCTGCCCTGAACCATTTCAATCAATCAATCAATCAATCAATCAATCAATCAATCAGACTAGAGGTGGAAGAGACCTTGGAGGTCTTCTAGTCCACCCCCCTGCTCAGGCAGGAGACTTTAGACCAATCAATCAATCAATCAATCATTCAGAATAAGAGCCGGAAGGGACCTCGGAGATCTTCTGTGTTGCAGTGGCCGTTAAAGTCAATCGCCGCAGCCGGTCATTAAGCGAGCACCGGGGTTGTTATGCTTATCCTCCCCCCTCCCCTCTTTCTGCCCGTCATTTAACCTCCTTCCAGCCTCCTCACTGGTCTCCTTGCGGTTTCCCAAAGACGTTTCAAGTCCCAGAGAGGCTGCACACACCTTGTTTGCCAACCTGGGTGTGTAAAACGTCCGTTCCTAGCTTATTTATTTGTTTATTTCTCCCCTTCTGTGTTGGTTTTGTGCGCTGCCGAAGAGGAAGTGGGGGAAGGTGGAAAGCCCAAGGATGAAAGCCGGGTGGAAGGAGGGAGGGAGGGAGGGGAGGGGAGGGGACGGGGAGGCAAACTCCCATTGACCCCCCCGCCCCCACCCCCGCCTTAAGCAGGTAATCAGTGCATCATTGTTAGCGATAGGCTTCTGGGTTCAAGTGGAGTTCAGCCAAAGAATCCCCATTGTAGCACAACCTGGCTTTCATCCCCAGCTTTCCAGGATGCGGGTCTTGGGAAACCGTTGCGGTGGGGTCGGGCTGCCCCCCCCACTCCTCGGCGGGCACCAAACACACCCCCTCCCCACTTTTCCCACTGACGGTGAGGATGAAGAAGAAGAAGAGGAAGGAGGAGGCTACGCTTGGAATATGGCATCCAGTTTTGGGAGCCACGATTATTAGAAACAGATGTGGAGACTCTAGAAAGAGTGCAGAGAAAAGCAACAAAGATCACTCAATCAGAACAGAGGTGGAAGGGACCTCGGAGGTCTTCTAGTCCATCCCCCTGCTCAAGCAGGAGACCCTAGACCATTTCAATCAATCAATCAGAATAGAGCTGGAAGGGACCTCAGAGGTCTTCTAGTCCAACCCCCTGCTCAAGCAGGAGACCCTAGACCATTTCAATCAATCAATCAATCAATCAGAATAAAGCTGGAAGGGACCTCAGAGGTCTTCTAGTCCATCCCCCTGCTCAAGCAGGAGACCCTAGACCATTTCAATCAATCAATCAATCAGAATAGAGCTGGAAGGGACCTCGGAGGTCTTCTAGTCCATCCCCCTGCTCAAGCAGGAGACCCTAGACCATTTCAATCAATCAATCAATCAATCAATCAATCAATCAATCAGAATAGAGCTGGAAGGGACCTCGGAGGTCTTCTAGTCCATCCCCCTGCTCAAGCAGGAGACCCTAGACCATTTCAATCAATCAATCAGAATAGAGCTGGAAGGGACCTCGGAGGTCTTCTAGTCCATCCCCCTGCTCACGCAGGAGACCCTAGACCATTTCAATCAATCAATCAATCAATCAATCAATCAGAATAGAGCTGGAAGGGACCTCGGAGGTCTTCTAGTCCAACCCCCTGCTCAAGCAGGAGACCCTGGACCATTCCAGACAGGTGGCTGTCCAGTCTCTTCTTAAAAACCTCCAGTGATGGAGCGCCCACAACATCTGGTGGCAAGCTGTTCCACTGGTTAATTGTCTTCAGTTAGGAAACGGTCGTTTAAGTGTGAAAAGCAGCCCCAAATCCCTTTTTTTCCAGTGTTGTTGTAACTTGGAACGGTCCTTAAATGACTTTGTCATAAGCCGAGGACGTACGATGACACCCGACGAAAGACGGACGCCGACCCGACCCGTTCCACTCACCTGGGGCCGGTCAGCGTGGCTGTCTCTCGGACGGCTTGGGCGGTCTCCGAGGCGAAGTCCAGGGCACCGGCCACCGGCTTCGTTAAGGTGCCAACGAGTCCTTTTCCAAGACCGGATATGAAGCCGCTCATTCCGCCTTCGGTCTTCACCCCTTCTACCGTCGACGTGATCACGCTGGTCAGCCCGCCGATGATGCCTGTTGGGAAAAAAGGAGGCAGGTATTGATGAGGGCTTGAACAAAAGGATTTTGGGACAAAAGGACCGCCAAGAGTGGAACGCAAAGGCAGCCAAAGTGTCCTTTGTGTGTGTGAGAGAGAGAGAGAGAAGGTGGACGCTGATTACCGTGAGCCAGGCCTTGGATGCCGGCCACCAGGTGTTCGCCACTGGTGGCTGCGTGGTATCGGATGTATTCCCGCTCCGTCTGATGCCGGTTATCCATCGTCTTTCCCAGACCGTCAGACAAAGTTCCGGTAAACTGCCGTGAAGGGTAAAAAAAAAAGAGAGAGAGATCTGTTAATTGCCCAGAACGTAACTAGCCTACGCAGCTATATAATTACATCCCAAGTACAGGGACTCCTGTACATTTAAGATCAGATAAACCTTCATTGTTGCCCTTCTGGGTACACAATGGCACACAACACAATGAAATTCCGATGCCTGCTCTCTTGTCTAAAGAATATATAGACACATACATGCACACATATAGGTATACTGTATATATACATACACATATATACATATACATGTCTATCTGTCATCTATCTGTCATATATATCTCTATCTATCTATCTATCTACCTATCAATCATCTATCCATCCATCTATCGTCTCTCTATCTATATCATCTCTATCTATCTATCTATCTATCTATCTATCTATCTATCTATCTATCTATCTATCTATCTATCTATCTATCTATCTCTCTATTCATCCATCCATCCATCCATCTATCTATCTGTCTGTCTGTCTGTCTGTCTATATATCTATCATATACTATCTATCTATCTATCTATCTATCTATCTATCTATCTATCTATCTATCTATCTATCTATCTATCTATCATCTATCTATCTATCTATCATCTCTCTCTATTCATCCATCCATCCATCCATCTATCTATCTGTCTGTCTGTCTGTCTGTCTATATATCTATCATATACTATCTATCTATCTATCTATCTATCTATCTATCTATCTATCTATCTATCTATCTATCTATCTATCTATCTATCTATCTATCAATCATCTATCCATCCATCTATCGTCTCTCTATCTATATCATCTCTATCTATCTATCTATCTATCTATCTATCTATCTATCTATCTATCTATCTATCTATCTATCTATCTATCTATCTATCTATCAATCATCTATCCATCCATCTATCGTCTCTCTATCTATATCATCTCTATCTATCTATCTATCTATCTATCTATCTATCTATCTATCTATCTATCTATCTATCT
>NW_015386481.1:780389-800629 GCF_001527695.2 Protobothrops mucrosquamatus
GTCACAGAACCCTTTTTCCCCAATTGATCTGGGGATCTTCTGGCTTCCTAGGGTGGATTAGCTAGAGAAGGGCCCAGAATTCAGTTTAAAACCTTAAAAAGACAAAACAAGAACCAGACAGGGGCGGGCTGCTGGCCAAGGCAAGGCTTGTTGAGCAGCTCCCTTTCTGTGGCCTGCCAAAACTGGCACATGGCTGGTGGCAGAAGGCCTGATGCCCTGGCTGAGAAAGAGGTGGGAGGTGGGGATTAGCTTCAGACAAAAGCTTAGCGCAGGCAGTGTTAATAGCCCCAATTCAGGGCTTGCCACTCCCCCGTGGAGGCGCTTCCAATTTTTGGAAGCTCCCCAAGCCCCAGGCCAATTTATCCAGACCCTCCCAGCTAGAAGGGAGTGGGGTCTGCAGGGAGAAGGAGGAGGAGGAGGAGAAAGAGGAAGGATTGTGGGCCTCTTGGTCCTCTCTGAGCCTGGTGGTTTCCTTGCAGACCTTCCATGACCCAAACCAGGGAACATCGTGAGCACTAAACGTTCAGTTGTAAGTCGAGGACCGGGAAGGGGTTCAGCCGGGCTCCCCACGGACGCCCAATGAAGTGGGGGATCCGGGAGGAGCTCCAGTGAAGCTGCCCAGCAGGGGGAGGGGGCTGCGGGCAACCGTGTTGTGTTACAGGCCTGAATGCGAGAGATCCCGGCAGGAGCTGCCAGCTGTTTTCCCTACACACACACACACACACACACACACACACACACACACGGCTGTCAAAAGTCCACGGAGTGAACTTGAAATGACCCCACTCGCTGGCGGGGTTCACTGCTGGGGCAAGTGAGGCTTTATTAAGCCACGACCGATCATTTTTTTTGGGGGGGGGGGACAAAGCAAAGCCAGGCAGGCAGGGGGATCTCCAGACCCCCCCCCCCAGCCAGGATCAATTGCAATGCACCCGACTCCTTAATGCAGCATCTTTGCTCCCGTTGGGTCCCACCGGTGTGTCACCCGTCCCAACGCTGCCCTCGGCGTCCCAAGCCATCATTAAGCCAGCTTTAAGCTCCCTTTGGGGAAAGAGAGAGGCCCAGCGGGCCGAGTGCTAATCATGCGGGGGGGGGGAAGCTTTCCTTTGGACCGCTGGCTCTTCCCAGCATAACTGCTTTTCCCAGGGAATTTCCCAGCATGAAGTGGCCCAAATAAGTCGGGCATCCTACTAAAAAACCAACACCCTGGCAAAATATTTCTCATTTCCAGTCGGGGGCGGAGGGCGGGGGGCTGCAGGCAGACCCTTCCCATCCCAGTTTTTTTTAAATTAATTTCATTATACGTGTTCCTCTTCGTCATGAGGTCACACTCAGTGTTTCTTTATATATATGTATGTAGGCAATTGGGTATTTTATACTCTTTCTGGCCCTATGGCTGTAATAAAGTGCTTTTTTAAAAAAAAAAAACCAAAAATCAGGTTGTTGCCTTGTGTCTTATCCCGCACTCTGCATTTGTGGGGCGTGCTGAAAAGTTTGCTTTGGGGAAAGTTCAGGAAGGGCTGCCAAAGGATTTGCACTTATGAATGCTTGTTTGTTGTAGGGCACAGAACATCCAGGCAAGAGGCAAAACACACACACACACACACACACACACACAAATAACTTGTTTCTCTCGCCAGGGTCCAAAGTCAGCACTGATGGAGATTTACAGCGGGCTTTGGGGACAGAAACCCAGGGCAACTCTTCACCTACACACACACACACAAGTTACACAACCCACCCTCCTGCGCTGGGTTCATAATCCCTGAACTTTGGGGCTGCTGCTGCTGCTGCTTTGTGATTGGAAGCGCGACAACACCACCTCCTGCCAGCCACAAGGAGAGAGAATTAAAAAACAAAATACGCTCTCCTGTGGCCAAACCCAGGCCAGGAAGGCGAGAACTTGAAACAAACGAGTGGAGGGAACACAGGTGGTCCTCGACTTACGACCACAGGTGAATGTGGGACTCCACTGTGGTCGTAAGTTGGGACTACGTACCTGTAGGACGAGAGCCGGTTTCTGAAATTCGGCCAAATTCAGGGTTTGGGGTTTTTTTAAACCAAAAAAAGCATGGGGATGGTGGTGAGCGCCTTCCGCACTTGGGATGACAAAGTTCCCAGTTTGCCTTAAATGTTCCCCTCCCGATGGCTCCTGAGTGAAGGGAGGGGGCTGCTGCGGGGAGGGTGGGGGGCTACAGCTGCAGCTGCCTCAGCAGAAATCAAAAACTCCCTGAGAAAACATTAAATCTCCGACATGAAAGGCCCCCGCTCGGGATATTTAGTCCTCTCCTCGGCTGAGATTTGTCAGTTCCCAAAATCTTTTAGCGCCTTCTTCCTCCCCATCCCGGCCAGTGAACTCTGATTTACCTCCTCTCTCTCCTTCGGGATCCCGAGAGGTTGCGTAGCACGCTGCTAGTATTTTATATTTATGTATTTTATATATTACGTTACACTAACATTGCGTTAACATTATGCATTGTATGGCTATATTGTATTGTGTTATATGTTACGTTGCTATATTATATTATACTATAGCACAGCATAGCATATTATATTATACTATATTATATATTATAGCATGGTATATTGTAGTACAGTATATATTATATTATATTATATTATATTTATTATATTATATTATATTATATTATATTATATTATATTATATTATATTATATTATATTATATTATATTAATTATATTATTATATTATATTATATTATATTATATTATATTAATTATATTATATTATATTATATTATATTATATTATATTATATTATATTATATTATATTATATTATATTATATTATTATAGCATAGTATAGTATATTGCTATATTATATACTATAGTATGTTGTATTGTACTGTATTATGATTCCGGATCTCCCCTCCTTCCGCCGCGCCCTTAAGACCTGGTTGTTTCAGCGGGCAGGACTGGCCTAGGGGTATTTTAAATTGGTTTTAGCCAAATTTTAGTAGAAGCGGCCGATTTAAATATTTATTTTTAATAATTTTTTAAAACTTTGTATTGTATTGTATTAAACTGTTTTTAACTGGCTGTAAGCCGCCCTGAGTCCTACGGGAGAAGGGCGGGGTATAAATATAATAAAATGAAAAAAAAAAATAAAAATGAAATGAAATTATATGGTATCGTATATTATATTATAGTATTCCTTCTTTCCCTTCCATTTCCTTCCTTCCTTCCTCCTCCTGCTTCTCCCTCCCTTTCTTTTTCTTTCTTTCTTTCTTCCTTCCATCCTTTCTCTTTCCTTCCTTCCCTTTTTCTCCTTCCTTTCCTTTTCCTTTGTTTGTTTCTTCCTTTCTTCCTTCTTTCTTTCTTTCTTCCCTTTTTCTCCTTCCTTTCCTTTTCCCCTTCGTTTCGTTTCTTTCTTTCTCTCTCTCTCTTTCCTTTCTTTCTCTCTCTTTTCTCTTTCTTTCTTTCTTTCTCTCTTTCTCTCTTTCTCTCTTTCTTTCTTTCTTTCTTTCTTTCTTTCTTTCTTTCTTTCTTTCTTTCTTTCTTTCTTTCTTTCTGCCAGCAGCCTCCAGGTCAAAGGGAATGGAAACTCCCTCCCAGGCCTATATTTAGGATCAAAGTCCTTTTCTAGCACACATAGGCAGCCAGTCTCCAGGGATCAAACTGCAGTGAACTTTCCCCATCCGAGATCTCTGTGCCAACTTCAATACTCAGCTCGGGGCGTTTGAGAGAAGCCATTCCCCGCTTCCAAGATACATGGAAAAACCATTATGGGGATCGTCAAGCGAAAAATCCAGACAATGGCAAAACCAGATGCGGCCCATAAAGAAGGATTATTTTTTTTTGCATGCTTTTTTTTTTTTTAAGAGGGTTATTAAAATTCAGCTTTGTTCAGCTTCAGAGTCCAAAGGCCCACCTGGCTGAAGAAGCAGATGACTGAGAAGGGGAAGGGGCTGCATCTCTCCTGACATTTAGCTGTGGTTGCCAGCCCCCCCCCAGCCAAAGGCAGACAAGGATGAAAGAACGTCTGGCATTTTTTTGGAATCAGGTGGAAGGATCTGGGGAGCAGACTCCGCCATTAATCCTCCTCTCCCTGCTGACAGCATCCACGGAGAAGCTGCAGCCCTGGTCAACTGCTCAGGCTGGGCTTCCTTGCAGGGGAAGAGCAATATTTTAACAGAACAACAGAGCTGGAAGGGGCCTCGGAGGTCTTCTAGTCCAACCCCCTGCTCGGATAGGAAACCCTATGCCATTCCAGACAAGAGGCTCTCCAGTCTCTTCTTTAAAACTTCCAGTGTTGGAGCAATCACAACTGCTGAAGGCAAGCTGTTCCTTCCATTCATCCATCCATCCATCCACCCAGCCACCCACCCCCTCCCTTCCATCCATCCATCCATCTACCCATCCATCCACCCACCCACACACACACACACACCCTCCCTTCCATCCATGCATCCATGCATCCATCCACCCACCCACACCCACACCCACACCCCCTCCCTTCCATCCATCCATCCATCTACCCATCCATCCACCCACCCACCTACCAACCTTCCCTCCCTCCCACCCACCCACNCCATCCATCCATCTACCCATCCATCCACCCCCCCCCCCCCCCCCCCCCCCCCCCCCCCCCCCCCCCCCCCCCCCCCCCCCCCCCCCCCCCCCCCCCCCCCCCCCCACCCACCCACCCACCCCCCCACCCCCCCTCCCTCCCACCCACCCACCCACCCACCCATCCATCCACCCATCCATCCACCGTGAACGCTGCAACCGTCACAAGTATGAAAATGGCCCTAAGTCACATTTTTCAGTGCCGTGCTAACTTTGCAGGTTACTAATGGAACGGCCTGTGAGTCGAGGGCTACCTGCAGAGGGCTACCTGTCAGATGTCAGGCCAGGCCCGAGTCGCCCCCTTCCTGGGTGCCTACCTTTGCCGCCGAGTTCGACACGCCATGAGCCACGTTCCGTATGAGGCCGCCCACGTTGCCGTACTTGATCAGCCCGGTGACCCCTTCGGAGACGTCGTTCAAGAGCCCCATGGGGTTTCCCAGGAAGTCCACGGAGCTCAAGATCCTGGCCGCTTGGCTGAGCAGTTCCTGGAAAACACGTGGCAAGGTGGAGCTCACGGCGCGAGCCACCCCCTCGGGAATGGCTGCCCCCATCGGAAGCAGAAATAAAGGATCTTTAAAGCCGTTCAACCCGGGAGCCACCTACTTCCTGAAAGTGCTTGAGGATGTCGTTGACGATGAAGCTCTTGGTCTCGTAGGGGTGGACCCGGGTGTAAGGATCCAGGTCTATGACGGCGTCTTCGAAGCGGACGAGAGGGAAGCCCAGCGTGCTCTTCAGTGCCTGAGCTCGGAACAGAACCCGTCAGTTGTTAGAATCTTCTATAAAATGGGTACTGCAGACAAAGCTCAGCGGAGGACTTTTGTGGGGAGGCTGAGCTGACCCAGAAATGGATATTTGCTATTTTGGGACAGCAACCAAAGGAGACCCACCTTGGTGAAGAAAGACCCCCCCCCCAAAGTCTTACCTTGAGATCCAGGGGGAGCTTGCTAGACGTAAAGACGCTTAGTTTTATTTGGGGCACGCTAATTTTGAGGTTTTCGAAATAGTATCTCTTCCGGGCAACCTCTTGACCGACCGGCTTTTCGTGGAGGTTTTCGTCGTAATTTTCAACCTCTGAGGCCAACAGGAGAGGAAAGAAGAGAGAGAGAGAGAGAGACACGTCCGTGAGCTGCAAGGGAGCCCAGTGTTTATGTCCCTGAAGTGAGACGTTGATTAAGTGAATTTTCCCCCTTTTTACAATCTTCCTTGCCACCGTTGTTAAGTAAATCGCTGCAGGTGTTAAGTAAGTGACACGGTTGTTAAGTGAATATGGTTTCCCCATTGACTTTTGCTGGCCAAAAGGTCATAAAAGGGGATGATGTGGCCCCAGGGACACTGCAAAACCGTCATAAATACGAGTCAGTTGCCAAGTGTCCAGGTTTTAATCACAATAATAATAATAATAAAGTTGGAAGGGACCTTGGAGGTCATCTAGTCCAACCCCCTGCCCAGGAAGGAAACCCTATACCACTTCAGACAAATGGCTGTCCGGTCTCTTTTTCAAAACTTCCAGTGTTGGAGCATTCACCGCTTCTGGAGGCAAGGAGTTCCACTGGTTAATTGTCCTCACTGTCAGGAAGTTTCTCCTTAGTTCTAAGTTGGAGGAATGACCCTGGGAATGCTTTCAGTGTGAAAAACGGTCAAAAGTCCCTTTTTTCCCCTGTGCCGCTGTTAACTTTGAACCGTCCCTAATTGGCTGTAGTTTGAGGACTAGTCGTACAGGCGGGAAATCACATTTTAAGACCCGGTTCTGAAAGAGAGAACTCGGCAGGACCTCGTCCGTTAAGACTTCCTTTTTTAAAAAAATGTGGGGGTTTTTTTGGGGGGGGGGCTCCACGTTCAGGGAAGTCTCTTTGCAACACAACCCGCTGACAAAAATTCACGGAAGCTCTTATTAGGGACGGGCAGGTCGTACACAGAATTTGCAGCGGATGGGGACAACGTACCTGATTCGGACTGGTCGCAGCCGAAGAAACTGAGCAGTTTAAGGAGCAGTTTCTCCTCGATTTGAACCGTAAACTTGCTTGCTGTGATCATCAAGTGCTGGAACGGAATAGGGCGATTAGAGCACACCGAATATTCAAAAAAAAAAAAAAAAAGAGAGAGAGAGAGAGAGAAGGAAAGGGCACCAAGAGGTCACCTTGAACCGCACCGAACGGGCAGCAAATAAATTTGATAATGGTGATGAAAGGCCAGAAAGAAATGCATTTGGCTAAGAGAGTTCATGTAGGACAGAGGTCCTCAACCTTGGCCACTTTAAGACTTGTGGACTTCAACTCCCAGAATTCCTCAGCCAGCCAAGCTGGCTGAGGAATTCTGGGAGTTGAAGTCCACAAGTCTTAAAGTGGCCAAGGTTGAGGACCTCTGATGTAGGAGAACCTGGCAGCCCCGGAATTCAAGCGCTCTGAATTTCAGTCTCTTGGGAGCTGGGTGGATCCGGTGGATTTAGAAGGAGGACATCAAACAAGGGCCCAGAAAACCGAGCATTATGGGGCCCTTGGTGCTTTTCTTGCCTTTTTTTTTTGATCCAAGGGAGCAAGAGATTATAAGATTTTTTTTCCCCCCCTGGTTCTGCAACATCACCCATCAGAGGATTGGGGTGGGAAGGGGTTACCTTGTATATGTCGCTCAAAGGGCTTTTACTGGGAAATTTCATAGCGTTCAGCTGCACGGCTGGGCCCGTGTCGGCCACTTCGTTCTCGCCCGCCTTGGGGGTGAGGAAAAGCATGAAGGGCTGAGTGGTGCGGAGAAGCTGGTTGTCGACCTGCGGGGAAAAAACAGGAGGCGGACGGAGATATATTCAGAGGTTTTCAAAGCTCTGGGCAATAAACAGAGCTCTGGGCTCTATCGTGAAAACAGATGCCCAACTCTATTAGCTGATCAATGGACAAGCAAGCGGAGGACGCTTACAGAAGAACAGGGCTGGAAGGGACCTTGGAGGTCTTCTAGTCCAACCCCTTGCTCAAGGAGGAGACCCCAGACCATTGCAATAAACCAATCAATCAATTGGAACAGAGCTGGAAGGGACCTTGGAGATCTTCTAGTCCAACCCCTTTCTAGACCCTGGACTTTTTCAAAACCTCCAGAAGCTTTACTCTCCTTCCTTCCTTCCTTCCTTCCTTCCTTCCTTCCTTCCTTCCTTCCTTCCTTCCTTCCTTCCTTCCTTCCTTCCTTCCTCCCTCTCCTCCCTCCCTCCTTCCTTTCTCATTCTTTCCTTCCTTCCTCCCCTTCCTTCCTCCTCTTCCTTCCTTCCTCCCTCTTCCTTCCTTCCTTCCTTCCTTCCTTCCTTCCTTCCTTCCCTCCCTCCCTCCCTCCTTCCCTCCCTCCCTAGTGGTTAGAATGCAGGACTGCAGCTAATTTTGCCCACTGCCAGGAGTTCGATTCTCACCGGCTCAAGGTTGACCCAGCCTTCCGTCCTTCCGAGGAGGGTAAAATGAGGACCCAGATTGTTGACGGACAAGATTGCTGACCCTGTCAACCGCTTAGAGAGGGCCGTGAAGCGGCCTATAAGTCTAAGACTTACAGCTGCTGCTGTTGCTGTGGTGCTTTCAATTACCTGCACATCCTGTATACTCAGTTCCAGCACTTGGCTGGCCGACAGCTGGGTGAAATGGACACTGATGCCGATGAAAGTTGCAAAGATCAGCTCTTCGGGGGCCTTGTTAACCAAAGACAAGCCGATCCCTCCTTCCAATTTCAGCTGGACCTGCAAAGAGGGCAAAACACAAAACACAGACCAAAGAGTGGCTGTTAGTTGGGAAGGAATTGCAATCTCCGGGCCGGAGCCGTTCTCCCAGCTCTGCAAAGCTCACTTCCAGCTCTTGCTCCAGGTCTGGATTCTTCAGCTTCCACAAGTCTTGGTCCAACTCCTCCCCTTCGTACGAGAGGCGGTCGTTCCTGCGCTGGTTGAAATCGGTGATCTAATATAATACGGGAAGCACAATTAGGGTTCTTCCTACGAAATTCACAACTGACGAGGTGATCTGCACCCAGCCTGGGTCTTGTTCTAGGGAGTTGCAAGAGAATCAATCAATCTCTCTCTCTCTCTCTCTCTCTCTCTCTGTTTTTGCTTTTCTTTAAAATATGGAGGAGGTGGGGGAATTACTATTCTGGATTATTCTGTCTGAGGGGTCCTTGGTGCTCTCTGAGCTTGGTAGCTTTCATGCAGAGGTTTCATTGCCCAAAGTAGGTCATCATCACCCCCAGTTGTGGTTGTCGTCCTCCTCCTCCTCCTCCCTGCAACCCCCCCTCCCTTCTAGCACTGATGAGGTTCCCTAGTTGGGTCATGAAACGTCTGCAAGAAAACCACCCAGCTCAGAGAGCACCAAGGACCCCGCAGCGATCGTTCTCCTTCTCCTTTTTCCTTCTTTCTCCCTCCCTCCCTCCCTTCCTTCTCCTTCCTTCTTCCTTTTCCCTCCTCCTCTACTCCTCAAACTCCACTCCCTTCTAGCACTGATGATGTAACCTAGCTGGGTAATAAAACACCTGCAAGACAAGAAGACGTTCAGAGAGCACCAAGGCCTCTGAAGCTACAAATATTCTCCTTTATGGTTACTTGTTTATGGTTACAATTGCTTATGACCAGGTTTGGTTCAGATCAAAGTACAAACAAACGCACAAACACACACACACACACAACCATCACCTGCAGAACTCTCGTGGGACCGTCGGGAATCACCTGGACGGCCAGGGCTCCGGAACCAGGCCGCATCTTCTGGTTGATGAACTGCTGGTCCGGAGGGACGGGACTCAACTGTTCCAGGGAAGTGTCGGGTCCCAGAACAACTTCTGCTCCGTCACGGAGCCCGGCTCTGCCTCCTTTGGCCTAGAGGGAGAAGAGGAGGTGACCACAGAGAACAGGGCTCAAGGGGAGGGTCTGTGGAGTGGCCCCCTCCCCCAGGCCCTGGTTGTCCCAAAAGTGCTTTTTCTGGAGGCCACTGGACTTTCTTGTTTTTTCCTTGAAGACGTTTCGCTTCTCCTCCAAGAAGCTTCTTCAGCTCCTCCAAGAAGCTTCTTCAGCTCTGGGGAATGGAAGGATTTATACTCCTTGCAGACAGCCGGTCATTTGCCTCCTTTTAGAGAGTCGTTGAGGCCACTTGGAGGCTTGTCTGTGACCTCGGGGGCAGCTGAGTGGTGCAAATGGGTGTGGAGCCTTCTCCAAGTGGCCTCAACGACTCTCTAAAAGGAGGCAAATGACCGGCTCGGTCACAAATGGGTCGTGTCCACCCCAAACCGTCACAGGGAAAGGATCTCCGTCTACCTGCACTGCGAGTCCGTGCATGCCGCACAGCAGTTTGCCGTCTCGAAAGCTCCATGTCTGGGTGGTGCTTCTCCGTCTGTCTGGCTTTCTCAGCATCAGAGGCTCGTATCTAGGACAGCAACAGCAGCACCACCACCAATCAGTCAGAACAGAGCTGGAAGGGGCCTCGGAGGTCTTCTAGTCCAGCCCTCTGCTCAAGCAGGAGACCCTAGACCATTGCAATCAATCAATCAATCAATCAATCAATCAATCAAATCAATCAATCAATCAGAATAGAGCTGGAAGGGACCTTGGAGGTCTTCTAGTACAACCCCCTGCTCAAGCAGACCATTTCAATCAATCAGTCAGTCAGTCAGTCAATCAAAATAGAGTTGGAAGGGGCCTCGGAAGTCTTCTAGTCCAACCCCCTGCTCAAGCAGGAGACCCTAGATCATTTCAATCAACCAATCAATCAGAATAGAGCTAGAAGGGGCCTCGGAGATCTTCTAGTCCACCCTCCTGCTGAAACAGAAGACCCTAGATAATTTCAATCAACCAACCAATCAACCAACCAACAACCCAACCCAACCCAACCCAACCCAACCAGTCAGTCAGTCAGTCAGTCAGTCAGTCAGTCAGTCAGTCAGTCAGTCAGTCAGTCAGTCAGTCAGTCAGTCAAAATAGAGCTGGAAGGGGCCTCGGAGGTCTTCTAGTCCAACCCCCTGCGCGAGCAGAGACCATGGACATTTCGGGCTCAAGTCGAGGACCACCTGTACGTGAGAATGTCTGGCCCCAAGGTGTTTTCCTAACTGAGCCTCTCAGGTGGAGAGGAGCTCCTGAGCTTTGCCCACCTGTTGTCCGTGACGGCCGCCAAGCCAGCGATGTCCAGAATCATGGAGGACTCTGCCGAGCGAGGGGAGGAGGGCTTGTTCGGGTGACGGGGGACAGCCGAGCCTTCATGGCACAGCATGCCGGTCCCGGTCATCCTCCACAGCTGAGAGCGTTTCCCAGGTTCCTGCGAGGGAAAAGGGGTGATGAAACCAGGGCCGTGTGGCAGCCTTTGAGGCATCGTCTTCCTCCTTCTTTCGAGGCCTTTTAAGCAGCATTATTGGGAAGGAAAAGCAGGAGAATCTCTGCAGCTGTAGGCACAGCAGTCCTTGGCGCTCTCTGAGCTGGGTGGTTTGCTTGCAGACGTTTCATGACCCAGCTAGGGGACATCATCAGTGCTAGAAGGGAGTGGGTTTGCGGAGAGGAGGAGGAGGAGGGGTAGGGGTAGGAGGAGGAGAAGGATGACTGTGGGGTCCTTAATGCTCTCTGAGCTTGGTGGTTTTCTTGCAGGCATTTCAGGACCCAACTAGGGGACCCAATCAGCAAGAGTGCATGTTCACTGAATAAGTTCATTGAATAAGTTTCTAGCACTGATGAGGTTACCGAGTTGGGTCCTGAAACATCTCCGTACCTTTTTCTTCAAGATGACTCTCTGCGTCTTGGGAGAGACGTCCAGGACCAGCTCGGCGCAGTCCACCTCCTTGTTCGTAGCAACGGGTCTTCCCGTCTCTTCCTGGACCCTGGGATGTCAAAGAAAATTGAGAAGGGAGGGTAAGAAGAGACTCACGAGAGACAAGAGACCAATCACGGCGAGAGATTTAGCTTTATCCAAACTCTGGAGTGGAAAACATTAGGTCCCTTCCAGCTCTATTCTGATCGATTGATCGATTGATTGATCGATTGATTGAAATGGTCTAGGACAGGGGTGAGGAACGATGGCCCTTTGATGACTTGTGGACTTCAACTCCCAGAATTCCTGAGCTAGCATGGCTGGCTCAGGAATTCTGGGAGCTGAAAGTCCACAAGTCATAAAGGAGCCATCGTTGCCCACTTCTGGTCTAGGGTCTCCTGCTCGGGCAGGGGGTTGGACTAGAAGACCTCCAAGGTCCCTTCTGATGCTGTTACTCTGTTCTGTTCAGTTCTGAGAAGAGGGACTTCATTCCAGCTAACTCTCTGAGTCTATGCCTAAAATTAAAAATTCTCCATTTCGACCGAAGAAGCTACTTAGGTGAGTAACGGAAACATCTCCGTTTATTTTAGTAAACTTTGGTCCAGTTGCCATGAATAATAATAATTGGAAGGGGCCTTGGAGGTCTTCTAGTCCAACCCCCTGCTCAGGCAGGAAGCCCTGTAAGTCCTGGTTTAGAGGCTTACCCAGAGAAAGTGTAAGAGGCCGCGATGTAGATGAAGTTTTCGTAGTAGAGCTGTTTGCTTTCTTGAAAGTCGTTCATGCAGCAGGTGACTTCGGAGGAACCGGCCCCTTTGACGGTCAGGCTGACGTAGGGCGGGAGGATGGGCTCGTCCCAGGCGTAGTCCAGGGAGGTGGAGGGCTTCACCTCGGTGCTGAGACGGGGCTCGGCCACGCCGTGTTGGGCGAACACCACCGGGACCTGCGAGAGGGACACCCTTGGGGTTACGGCTCGGTCCAGGGAGAGGTGAAGCTGGGCCGGGACTTTGACCTAAACCAGGGGTAGGCAACCTTGGCTCTTTTATGACTCGTGGACTTCAACTCTCAGAATTCCCCAGCCGGCACTGGCTGTAAGTGAACAGTCGTAAACCGAGGATTGATCTGTAATCCAAGCTCCAATTGGCATTCTTCACCCTCTCTCTGCGTTGCATTTAAAGACTCGGTTGTCGCTTTCAGAAGCAGCCTTTTTCCACCCCCTGGGTTTGTTTTTTTTTTTACCTTAGAAAAGTTGTCGATGCGGTACGGAGGGGGAAATTTGTCAGTGTCGCTGAACGAGACGCAGTACGTGGCCCTCTTCAAGGTTATCTCAACTTGGAGGAAGCAGCACCTGCCCTGGGTGTCCCTGGAGAAGGTCAAAGGCAAAGAAGGCCTGGTGTGTTTGGACCACGTTCGCTTCGTCTCACTACAAATGCTCAGGTGTAAACCAATTTTTTTAAAAAATCCACTGTGTAGTAACGCCTACGGGGAGTCCTCGAGTTGCGACGTACTTACATTGAGGGGACGCAGGACCGTTTTTCACACTTAAGAACGGTTGCAGCGTCCCCCTCCCAACCTGTCACGGCCGCAACGTCCCAATCAAACCCGTCCTTTGATCGGTTCCGCCTCCACGTTAATCTGATTTCGGATGTTAAAATTTTAAGGGAAACTCCACGTAAACAAGAGGGACCCTTTAACGGGACAGCGAGGGCGGCACACGGACGCAACGACACACCAAAGGACTCACAACGGCCAATGTAAGACTCCCTGGCGCTCCCCCTTTCCCACCTCATGTTGATGTGGAAGGAATTGTTCTTGTTGACCTCGAAGCCTCCGGACCAAATGCAGCTGGGCACGTCCATCAGCCGGACGCAAAGCAACTGGTCGTAATCGTTCCGCGGCCAGTGGAAGACCACGCTGGATCCCGGGAGGGTGGAGATGTAGCCATCGGGATTGGACGTTCCCTAACGAGACGGGGAAGAGAAACACCCAGATGGCACCATTGGTTGGAAGAATTCAGGAACAGGAGACACACACACACACACACACACACACACAGAGAGAGAGAGAAAGAGAGGAAGGAAGGAAGGAAGGAAGGAAGGAAGGAAGGAAGGAAGGAAGAAAGGAAGAGAGAGAGAGGTAGAGATGGAAAGAGAGAGGATAGATATAGACAGAAGACAGAGAGAGAGAGAGAGAGAGAGAGAGAGAGAAAGAAAGAAAGAAAGAAAGAAAGAAAGAAAGAAAGAAAGAAAGAAAGAAAGAAAGAAAGAAAGAAAGAAAGAAAGAGAGAGAGAGAGAGAGAGGGACAGAGAGAGAGAGATAGCGAGAGAGAGGATAGATATAGACAGACGACAGAGAGGGAGGAAGGAAGGAAGGAAGGAAGGATATAGACAGACAGATGACGGAGAAAGAAAGAAAGAAAGAAAGAAAGAAAGAAAGAAAGAAAGAGGAAGGAAGGAAGGAAGGAAGGAAGGAAGGAAGGAAGGAAGGAAGGAAGGAAGGAAGGAAGGAAGGGAGAGGATATGGATAGACTACCTGTCCCCTGGCAAAGGCCCTCTGGGCGAAGGCGAGGGTGTGTGAGGATTTATTGTCCAGCAGGTAGCGAGGTGCAAAAGTCACCATGCAACTGTCCATGTAGCGCCCTCTGCCCTTCTTAACGTCGATACCTGGTTAGTTAACACAGAGCCGGTCAGAAGAGGAGGAGGGACTCAACTGTGGTGGTAAGCTGTGGACCACCTGCATTCATTTTTTTTTTCTTATTTCTTACCCCAAAGGCCTCTGAGCGGCTACCTATTAAAAAACACTGAAAGAAACTTTAAAAAAAATCGTGACCCTCCACCCCAAAATAACAACAACAACAATGTCCCATTCCTATTGCAAGGGATGGAGGAAAAGAGACCACGTGGTGAGAAAGACATACCGATATTATAAATAAGGCCCGGCCGGTTTCCTTGTTGGATCACCTTGAGGGCTCGGACGCCGCTTCCTCCGTCCAAGGAGAACCCCTGGCACCAGCCAGGCATCCCCTCGGGGTGGATGCCTCTCCCAACCCGCATGGTACAACTGCACAACAACAACAACAACAACACCAGAATAAAACTAAGTTGTTAACTCTTGTGCGAGTCGAGAAGCCCAATGGTTAAACCTCAGAGAGCCAAGCGTCCATGGATAGGCATGGTCTACCTCAGTGTTTCTCAACCTCGGTGACCTTAGGCTGGGTGAACCTCAACTCCCAGAATCCCCCAGGCACCCATATCCTCCAGCCCTGAAAAAAGGGACTTAGAGCCGTTTCTCTCTGGGTCCATGGAAGGAGACCCCCACCCCCGAGCCCCCAAAGAAAGCTTACAAATTTGGCTGTTCTTTGTCGGCGTAGCAGAAGAGGAGGGGGCTCAGGCTGCGGGCCAGCTCGTGTTCTTCAAACTGGCCAGCCGCGTCGGTCTTCGCGTTGTCTTGCCGGAAAATCAACGGCAAGCCTTTGGATGCAAGCAGGGGGAAAAAAAGGGGGATTTAAAAACTCAACCGGCACTAGAAGCAATCGATTGTTCCTTTGTGATTGCCTGCTCCATCCAGAGCCACCATAATATCCAAACAAAATTGGGTATGTCTGATTTAATGAAAAGGGGTGACCTAGGAGCAGCCTTGCAGTATTTGAGGGGCTGCCCCAAAGAAGAGGAGGGGGGGGGTCCATTTATTCTCCAAAGCACCAGAAGACAAGGAACAATGGATGGAAATTAAACCAAGGAGAGAAGCCACTTGGAATTAAGGAGAAACTTCCTAACAGTGAGGACAACTACTATAACTTGCCACTAGAAGTTGTGGGTGCTTCATCGCTGGAGGTTTTTAAGAAAAGATTTGTCTGATATGGTCTAGGGTCTCCTGCCTGAGCAGGGGGTCGGACTAGAAGACCTCCCAGGTCCCTCCCAACTCTTGTCATTCTGTTAAACAGTTTCCATGTTCTTTCCTGGAGTAAAAGCCATCCAGGCAAAGAACATGTTTAGATACTACACGGTTCAGGGTGTTTGTTTTATTTTTGTTAAAACCATTTTTTCCTCCTTGTTCTGGTCCAGTAAGAGAAAATGCAGCGTAACCGGTAGGACCATGTTCCCACAACCAGATTTTTGGGGGGGTGTACTTTTTCCCCCACCTCAAAATTGAAAAATGGAAGATGCCTGGAGCGGAGATTCACCTGTCTTGTTGATCAGCCAGTAAGGAGCCGAAATGAGTATCTTCAAGGAGCCTTTGGCTTGGCCCACGATCCGGATGGTGAGGTTCAAGAGACGCCGGTTGTTGTCGTACAGCCTCATCCGCACCACGTAATTCTGCGTCCCCGGCGGGATCAGAAGCTCCTTGCAGTGGGTGAAGTTTTCGAGGGAGATCCCTGGAAGCGAGCAGGAAGGAAATTAATGCTCTTTAAGACAAAATTAGATGTATAAAAAAGATTCTTAAGGCAAAACTGGATATTTTTTTTAAGTGACTTTTGAAGCAAAACTATACATGTGTGTGTGTATTAAAAAAAGAAAATCCTTAAGGCAAAAAATAGATTTTGGGCGACCGCAGATTAACGCGACTGAATCGGTTTGCAGAACTGACCGCCAGCCGTCCGCCAGATTGGAACCGGCCAGCCGGAGGAGTCGGGGGGAGGGGGGGGGAAATGCATTTTGTCTCTTTACCCAGCTCGATGTTCTGGGAAGTGTCGGCGGTGTGCAGGACGGCTTCCTTCCTGGGTTTGAGGGTCCCGTTGATCGGCACGCCCTTGACGTAGAACTCCAGTTCGCAAGGCAGCAGGTTACACAACACCACGGTGGGCAGGAGATAAACGGTGTGTCCCGGCTGCCTGAAAATCTGCTTGGCGCTGTCGGAGAAGATGCTGGAAGGCATGTAGTCTGGGTAGTTCTCTTTCTTTATAGCCACGCAAAACCTGCGGGAGGAAGACGGCGGCGGACAATTTAGAGAGCGAGAAATCCCCGCCTCTTCGGAGGCTCTTAGGAACGCTCCACGTCAAATGCAGGCATTCCTCGAGTTACGGTCGCAACGGGGCCCCAAATTTGTGTTGCTAAGGGAAAAAGATCTGTGAAGTGAGTTTTGCCTCGTTTTTGAGCTTCTCGCGGTGCAAAAAAAGTCTTTTTCCTCGTTCTTCCTCTGTGGAGCTTGACCTCTACGCCCAGCTCACTCGTTCTTTCCCCTTGTGTCGGCAGGGACACGTCTCGGGGCTCAAAGCCAAAGACACACACACACACACCGTCCCCCGAATCAGCTTCTTTGCAAGGAGGGCGAGGGGGGCTCACCTGAAGAACCGGCTGTTGTCCAGCTCCATGGAGTGACACTCCCGCTTGCTGCTGCTGACCTCCGAAGCCTTCTGGACGTTGGTCCAGTGGATGGGAGACTTGCAGAAGAAGACGCCGGTGCCCTTGGGCCTGGCCTGGAGGCGCCAGGAGGTCAGGTGCAGGGGGACGGCAAAGGAGTCGCCGGGCATCACCGCCGGGAGCACCACGGGTTCTGCACCAAGGTGGAAAGAGCAGGGTTATCTTGGGTTGGGTCTCGGGCGCTCTCTGGGCTGGGCGGCTTCCTTGCAGACGTTTCAGGACCCAACTAGACAACATCATCAGGGCTGGAAGGGAATGGGGTTTGTGGAGAGGAGGAGGAGGAGGAGAAGGAGGACGACTGTGAGGTCCTTGGTGCTCTCTGAGGTTGCCTGTTTTGTTTGCAGATGTTTCAGGACCCAGCTACGCAACTTCATCAGTGTTAGGAGGGGGAGGGGGTTGCAGAGAGGAGGAGGAGGAGGAGGAGGAGGAGGAGGAGGAGGAGGAGGACTGTGGTGTCCTTGATGCTCTGAACTGGGCTGTTTTCTTGCAAACATTTCATAACCCAACTAGGGAACATCATCACTGCTAGAATCAGTAATAATTACGATTAACGATGATGCATAATAATGGTTAATAATCAATCAGTGGAACTGCTCGCCTCCAGAAGTTGTGGCTGCTCCAACATTGGAGGTTTTTAAAGAAGAGACTGGATAGCCTCTTGTCTGGAATGGTCTAGGGTCTCCTGCTTTGAGCAGGGGGTTGGACTAGAAGACCCCCGAGGTCCCTCCCAGCTCTTATTCGGATTGAAAAGGGTTTGTGTCGTCACATGGGAAACTCTGAAGCACTTACTGTCCGGGGCTGAAGGACTGTCCAGCCTCAGCTCCATTGGCATCTCCAGTTTGTTTTTCACAATCAAGGCAGAACGGACCGTTATCACCTTCCGGGCGCTGCCCTCCATGGTCACCGCAAAGACCACTCGAACGGGAGGCAATGAAGAGAACTGTGAAAAAAAACAACACACACACACATATATTTTAAAGAAAGAAAGAAAGAAATGGAATCGATTTACAGATAGGGTGGAGGCCAATGCACACAAATTCCACAACCACGTGCACAGACTTTTAGGGGCCAATGATTTCCCCGTTTGTTAAACGAGCAAATGTTTGGGCCTGAAGGTCAATTAAACCCAGGTGGTCCTTGACCTATGACCACAATTGAGCCTAGAACTTACGTTGCTAAGTGAGAAATTTGTGAATTTTGCCCCGTTTTACGACTTTAAAACTGGTTTATTGCTACTGATGGAGGCAGCAAGCTTCTCAGCTAACACTTTGCCCCTGCTAGGAATTAGACTGGAAGTTGGATTCCGCTTGTGACGACGTAGGGATTCTAGGCTGCTCCCTCTTTTGACTCCACCCCTCCCCTTCTCCTACATCTGGTTTGTTACAGCCACTGTGGTTCAAACAAACCGCGAGTTGGACTACAATCCAACGCAGCTAACAAGAAATTGAAGGACAGAGGAGAGGAATTTCAACTCACATAAACCTGTGGATGGATGATGTTGGTTCTACTAATTGGGCTGCCAACCTAGATGAAAAAAGAGCAAGTTAATGTTAGACGCTGGCGCCTGTGCACAACATAACACACACAGAGACATGGACACACACACAAAACGACCACTTGGGGAACTTGACAGTTTGCTCATGGAGCACAATCTTTCTCCGAAAAAAAGCAGATATTCGGGGCATGGATTATTTAGCCACTATCTCAAGGGAAATAGTCCAGATTTCCCCCTTCCCACACACACACACACACACACAGCAAACTGAATTCTTGAAAAAGTAGATGGCGAAAATGACGGAAGTTGCTAAGATGGCAAGATTGACCGTATTTGATTATTCATTAATGGTGACTGGAAGCTGGACTTTTTGCACAAGACAGAAGAAAAAAAATGAAATTATGATACGTGGGCTGGATGATTGGAAAAAACAGTAACACAAAAAAAAATATGCGCGTTGTAATGTTTGGTTTTTAATGTTCCAGAATAACAGAGCTGGAAGGGATCGTGGAGGTCTTCTAGTCCAACCCCGCCTCCGGTTTCAGAGTCAGGTTGTTACGTTTTATAATTAAGAGTTTTGTGTTTAGTGCTAAACGTAAACCGTTTCCCTGAAAAGAATAAAGTACTCAAGGCTGGACTCACCGTTGAGGAAGAATTGCTTTTATCGGGAGCCGCATACCGGAAAAATATTCCCACTTTGTCAACGGAGACAGGACTGACGGCCTCCCAGCCGTTGACTCTTACTTGCAGCTGGTGAATTCTCAGGTCGTGGGTATGCCTGGGTGGGGTAGGGGGGGTTAAAAATAAATCAATTTACGTTAAGACCCACGGAATGGTATTTATGAGAGAGACAGGCCCAAACTGACATCCCAAACGAGGAAAACAAAATTATTACCTCTTTTCTACATTACAACAACCAAATAAAATGTTGAATAAAGTACAAAACGTGTAATAAAATGATGTTCAACAAGAGAACCGCTGGTTTTTCCTTCCCCCCCCTCCTGCCCTACCTGTGCCTCAGTTTCCCCTTGGCTTCGAAGGCGAAGGGGACCTCTTCTCCCGCGAGGACCTCCCGCCACTCGCTGACTTTGTGGGCTTCGTCCAGAAAGGTCTCGTTTTCTTCTGGCAGGAACGGGGGGCTCCCGCTGTGCAGGAGGGCCGCGCTGGAAAGCGAGAATCGAGACGGTGAGTTCGAGTCCTGCCTTCAAGAGGAAAGCCAGCTGGGTGACCTTCGGCCAGTTAACTCTCTCTTATCTCAGTTTGCTTCACAGGAGGAAAAACAGGAGGAGGAGGAGGACAGTGTGTTGGAAATATTCGCTGTCTTGAGTAATTCAAGGGGGTTGGACTAGATGACCTCCAAGGTCCCTTCCAATTTTATTATTATTATTATTATTATTATAATTCGTCAAATGAATACGGGCAGTCCTTGACTTAAAACGGTTCTCTTAGTGACCTATTCAAAGTTACAACACCCTGAAAAAAAAGTGATGGAGGACCCCACACCCCACCCCTGCTTTCTTACCGAGTCGGGGTGGTGGTCATCGTGGCAAACCAGAGGGTGCAACCGGTGTGATTCCGCAGAGCGAAGGGCACAAAGGGCTGCCTCCGCTTAGGCGCCTTCATTTCAGCTGCGGAAGGAAGGAAGGAAGGAAGGAAGAGTGAGGGAGGGAGGGAAGTGCTGGCCTAACTTACAGGGCTCAGCCTCTTTCGCCTGGGTCAGGAATGTCTTCCCCGCAAGAGGAGGGGGGTCTTTTTCCCTTTATGGGACAAGCAGACCCCTTCCCAAGTCTCAATGGCTTGGGCTAGTGTGCCTCCTAAAAGCCCACCCAGATATTGGGAAGGGAAGGAGGAAGAGAGAAGGGAAGAAGAAAGGAAAGGAAAGGAAGGGAAGGAAGGGAAAAGAAAGGAAGGGAAGGGAAGGAGAAAGAGAGAAGGGAAGGAAAAAGGAAAGGAAAGGAAAGGAAAGGAAGGGAAGGGAAGGAAGGGAAAAGAAAGGAAGGGAAGGGAAGGGAAGGAGGAAGAGAGAAGGGAAGGAGAAAGGAAGGGAAAGGAAAGGAAGGGAAG
>NW_015386481.1:801548-833317 GCF_001527695.2 Protobothrops mucrosquamatus
GAAGGGAAGGGAAGGGAAGGAAAAGGAAAGGAAAGGAAGGGAAGAAGGGAAGGGAAGGGAAGGGAAGGAAAAGGAAAGGAAAGGAAAGGAAGAAGGGAAGGGAAGGGAAGGAAAAGGAAAGGAAAGGAAGGGAAGAAGGGAAGGGAAGGGAAGGGAAGGAAAAGGAAAGGAAAGGAAAGGAAGAAGGGAAGGGAAGGGAAGGAAAAGGAAAGGAAAGGAAGGGAAGGAGGAAGAGAGAAGGGAAGGAAAAAGGAAAGGAAAGGAAAGGAAGAAGGGAAGGGAAGGGAAGGGAAGGAAAAGGAAAGGAAAGGAAGGGAAGGAGGAAGAGAGAAGGGAAGGAAAAAGGAAAGGAAAGGAAAGGAAGAAGGGAAGGGAAGGGAAGGGAAGGAAAAGGAAAGGAAAGGAAGGGAAGGAGGAAGAGAGAAGGGAAGGAGAAAGGAAAGGAAAGGAAAGAGAAAGGAAGGGAAGGGTGACATAAAACACAAAACCCAAAACAGCATGCCGAAAGCCAGGTACAACACCTGAGCCAAGCTTTCTGAAATAGCCAGTGTAATCAAGACATTTTTTTTAGAAAGAAAATTGGAACGCCATTTTTTTTTTGTTAATATCTGTCAGAAAAAAAACAACAGAGGCCTGAAAGCAAGGAAAAGAGGGAAGCGTCTGGACTCCGCAAATACGGTACCTCCGGCATACATCTGGTGCTCTAGGTTAGTCAGACTGGCTGTGCTCCTAGTTCTAAGGTAGGCAAGAGGAAGGCCTAGCAGACAGGAAAGACAGTGTTAGCGAGAAAAGGGCAGAGAGACCGCGAGTCGGGGGGGGGGGAGAAGGCGAGAAGCCGTCAGCCCCCCGTACGGAGGGGGCTTCGGCACTGAATCAACGCCGGGCCTTTGCTTAAAAGGACCCCGAGAGACACCGGAAGCTGAAGAGCAGCCATTTTTACGGAGGCTGAGCTGCGACCTTGAAACAGCAAAGCCCAGAGGAGGGCCGGGTAGACCCAGGGGGTCCTGGGCACCGAACACCTTAATGAAAAGCCCCAGAGAGAGGTTAAATGGCAAACTGGTGTCTGAAGAAGCAGCAGAGGGAGAGGAGAGGAGGGGTCCTAAGCATGGTGGTGAAAGTTGCGACACCCATGCTGTGCAGGCATCAAGGCAACGGGGGAGGGGAGGGGAGGGGGGAGGAGATTCACACCTTGCCTGAAGGAAGGGGGATCCACCGAAGAGCCGGCCCACTCTTCGGATTCCAGCTCCGTGGCTTCGTTCTCCTGGCTGCAGTAATCGGCCATCCAGGACTGCTTGGTGCTGGCATATTGCTCTAGGGAAGGAGACAAAGAGCCATGAAGGGAGGGAGGAAGGAGGGAAGGAGAAGGAAAAAGGGAGGGAGGGAGAAAAGGAAGGAAGGAGGAAAGGAAGGAAAAGGGAGGGAGGGAGAATGAAGGAAGAGGGAGAGAGAAAGAAGGAAGGAAGGAGGAAAGAAAGGAAAGAAGAGGGAGGAGGGAGGAAAGGAAGGAAGAGAGAAGGATGGGAGGGAAGCAAGGAAGGAGGAAAGGAAGGAAGAGGGAGGGAGAAAGAAGGAAGGAGGAAAGGAAGGAAGAAGGAGGGAGGAAAGGAAGGAGGAAAGGAAGGAAGGAAGGAAGGAGGGAGGGAGGGAGAAGGAAGGGAGAGGGAGAAAGAAGGAAGGAAGGAGGAAAGAAAGGAAGAGGGAGGGAGAAGGGAGGGAGGAAAGGAGAAAAGAAAGGAGGAAAAAAGGAGGGAAGGAAGAGAAGGAGGAAAGGAAGGAAGGAAGGAGGAAATAAAGGAAGAGGGAGAGAAGCAAGGAAGGAGAAAAGAAAGGAAGGCGGAAAAGAAGGAAGAAAGGGAGGAAGGAGGGAGGGAAGAGAGGGAGGGAGGGGAGGGCCCCCGCCCCCCACAGCTGGGAGAGCCGCTCCAGGCCCTTCTCCCAGCCCCATCAGGAAAGGGGGCTTCCCCCCCCCAGCCCCCTACCAAGGAGCCTGGAGGTGACGTTGACGTCCAGGCGGTGCTTCGCCTTCACTTCCAGCTTCAGCCGGGACGGGTGGAGGCGGCTGGCCGGCTGGCGCTGCCAAAAGACGGAGCAGGGCCAAGGCTCCACGAACGGCTCCCAGCCTTGGAGAAAAACGGAAAGAAAGGCCTTTGACGGCGCTGCCATTCTACCCGGTGGAGAGCCTGGGGCCAGCCACTTTCTCTCAGCCCTAGGAAAGAGGCAACGGCAAACCAATTCCCCAAAAAAACCCCTAGAAAAGGGCAGGGACTTAACCGGAGGGTTTCCACAAATTGGACGGAAGGGAAGCAAAAAAAAAAAAAAGACATTTCGGTCGCTAAACGAAGTCGGGGACCAGCTGCAGGGGCGGCAGACACTCACCGGAGAGTTCGCGGTTGTAATAGTCGCCGGAGAGCGTAAAATGGGCGTAGCCTTCCGGGCTGGCTCTCAAGTGCTGAAGGAAGTTCAAACCTGTCGGGAAAGAACGATGAATCAGTTCCGAAACTTTGAAACCTCTACGAAAAGAAAATAGAAAATAAATGCTAATTGTGAGTCTTATGTTTTGTTTCTTGTATGTTTCTATGACTTTAATGTCTTCATAGCAAGATATTTTTTAGGAATCGACCTCCTCAACAGACACAGAAATGGATGGAAACTAATCAAGGAGAGAAGCAACCTGGAATTAAAGAGAAACTTCCTTGACAGTGAGGACAATTAACCAGGGGAACTGCTTGCCACCAGAACTGGTGGGTGCTCCATCACTTGGGAGGTTTTCAAGAAGAGACCGCCCAGCCACCTGTCTGAAAGGGTATAGTTCTTCCTGCCTGAGCAAGGGGTTGGACTAGAAGACCTCCGAGGTCCCTTCCGACTCTCTTATTCTGTTATTTTGTACTCTAAAGGCTTACGGGAAAAGGTCAGCTCGGCCAGAGGAACGTCACAGTCCATGCAGTCGTCGATAAAACAAATGCAGATGCTTTCGGCTTTGACTTCCACTCCGGAGATGAGTCGGAGAGCCCTGGAGTTCTGCCCGTCGGGACTGCTGGAATCGAACCCGGAGCGTTTCAAAGGCTCGGCGTTCTTGAACAGCCAGCTGGCTGCTTTCTTCAGCTGACCTGACCCCATCAAGCAGGAGACCGGAGAGAGAGAGAGAGAGAGATGGAATCATTGTGGCGTTGTCAGTTGGCTTATTTCACACACATGGGGGGGGTCCTCGACTTAACGACCACAACGGGGCCCAAAATTTCTGTCGTTAAGTCAGACATTTGCTTGGCCTCATTTTGCGAACCTTGCTTGCCAGTGGATCACCGCAGTTGATAAGTCAGTAACCCGGCTGTTAAGTGAATCTGGTCGCAAAAGGGGGGTCACGTGACCTCAAGGCACCGCAACTGTCCTAAGTCCACGCCAGTTTCCGAGCCTCTGAATTTCGATCGCGTGACTGTGGGGGACGCTGCAAAGGTGGCCAATGTGAAAAATGGTCGTCCGCCACTTTTTTCAACGCCCTGGCGACTTCGAACGGTATTCTGGTTGCAAATGATTGTGCGTTTTTATTTTTATTTTTTCTTTAAAAAAAACAACAACAAAAATTACACACACCTTGACAATCCAGCAGAGCCTTGCGACAATCATCCAGGCTGAATCCCAGTTCCTGCAGGCGGGCCAGCTGCACCTCTGGAAGGAAACGTGGAGGTGTTGAGGCTCCAACATGTAGTAAGTAGCAGCACGTAGTGTGGGGTGTGGAGGCAGGGAAGTCAACCCCAAATTTGAAAATCGTGTTCCTACCCAGAACCGGATCCAGCAGCCGCTTAGCGGTCTCCGTTCGTTCTGCGGCGGTTCCCGAGACCTCATTTACACCAGAGGAGCCCGAAGGAGCCGAAGGGTCCACGGCGGCATGAGGGCTGGGTAGCCCCCCACTGGTCTGCTTAGAAATGGACTTGGCGATCGCCAGGAAGAGCTGGACGTCGTTGTAAGAGAGTCGGATGTCCAGGGTTTGCAACTGGATCTGCAGCCACGAGAAGAAAAGACCCGTTTGAGCATCGAGCGGACGGCCAGAAGTTCTGCCGAGGCAGGTTGGCTTCCCCCGAATTGGAGTAGGAAAATTGGAGTAGGAAAATTGGAGTACGAAAAGGGAGTTATGAAAATTGGAATACAAAAATTGGAGTAGGAAAATTGGAGAATGACAAGGGAGTATGAAAAGGGATATTCGGTGCGTGCGGGAAACATCTGGAGTTTGAGACAACACCTTATTCCAAGTGGGAAACACTTTTGGGGGGGCGGGGGTGGGGGGGGAAGAACCGTACCTCTAGAAGGGGAGGGAAGTCTCCCCCATTGAAAGCATCCAACAGACCCGATCCGTTTGGATAGGAAGAGTTCCCCACGAGTTCAACCTGGATCAGGGCTGGATCGAGGATGGAGAGGGCCGTTTCCTGCTCGTTGCCCAGCCGGCAGGAGAACACCTGGAGGAGCAGAATTCGTTCTGTAGGGTAGACCCTTGGAGGCTGCCTTACCTGAAGGAGGACTGGGGGGGAGGAGGCGGCAACCTGGAAACCCTGTGTGTGTGTGTGCGGCTGTGTGTATGTGGGTATTTGCATAATAACAACTATTATTTTGGTCATGTTTATGCAGTATATATTGGAGGTGGTTAGCCTTTGAGAGCTGTAGGCAAGGAAATCTCATTTTGATGAATTCTGATTAGTGTACATTTTAAGTGACAATAAAGTTATTATTCTATTCTATTCTATTCTATTCTAATTGTATTCTACTCTAATTCTATTCTAATTCTATTCTCTATTCTATTCTATTCTAATTCTATTCTACTCTAATTCTACTCTACTCTATTCTATTCTCTATTCTTCTCTTCTAATTCTATTCTATTCTATTTCTATTCTCTATTCTAATTCTAATTCTATTCTATTCTATTCTCTATTCTAATTCTATTCTCTATTCTAATTCTATTCTCTATTCTAATTCTAATTCTATTCTATTCTATTCTATTCTATTCTATTCTACTCTAATTCTATTCTAATCTAATCTCTATTCTATTCTATTCTAATTCTAATTCTAATTCTATTCTACTCTATAATTCTACTCTACTCTATTCTTTAACCCAGGGCTCTTACCTCGATGCCCGACAGGCTCCCGGAGAAAGGATGGTCCACCAGTTTGGGCTTGTACGTCAGGACGGTCGTCCCCTTCAGAATCACCGCGTTGGTGTCCGTGCAGGTCATGTCTTCCACCACCACGAACTCCGTATCTGAAGGGCAACTGAATTATTGGAGGATTCACCGGGAAGAGGGGGCCTCCCTCCTGATCAGGCCCTCCTGCCTTTACAGGTCTTCCTTTCCACGGAACGTATTAACAGAGGAAGTCCTGGACTTAACGGCCCTTCGTTGAGCGACTGAAGTTCCCGCAGAAATCTCTCTTACCGGTCACATTGATCTTGACCTCCAGCTGTTTCTCGGTGGAGATCTGGAGAGAAGAACGCTTGGTGACTATCCCGCACTTGACCGCCTTGGGAATGACCGCCGGTTCGCTGCCGAGGCTACGTTGGCGAGAGGGAGGCGGGTTGGATGGCCTTTTGGGGTCGCTGGGGGTCTGAAGGAAGTCGTGGACCAGCACCAGCCAGTCAAAGATGAGAAAGACCCGGAGGTTGTTCAGGACGACCGTGAAGGAAGAGGAGTCCTTAGTAGATCTAAAAGGGAGAAAGGAAGAGGCTGGTTGATCCCAACGGTCTTGCTTGAAGACTGGCCAATTTCTTAACCCAACGGTAACAAGCTCCTTCCTTCCTTCCTTCCTTCCTTCCTTCCTTCCTTCCATTCTTCCTTCCTTCCCTTCTTTCACTTCTCCTTCTCCTTCCCTCCCTCTCTTTCCTTCCTCTCTCCCTTCCTCTCTCCCTTCCTCCTTGTCCTTCACTTCTCCTTCCTTCCTTCCTTCCTTCCTTCCTTCCTTCCTTCCTTCCTTCCTTCCTTCCTTCCTTCCTTCCTTCCTCCCCTTCTTTCATTTCTCCTTCTCCTTCCTTCCTTCCTCCCTCCCTCTTCATTAAAGATGGTTAGTACTTTAAGCCCCAGTGAAACTTTTCCAGCGGAAGCGTCAAATGTTAATTGTATTTAAATAGATTTCTACCCCACAGTGTTTCTAGATTTCAAGTGCCGAAGACCTGGAATCCAGAGTGAGTTGTGGGCTCCCTCTTCCCTGCACGCCTCTCAGAATAACAAGAACTGGAAGGGGCCTTGGAGGTCTTCTAGTCCAGCCCCCTGCTGAGGCAGGAGACCCTAGACCATTCCGGACAGAGGGCCGTCCAGTCTCTTCTTAAAAACCACCAGTGTTGGAGCAGCCACAACATCTGGAGGCAAATGGTTCAACTGATTAATTGTTCTCACTTTGAAACGGATTGTTCAGAAGAGCACAGAGGAAGGACCCTTCCAACTCCAGGCTCCTGGGCTCTGCTGGGGCCTTCTGGGAAAAAAAAGTGGTGTGAGGCTTCGTTTACCTGTAATGCAGCTCAATCTGGATGGCGCCTTGAGAAGTGCTGTTTTTCGAAGGCTGGAAGATGCAGCTGAAGACGTTGGGCGTGGCGGAAGGAGGCCTCAGCCCAGCGTATCGCGTGTCAAACGCCATCATGGAGTGGGAGACCAGGTTGATGGATCTGGTTTGATTGGAGAAACTCTCAAAGAGAAGCTTTGATTTTTTGAAGTCAAACCTAAACAAATTGGGAGGAGAGAGAGAGAGAGAGAGAGAGAGAGAGAGAGAGGTTTTCTGAGTAACTATCTTGATTAACCTTATTAATGATCCTTTTAACAATTTTAATAATTATTGTCTTGATTAAGGGACGGTACCTGGCCAGTGAGCCTTGCTTAGCCTGGGGACTGGTCAGCTCCAGACTCACGTTGACCATGTCAATGAGGAAGGACAGGCTGGTGTAGACCTCGCCACTCAGCACCGTCTGAAGGGAAGAAAAAAAACGCTCAACTCTTGACGTAAAACTTTTGCACGGATATTTACCGGCTTTGCCGAATTCCAGATTGGGAACAATCCCAACCCCAAAGTCCAGCTGGCCTATTAGGCACCCCTCAAGTTTTCTTTTATAGGTTTTATACGAGGGAGGGAGGGAGGGAGGGAGGGAGAGAAGGCAGAAGGGAAGAAGGAAAAGGGATAAGGAGGGAGAGGTGGAAGGAGAGAAGGCAGAAGAGAAGGGAAAGGAGAGAGAGAAGGAAAAGGGATAGAGAGAGAGGAGGAAGGAGAGAAGGCAGAAGAGAAGGGAAAGGAGAGAGAGAAGGAAAAGGGATAAGGAGGGAGAGGTGGAAGGAGAGAAGGCAGAAGAGAAGGGAAAGGAGAGAGAGAAGGAAAAGGGATAGGGAGAGAGGAGGAAGGAGAGAAGGCAAAAGAGAAGGGAAAGGAAGAAGGGAGAGAAGGAAGAAGGAAAGGGGAGAGGGAGGGAGAGGAGGGAGAAGGAAGAAGAGAAGGGGAAGGAGGGAGAGAAGAAGGAAGGGAGGGAGAGAAGGAGGAAGGAGAGAAGGAGAGAGAAGGAGGGAGAGAAGAAAGGAGAAGAGAGAGAGAGGAAGGAAAGAAGGAAATAAATGAAGAACTAACACAGGGACAGGCTACTTCCTTTCAACGGGGATGACGGGGGGCTGAACTTTAAAAAAAATGGGTTTTTTTAAAGGTCTCCATGGACTAACGATTAACAGCAGGTGACACAACCAACACCCATCTCACGTGTATCCTGGGGTCCTGCAGGTCGTAGGGCCGTAGGAACTCTTCCACCGGCTCCCCCAGATTGTCCTCCAGGAGGCCTCGAATCAGCTTGTATTTGCTCAGGTCCAGGGAACAGTGGACCGAAGAGACAATGCCGTGGACGCAGATATCCGGCACGGCGTGGCTGATCTCCCTGCAAGAGGAAAGCAGACCGGCCATCATCGGACAACTCATTCCATTCCATTCATTTCATATTCCCACTCCACTCCATTCCGGGACTGTCCCCAAGCCCCCACCCGGAAGCAGACCAGAGACCCCGTGAAAAGACCCCCAGGCCCAAACTCACCTGTCCAGGTTCCTCTCCACTTGCAATTTCAGCCGAAAGGGCTCCGTTAAGAGGCTGCCTCCCGTCTGCCTGATGACGAAAGACGGGAAGGTCAAATCCACCGGAGCTTCTTTCGCGGGCTGGGAATATTCGCGGGAGCACCGTTCGGCAGCGAAGATGTCCATGTCCTGCAGGTCGACCATGATGCAGTCCAGGAGGCAGGCGTGCCCCTCTGCAAAAGAGCAGCCCCGCAGGGTTAATTTTTCTCGGCAGGAAAGAGCTCAGAATTAGAGGAAAACATCCCGATATGACCAGGCCGTATTCTACTGGATACGAATCATCAAGAAGGGGAACCCATTTTATTGGGGGTGTGGAGAGCTAACCTTTCTCAGGAAACAGGTAAGCTCCGGGGTTCAACACAGGTATAAAAATATAAGAGAGAGAGGACCAAGGATCCCACAGTCCGCCTCTTCTTGTCCACAAACCCTCCTCCCTTCTAGCACTGATGATGTTCCCTAGTTGGGTCATGAAACGTCTGCAAGAAAGCCACCAAACTCAGAGAGCACCAAGGACCCCACCGTCCTCCTCCTCCTCCTCCTCCTCCTCCTCCTCCTCCTCTCCATAACCCCCATTCCCTTCTAGTACTGATGATGTTACCTAGTTGGGTCATGAAACGTCTGCAAGAAAGCCACCAAGCTCAGACAGCACCAAGGACCCCACCGTCCTATTCCTCTCCTCCTCCTCCTCCCCCTCCTCCTCCTCCTCCTCCTCTCCATAACCCCCATTCCCTTCTAGCACTGATGATGTTACCTAGCTGGGTCATGAAACGTCTGCAAGAAAGCCACCAAGCTCAGACAGCACCAAGGACGCCACAGAAAGTCTGCTGAGGACTATCTGTATTCATCATTAACAGGACCCACCCAGAATTCATCCAACAGAGAGAGGAGCAATGAGAGTCTCTGGAGTAGCAGCCCTCTTTACTTACCAGGATTATCCGCCGAGGACAAAGGAGAGGATGGGGTCTGTTTTGCCCCAATTTCCGGGATGTGCTCATTTTTCTGACTGCTGAGAATTGGCACGGAAGACAACTCTTTTGTGTGCAAACCGTCAGAGAAGTGGGGTGCCTTCTCGCCACTTGGAGTTTTCTTCGCGTTATGCTTCGGGGTCCCCAGCGGCGAGGAAAACAGAACAGGATCCTAATTAAAAGGGACTGTATAAATTAGCAATTTTGTTTTTTTAAATTAAGTCTTCACAGCAAGGCCGTTCTGCAGCCCTATCCCGGTCCACCCAAATCAATGAATCCATAATATATTTCCATTTATTTTAAGGGTGAGCGACTCTGAATGGCAGCTAAATGATGGCAGAACAGAATTATGCTCAAGAGAAGAAGAATTTGCTTCCGAATTGGTTTCCTTTAACGGGAAACTTTTTCCAAGAACAACTTATCTCATAAAAAAATTCTACTTGGAAATCAAGAAATACACGGGCGGCTGAACAGCAAACATTTGGAATGAAACTTTTCTATTTATCATTTGTAAAATACATTTTGCACAGCACACGGACACAGCAAATCAAACTCTAAAACAAGCTTTTTTTAAAAAAATAATTCTGCAGCTTTTGGGAATTCTAACTTTCGTAGGAATCCTAACTTCTCAATTCCAAACGTTTTGTTTGTGGAATTCTAAAAAAATATAACTCAAGAAACAGCGGTCCCAAGGGACGTGGCTTTTAGACGCTTGCCCGTTTCGGAAAAGCCATTCAAGAAAGCTGCAGAAGTCCTCAGCTCAAAGTACCCTGCGCCCAGACCGATCTGTAAAATACCTCCCCAAAAAAACCAGGATCCCTGCAGACTTTGCCTTGCAAAATCAAATCCTCCAAAGAGAAGAAGGTAAACGTGGGCGAAAGTTACACGGTCGTGGTTTTTACGCTTTCCCCAAAACAGGCGCAAAGCTTTCGAGAAACGGAAGGAGGCTCACCTTGTCTTTGAGCGAGAAGGTAGCGGAATTGCTTGCCACGAGGAAGCGGTTCTTGATTTTTAGTTTTCCCAGGTTGGCTACGATAAGGTGGGTGGATCGGGAGCTTTCCGGAATAAGGAGCACCGGCGCTCCCGCTTCGATGTCCAGAAGAATCCTGGCTGCTTGCTGGGCCTGGTCCCTCACCTGGAGGAAGGAAGGGCAGGTTTTAAGAAGAAGGCTCTACAAGGTCATGGGTGACTTTCTTTTTCTTTCTTTTTTTAAATTTAAATTTTATTGAAAACAAAGTTAAAAACACTGAACAGGGTACATCAGATTTGACCTACATCTCGATTCACTATTCACCATTAATTCCTAGTGAGAAAAACCTATACAAGTAACATCACTCTAATCACAATCTTATCTCATTACCATAACTTCCATGCTTCCCCCCCCCACCATCTGTAAAATTTGTTCCAACTTTGGTAAAAATCCGTTTCATCCTGATTTTTAAGTCTTCTAGTTAATCTGTCGAATTCTGCGCAGTACGTAATTTTGTGAATTACGCTTTCCTTACTAGGCATCACCATAGCTTTCCAATTTTGAGCGAATATAATTCTTGCCGCTGTAACCACATGAGTGAATAAAAACATATATATGATATGAAGATGGGTGACTTTCAAAGCTATCGCAAGGAGAGAATTCTATGGAGATTCTGTCATCCAGGCTGTGGTTGTCCCAAAGGTGCTCTTCCTTCCTTCCTTCCTTCCTTCCTTCCTTCCTTCCTTCCTTCCTTCCTTCCTTCCTTCCTTTCCTTCCTTCCTTTCCTTTCTCTTCCTTCTTTCTTTCCTTCCTTTCTTTCCTCTCTCTCTTCCTTCCTTCCTTCCTTCCTTTCCTTTCTCTTCCTTCTTTCTTTCCTTCCTTTCTTTCCTCTCTCTCTCTTCCTTCCTTCCTTCCTTCCTTCCTACCTACCTACCTACCTACCTAGCCAGACTCACTCAAGGCAACCCCTTGTGCTACAAACCGTTTGTCCTTCAACGGCTGCCCTCTGACGGCCCAGGACATCCTGCAGTTGTGTAAAATGCTGGATGAAGGAGATGACCTCAGCTTGGAAGCGCTGGGTGTGAACGTACTGCACCGACGCCATCCGCAGGCTGACACGCATGTCGCACTCCCTCTGAAGGGACAGGTCCGGCCGGCCGTACCTTGGGGGAAAAGGAGACAGCCAGCAGGCTCTCTTTTTAACCAAATAGGGTTTATGCTGGACCTTTGTGGTCGAAACAGAGCGGATTCCGCGCCTTCAGCAAGGCGAAGGCCGAGAAATCCGAAGTCGCCTTGTGGATATTTATTCCTGCTTTCAGAAGAAGGAAAAGGGGTCGCAAAGAAGGTCTTGGGAAACCATGCTAAGCTCAGGAAGCGGAGTAGGAGATGCATGGGGTGCGTGGATTAGAGGGAGGAAGGAAGAAAGGAAGGAAGGAAGGAAGGAAGGAAGGAGATGAGAGGAAGGAAGGAGAGAGGGAAGAAAGGAGATGGGAGGGAAGGAGGAAGGAAGGAAGAAGATAGGGAAGGAAGGAAGGAATTAGGGAGGGAGGGAGGGAATGAGAGGGAAGAAAGGAGATGGGAGGAAGGAAGGAAGGAAGGAGAGAAGGAAAAAAGGAGAGAGAGAGGGAAGGAAGGAAGGAAAGAAGGGAGAGAGGGAGGAAAGAGCAAGGGAGGGAAGGAGGGAGGGAGGGAGGGAAGAGAAAAGGAAAGCTTGTTCCCACTAGGATATGCCTTGGCTGTTCAGAAAACAGTGAGCACTTATTAGCCTCCAAGGTATCTCCAGGATGCGGAGAACCCTTGCCAGTTCCCGGAGCTTCTGAAGTCCACCAGATACCATACCACAGTCTCCCCCTTTCTCCCCCCCCACCCAATTCGTTTGTTAGCCAAAAGGGGATCCTGGGAAAGCTGAAGAAGTCAAAACACCCCACTCAGTCCCAGGCAGAGAAGGTGACTCCGTCTCCTACCTGAAGACGTGAAAGATGAGGGCCTCTTGGCCACTGGTGGTGAAGCGCTCGCGGTAAAGATCCCCGTGGGAGGTCAGGTCGCTTAAGGAGAAACTTCCGATGCTTCCCCGAAAAGTCAGGTCGCCTTCTGCGAGGACAAGAGGGCCTGGGTCAGCCCCACCCAGCCTTGAAACCCATCGCGGTTGGCCGAGCTGTGATTTGTTGACTAAAAAACGGTCTTTGCCTCCGTTCACCAAGAAGGTGTGGCTCAAGGAGAGGGATTTTTTTACGGGCCAGGAAGGACTCTGAAAACTGGAACACCACCCCCAAGGATGTCTGGGACACAAACACACACCCTGTAGGTAACGGAGACTCACCTGCCGTTTCCAGGTGAGTGACAAGTTTGGAGACGTTCGCTTTGGCCAGTTCGTTGGTTGCCTTGTTCAGCACCATGGACAGAGAATGGACCTGTTCGAGCAGAAAGCACCATCACACCCATCGTCCCCTTTCTTCAAGATACTGCCAGCCTAGTACAGACGACCCTTGACTAACCACAGCCTCGCTTAGTGACTGCTCGAAGTTGCAACGTCACTGAAAAAAGGGACTTGGGACCAGTTTTTCACACCCACGACCGTTGCACCACCCCCGTGGTCACGTGATTTACATTCGGACGCTTGGCAACTGACTCGCATTGATGACGGTGTGGCAGTGTCCCCGGGGCCATGCATCCCCAGGGCCACGTGATCAAAACTCGGCTGCTTGGCGACTGACTCACATTTATGACAGTCACAATGTCCCTGGGGTCATGCATCCCCAGGATCACATGATCAAAACTTGGCTACTTGGTAACTGACTCGCATTTATGACGGTCGCAGTGTCCCCTCCCGACCAGCAAAGTCAACAGAGAATCCAGATTCACTCAACAACCAGGGGACTACTTTGACAACTTAACAAGGGTGGCAAGTACTGTAAGGTTGTAAAAGGGGGCAAGACTCCCTTAACAAATGTCTCCCTTAGCGACCCAAACTCAACTGTGGCCATTAAAGCCGAGGACTGCCTGCCTTTATGAAATCAACCACGGCGTGGGGTAACGTCTCTCAGTACCTTCAGATCCAGTTTGGCGTTTACGGACTCCTCCGGCGCCTCGTTGTCCGGCAAGGGATTTATTTCCGATTTCGTCGCCTGCTGGGCTTCTCCACTCTGCACCTTCAGCCCGTGATTCTCGGCCGTGGACCCGATCCCGAAGAAATCCAGGATCACCACCCAGGTTTGCAGAGTGATCAGGACGTCCAGGCAGTTGAAGTCGATGTCCACGCTGCGGTGGGTCTTGCCGTAGCGCGAGGCGAACTCCGGGTGTTTCTTGTCCACCAGGAGAACGTTGACGTGCACCAAGGAGTCGTCAAAGTCGCTCTTCCCGGCGGGCGCGCTCAACTCTTTGGCCGTGGGGGACGGCGGCGGGGTCAGTGGGCAGCCCGCCTCGGCGTCCTCTCTGTGCTTGGGCTGAGAGGCGCACGAAGGCCGCTGGTAGAACTGGAAGACGTTGGGGGCCTCCTCCATGTGAGAGGGGAGAGAACGTGGCATCTCCGGGTACTCCACGTTGGAGACCAGCGGGCAGGACTGAGAGAGATACTCCTTGTGCGCCAAATGGGAAGGTTTGGGGGCCCCGTGGGAGACCATGAGGTTCCTATACAGGGAATCCGGGTTCTTCTCCAGGAGATCCTCCATCAGCAGAGAACGCAAGGCGATCTGGATGGACAAGGTCTGGGGATGGTCCTTGGAGAACTCCACGTCGAAATCCTGAAAGGTTAAGCTCACCAGGCCTTGGGCTCCCAGGGTAAGGTCGCCACTGAGCTGAACCTGGAGCTGGGCGATGTGGAACGTGGCTTGGAGCTGCGTGAAAGTTTGGGCCGCTTCCTTGACCGGCAGAGATTGAGCGGTGGAGAAGCTGGAGTGGGTGAAGAAGCCGTTTTCCTTTCGGCCGAGGGAGAAATCGGCGCTTAGGCTCCGAAGCGAGGCGGAAGGGGAACCCAAGCTGGAGTAGGTGGGCGACGGGAAGTTGGACGGCGGCTTGGTCAAGTCCTCGTTGCAGACAAGGTTGTCCAGCGTCTGCATCAGTTGCTCGAAGACATGCTTGGCTAAAATCACCTGCGTGGTTTGTAAATTAATACCACATGATCAGTTCAAATTTGATGGACTATTTGATATACATATATTTCATGTTTATAAACCACGGAAGGCCACCACCCTCCCTTAAAGTTGCCATGCCAATATCTGAGGGGCTGCCAGAAAGAAGAGGGGGTCCCACTTATTCTCCAAAGCACCTGAAGGCAGGACAAGGAGCAACGGATGGAAACTCATCCAGGAGGGAATTAAGGAGAAATTCCCTGACAGGGAGGACAAGTAACCAGTGGAACAACTTGCCACCAGAAATTGTGAATGCTCCAACACTGGAGACTTTTAAGAAGAGATTGGACAGCCATTTATCTGAAACCAGATAGGGTTTCCTGCTAGAATAGGGGGCTTGTTTATTTATAAAACTTACTTATAATTTTTTTTCATTTATACAATTTATTTATTTGTAGAATTTATTGCCCACCCACCTTACCACTCTGGGCGGCTTAGTTACATCTTAACTGTAACATAAAAAGTTAAAATCAAACCTTGCATCCAAAGACACATGGGGAGGGCAGGGGGGGGGGAGAATGGGATCTGTTATTACTCAATCAGCCCCCTCCATTGGACTGATTCTCCCCCCCCCCCAGTGGAGCCCCAAGCCAACTGGCTCCATTCTGTTCTTTCTAAGTTCTTTCTCGGGGTCACTTCTGGGAAGAAATATCCAGCTTAGCTGCTTCCTGAGGCCGACGGTTCCTCGCGGTCGGGAGCGGAGGCGCAGAGAAAGGAAAGACCCTGCAGGTGTGTTTTACCTGCAGAGGGTTGACAAACTTCCCCTCGATCCTCATCAGGCTCGCAATGTTGACATCGTCGCTCAGAGAGAAGGCCAGCTCCGCGCCGCACTCAATGGGGACCTTCTCCAGGATGAACTGGATGGTGGCGTTGTTCAGGATGTGGAAGGCTGAAATGGAAGGGGACTCGCCTGAATGAAACGGTAAATGAAACGTCCTCAAGGAAACCACCGAGCTCAGAGAGCACCAAGGACCCTCAACATTAAACAAGTCCACTTGCCCTAACTCACTTGACCTGGATGGCAAGCCATTCTCACTGACACGCATCTTAAAAGTTGGCCAGACTGAGAAACCCTGTTTGAAATCTAATTTCAATCCCAATTCCTTTGCAGGCCGATAAACCCGCAATTCTGACAGTCTCCCGGTTCGCTTACCATGGCCTCTGTGTAAAGACTCGAAAAAATCATGTCGAGTGAACTGCGACTCTTCCGGGTAGCCGTAGCTGGTGGGAATGCCCAATGGCGAGGGCAGAACGGGCCACGCCTCCGGCGGCGAGTCCTTCTTCCCGGCCAAGTGGCTGCAATTTAGAGAATACATCTTGATGTCTTTGATCTCCACCTGCAGGCTGTCGCTCCTCAGGTTGTCTTCGCCCGTCACAAAGTTCTGGATGGAGATCTGTCCCAAGTGACCCACCAGGAGTTCGGAGCTGCCGGGCTTACGGGGTATGGAGACCACGGGCGACTCGATCTTCACGTTTAAGACCAGCTTGATGGTTTCCGCCTTGGGGTACAGGGGAGTGGGCTCGTCCCCTTCGTCGTGCTCCAGGTTAAAGGGGTCTCTGGATTTCGGCGCCGTGTCGAAGAGAGACACCATCTCGCTGTACTCCGCCGTCTTGGTGGCCAGGACGGTGGTCACTCTGCTGGCCGCGCTCTTCAGCATGCTGCGGAAGTTCTCTTCCAGCTCGTCCAGCGACAGAGACACCTCCTTCAGGAACTTAGCTGAGTGGTTGTAATGGAGGGAGGCCATCTGGAGGAGAAGGGAGCACTCCGCGGGGGACTGCTCCTGGAAGGTGAAGCTCAGGGCATCGGGGAGGCTACTGGTATCCTCAAAGTGGGGAAAAGTGGGCTTGGCGTAGCCCACGCCGTACCGCTCCGTGTTCCCGATGCTGACCACGTACTGGTTCCTCACGTTGTCCTGGGTCAGGTCCATCAGATGCAGGCAGCCCAGAGACCCATTCACCTCCAGCCTGCTGCCCATGGAGACGTTCACCTTGGTGCCCCCGATGCTGGCCGTGGCGATCTTCCGGCCGAACTTCTCTCGGTTGAGCAGGGTGACCGTCCGAAGCAGAAGGATGTTCAGCCAGTGGATCTCCACGGCTACCTCCGTGCTTTGGGAATGGGTGGATTGGAAAATCTCTCGCTCGCGCAGGGTCTTCTCGGCATCGGTCATTAGTGGCTGGGGGCTGCCGTCGTCCTTCTCCTTCGGGAAGGACTTCTGGAGGAAGCCGATGAGCTCGACAATCGTCTCCGGGTTCAGGATGATGTCCAGGTTGTTCATCTGGACCGTCAGCACCTGGAGGGAGCTGTCCAAATTCATCGAAGGGCACTCGGCGGTGACAAATTGGTATTCCAGTTTGATTAAGGACTCGTCTCGCTTCGGAGACGTGCCGGAGAGCCTCTGGGACGCCAGGGTGAACTTCTCGGCGAGAGAGACGTCCTGGACTAAGAGGGGCTCGCTCAGGCCGTTCGCCGGGGACTGAGCTTTGCTGTCCCGTAGACTCCCCGTCGGGACGTCGAAACTGAGGTTCTTGTGCGAGGCCATCAGGAGGTCAAAATCGGAGCCGTAGGTCTGCATGGTGTCGACCAAGAGCAGGCCGTGGACCGTGAGGGAGACCTCGACGTCGTAGGGCCTCTTCACAAAGTGAGCGTTGGTGCCGAACACCTTGAGGACCGCGATGTAGCGGCCGTTGCTCTCGACGGCCAGCTGCATGCAGTTGACCTGGAACTCCGCCAGGAGCAGCTGCGACTCCACCAGGACTTCTTTGGTGTGTTGTTCCACCAGGATGACGCTCTGGGTCAAGTTCACCACGGAGCTGTGAAGGCTTCCGCGCTGCTCCAAGCCTGAGGGCTCTTTCCCAACCTGCGAAGGGCCCGGGGTTTCCAAGTCAGGGGTGGTCAGCCTGCCGAAACAGTTGTTCAAGGCCACGATTTTGTCCTCGTTGATGTGTATTTTCAAATCAGGGAGGTTCCCAGACAGGACAGCTCCGGGGTACTTGGGATCGGAAGTGTAGATCAACCGTCGCTCCAGCTGTAAGTGGACGTTGAATTTCTCCACCACGTGGGTTGGGCCCACCTCGATGTCTTGGGCGTACTTCCAATTGTCTTTCACTCGCCCCACCATGATCTGCAGGTCCATGAAGGACAAAGTGTAGGTCTCGTACATTTTTTTGCTCATCAGGTGTGCTTGGAGTTGCTCTTCGCTAATTTCCACGCCCGGAAACTCCTCTCTGTTTTTGTCCTCCTCTCCGGCCAGGTGGGCTTCAGGAGGGGGGCTGTTGGGAGGGGTAGCAAGAGGGGTCTTGTATTCGTCGTCGCTCAAATCGCTCAGCTCTAGAGATGGGCTGTCCGGACTCTTCTTTCTGTGCTCCTCTAGAAAATGAGGGTAAGAAATCAGCCACGTGATCTTTGGTGAACACACACAAGATACATAAGACACTGGTCTACAACAATTCGCCATGGTCAACTCACCATGGCCAACTCATGGCCAACTCACCATGGCCAACTCATGGCCAACTCACTATGGCCAACTCATGGCCAACTTGCCATGGTCAACTCACCACTGGGCAATTTGCCATGGGACAAGAGTTAACACTAATATCGAAGAAATAGTGGAACAGAATCATTAAAGAAAGGATGCCAGAGGGACAATATGAAATGTGAATGACGAAAATTAAAATAATCATTAAACTGAATTGTTGGGACTGTCCTCTAGTGTGTTGTCCCGGCGTGGACTTGGCCGTGGCGAGTTGTCCCATCCCGCAGAGACACAGACTCTTTGATTGCAAACTTAGAAATAAATTAAGAGCGCACACCTTGGGAATTAGTAAGCAGCATTCTGCCCAAATCAATCACGACTAAAACAGGGTCTGAAAATTTGAAGTCGTCCGGGAAGATCACCTGAGGGGCAGAGATATCCAGGCAGATGGACCAACGCCTGCTTTCCTCCTAAAACCAAGCGAAATCTGGTTATCTTTCAAACAGTCAAAAGGGTTCTCCAGCTACAAACCTCAAGTTTAAAAGCACAGGCCTAGAAGCACAATAACCGTAAAAACAAACCTAGAAACAGGTTTACTAGGAGGCAATTGTGTATCCTAGGGGAACAAATTCAAAGGATCTACCAAAGGGACCAATTTTAATCAAGATTGTTGATTTTAATACACATCGAGTTGCCTTCATTAGATGTAAACAGACACTTGAATAATCCGTAGTTTACTGAAGTATGACAAGTCTAAAATCATGGTTTACAAATGAAAACGGCAGATTTCCCACAACTGGCTAAACCCAAAACCTGTATGGTTTTGGGATAGTATGATGGTCAAATCCAGCTTGTATTTTTAATATTACAACAGAAAGCTGTTTAGAGCAGTGTTTCTCAACTTTGGCAACTTTTAAGATGCGTGGACTTCAACTCCCAGAATTCCCCAGCCAGCATAGAGGAATTCTGGGATTTGAAATCCACTCATCTTAAAAGCTGTCAGGGTTGAGACACCCTGGTTAGGCTGTAGGCCTAATTGCCTTCCAACCCAAAATGGGATTTCCTGAAATCCTGGGTTTCAGGCAGAGACGCAGGTTACAACTTGCAAAAAAAAAAGTCCCCCACAGCAATACTCACAATAAAATCCCCGACAAGCAGCCGGTCGATGGTCTGGCGGATTTCAGCCTTGGTTTGCATCTTGAGCCTGTTGTATTGTCTTCTGGCAGCTTCGGCCACTCTCAGTTCCAGCTCGGACTGACATCCGAAACCTGCATGAAGGGTCACCAAGATATTGAGGTTGCCTGTCCAGCAGCGGGGCAAGAAGCAACGGATGGAAACTGATCAAGGAGAGAAGCAACCTAGAACTAAGGAGAACGTGCCTAACAGGGAGAACCACGAACCAGTGGAACTGCTTGCCACCAGAAACTGTGGGTGCTCCATCACTGGAGGTTTTTAAGAAGTGAATGTCTGGAATGGTCTAGAGCAGGGGTAGGCAACCTTGGCTCTTTTATGACTTGTGGACTTCAACTCCCAGAATTCCTGAGCCAGCATGGTCCACGAGTCATAAAAGAGCCAAGGTTGCCTACCCCTGGTCTAGGGTCTCCTGCTTCAGCAGGGGAGTGGACTAGAAGATCTCCAAGGCCTCTTCCAACTCTGTTAAGCCAATGGTCATTTTCAGTCAGGCTGTTTTATTACTGTGGAAATTTCAACTGTAGGTTTTTTGTTTGGAAGCTTAAGTAAAAATCTTTATTTCTTGCTTACAGACACCCTGTCCTTTAGAATCATGCTAAGCCTCATTTAAACAAGGTTTGTTCACACAGACTGCAAAGTGTGGCTTCTGAGTCACAACAACTGATTTTGCACAACACACCACATCAAAACTTAAAAGCACGAAAGCATGGAAGTTTAAAGCATAAAGTTCACGGCTTAGCCTGAAAAAACAAATCTGGCTATTGTTGATTAGGAGCCAGAGACAGACTAAGCCCCCCCTGTATTTGACAAAGGCTTCTTTATACCCTGTAATCTACGGTTTAACAATAAAACAAACTATTTCACTTTAAAAAAAAAACCCACAACCTTAATTCTCTGGGTGAAGCCAATAAGGAAAACAACCTAAAATGTAAGAAAGAGAAAAAAAAAGAGAGACGGGAAAAGAAATAGACTAAGAAGGCTCACCAGAGGAAAGAACTCTGCCTTTGTAGAAAAAGTCAGCTACTTTCTTAATGGCTTGGGGGTTGTAAATAATATTCAGGGGTTGGGTGCTGACCTCCAACCGCCTCTCAAAATTGCTGCGAGCCGGGTTTTTCTCATACAGCATTTCAAAAACTGGAACAGGATCTTCTGCAGAGAGAGAGAGAGAGGAGGAAAGGGTAACTGTCAGCAGAACAGGATTATACAAGTCTCCAGCATCACAGGGCAGGCAACATCCAATTTTAAGCTGCTTTTTGAGGGTCTGGCGATGTCTGAATAGTTCAGCTGCTCTCAAACATTAAAAACCAATCTGCATAGCCAGACCGACTTTGAGGAATTTGAGATTTGCGCTTTGCTTGCTTTTTCTGGGCAAAGAAGATGGGATCGATAGGATTCAAAGAGGTTGAACATTACACCAAGAAGCTGCAAACTACGTATGTGTCAAAGCAAGAATATTCAATATTAGAAGTGTTTCATTAGTTGGAACCTTGACAGTATGTTTTGGGGCGGTTAAGACTAAAAGGCAACCCTCTTCCTGTTCACACTTCACAAATGCCGGGACTATTTTGAAGGGCAGATGGCCAACTGCTGCCAAAATGAAAATATTACCGCTGCTTTGGTTGCTAGTGTCGGAAGATGAGGTCTGGAGGCTGACGGAAGAGGCACAGCCGACTTCTTTAAGCTAGGGAGAGAAAACAAAGAGAAAGAATATATATATATGGATCAATAAAGGAGAATATTGGTAGCTCAGGGTTGAACTGCAGGGTCCTCCGTCCTCTCTGAGCCTGTTTTCTTGTAGACGTTTCATGACCAAACTAGGGAACATCATCAGTGCTAGAAGGGGAGTGGGAGTAAGAGGAGGAGGAGGAGGCCTGCGGGGTCCTTGGTGCTCTCTGAGCTTGGTTGTTTTCTTGCAGACGTTTCGTGACCCAACTCGCTAACATTATCAGTGTTAGTTTTAAGTTTTGGAACAGTGAAGAAGCTGCCTGCGTGGCACTGAGTTCAACGTACCGGATTAGGGAAGACAAGGACTGGAAATATAGTCCCTTCGGTCGCTAAGTCTCGGACGAAGAGGCTTCCAAGCTGAACTTTCAGAAGGGAGGAATTCCTGCGAGGGAGAGTTTCCGCTAGGATGGTCACGCCTGAAAACACAGACCAAGCCAACCAGGGTTAGGATGCCCTCAGTACTGCCGAGGACGTAGCCCGTTAAGGGAGGAAGGGGGCAGAAGAAGCCACAAGCCAGAACAAGCCTTAGACGCCCAACAGATTCTCAGTTATGTTCCAGGCAGTTCTTTCTGCTTGATGGGGTTTGAGTCCTCGGTCCCAATAGGAGAGCAGACGAGATACAAGGGCAGGAAGCAGAAGAGAGGGGAAAAATAAGAATATAAAGACAGGACTTCCAATTTCCTTTTACAGCAGTTATGAGAGAAATGTAAATTAGGCCCTTACTCTGTGGCGACAACATTTTTTCTATTATCTCTCTCTCTCTCTCTCTCTCCCTATCACTTATCATCTATCTATCACTTATCCTTCTATCTATCTATCTATCTATCTATCTATCTATCTATCTATCTATCTATCTATCTATCTATCTATCTATCTATCTATTACTTATCCTCTAGGTCTGTCTGTCTGTCTATCACTTATCCTTCTATCTGTCTGTCTGTCACTTATCCTATCTACCTACCTACCTACCAACCTACCTACCTACCATCTCTCTGATTATCAAACCCATACATCATCCTGTAGGACCAGAATCATGCATTATCAAAGACCAGCATCCATTTCACAAGAACAAAATGGGACCAAGCACCTGAAAACTGCAGCTGCATGAAGGCTCTCTCGCTGGCCTGCCGGCTGTTCTTCACTGCGTGCAACAGCGTGATGGAGCCACCTTGTAGCCAAAGGTTTAGTTTGACCAGGACGTGGTCCCTCTTGGCGAAGGTATTTATATTGGAGACATCGATAGCTGGATCAAAAAAATCATCAGCTCCTGGTTTGCGGGAAGAAAGTACCAAGGGGTTAAAAAAAAACTTAGGGGACAATAAGACAAACCCAGTTTGGTTTATGAAGGGAATTATTAATAGAAGAGAATGTTTGGGTTGAATTGGGAGGTCCTTGGTGTTCTCTGAGCTTTTCCTTGAGACGTTTCATGACCCAACTAGGGCACCTCATCAGGGAGAGGGGTTTGCAAAGAGGAGGAGGAGGAGGAGGAGGAGGAGGAGGAGGAGGAGGAGGAGGAGGATGACAACTGTGGGGTCCTTGGTGCTCTCTAAGCTTGGTGGTTTTCCTTGAGACGTTTCATGACCCAACTAGGGCACCTCATCAGGGAGAGGGGTTTGCAAAGAGGAGGAGGAGGAGGACGACGACTGTGGGGTCCTTGGTGCTCTCTAAGCTTGGTGGTTTTCCTTGAGACGTTTCATGACCCAACTAGAGAACCTCACCAGTGCTAGGAGGGGAAGGGCTTTGCTCACAGAGCACTGATGATGCTACTTAGTTGGGTCATGAAATGTCTGCAAGAAAAGGCCGGCAACGAAACCAAGTTCCAGAGAGCGCCAAGCACCCCACAAGGGACGATTGTCTGCGTCCAGGGAAACACGGCCTCTCCGCTCAACGTACCGGCCATCTCCTCCTGCCGCCACTCTTCCGCGGTGTCCGAAAGCAGCTCTTCGATGGCCTTGGTTTCCAGCGCTTCTTGGGACTGGCTGTGCCAACCTCCCCATCCGGGGAACCAGGACTGAAGGTACCGCAGCATCCCACTGCTGCTGTTGCGGCCGCCTCCCAGGTCAGCCTCCGAGGTGGAATCCAGAGAATCGGGCTTCTTCGTGGTCTGTAGGGGAATAAGTGCACCCTGAGCCATTTTTTAAAAAAAATTAAAAATAAGAATTAATACAGGTGGCACGGGCTTGCGACAAACACATTCCAACTCAAATACACATATATTTGGCTTAACTTCTGCTAGGCTAGGGCCTCCTCTGGAATTAGAATAGAATATCTTTATTGCCCTTGTGTAACTCGCAACAAAATTAAGTGCACACTGCACACAAGTCAAAACCACAAGAACATACCTTATATTACGCACGTCCTTCACACTGCCTCTAATATTGCACTTCAATGTTGCACTATACTGTGGTATTTAATACGGTTACACCTCTGGGATTAAAAAAAACCCCCTATTTTTCAGCCTGTTTGTTCTTTGTTTTTATTATCCTGGACCATCTGCCAGATGGTAATAGTTAAAAAAAAATAAAAATTAAACGAGCTGGCAAGGGCCAATGCCAGCCAAAGGGCAGCTCTGCAAAATTTGGGACACCGTGCCTCTCTCACTAGTGGCCAACCTCTAGTAACACCTTCGACTCCTCTCTCACCTCAGCCAGTTCCTGGAACCGGTTGTAAACTACTTCCCGTAGGATTTTCAGCTCCTCAAACGTCTGCTCGTCTTCGATGCGTTCCATTTCCTCCTGCAGGTAGAAAACAGAAAACTGCGAGGGACTGCTAAGAGAATGCAGGCAGTCCTCGTCTGAACGACGGCCACCGTGGCCAGGGATTTTGCGTTGCTAAATGAGAAATGGGTTAAGTAACGTTTTGCTATGCTTGTGTCAAAAATGACCGTTAAGTCACATTTTTCAGTGCCCTTGTTAACGTCCAACAAACGGTTTATGTTGTAATCAGCGAGGGCTCTTCTGAATGAAAACCACACATGCTGGCTTGGCGGATTAACCATCTCAGGATGCTACAGACTCTCATTACCTGCTCTTCCTCCGAAAGCAGCAAATCCTTCAACTTCTTGTAGTACAAATCCGTGTACAAGACCGCATCGCGAGCGCGACGCAACACAAATTCCCAGGAAGAACGCTCCTTCTGATCTCTGATCTCGGCCAGGTGCGTGTTCAGGGCGAAGCGCCACCATTCTTGGCAGCTGGAACGAGCCAAACAAGCAATTGTGGTTAGGTTAAGGCCCCCTAAATCGATGGTTCTCAACCTGTGGTGTGTGGACCCGTGGGGAGAGGGGGGCTCGCGATGTCACAGGGGGTCCGTGAAGGCTTGAAGAAATGTTAGGATTTAAATCTTAAGTCTTGGGGGGTCTGTGGCCGTGGAATGTGGCCACAAAGGGTATTCAAAGGGTGGTGGTGGTGAAGAAGAGCTTGAGAACTACTAAATTAATAAAAATTATAACTGACAGCTGGGTGAGAGTGGGTTGAGGGAAAATGCTGGTTAAAGTGAGATTACACGCACCCAAAAAACCCATTTTGGTTTGTCAATGCGAATCATGGTCCTTTGCCTCTAACTACGCCCCAAAGTGTGCGTCAAACTGCCACGCTCAATATTGTATCAAATATAGACCTAATTATGTGTAAATAGGCGTTTATTTTGATCCCTCCTCAACCACTTTAGGAACAATTTTGTAAAAAAAAAAATATTCAGGAGTTTGGCGGCACTTTTTCTAATAAACTTAAGTTTTGGTGAGCTGTAAATCAAATAAAATTGTGGGGAAAATCCCTCCAGACTCTTGATTCACACTGGCTCTTCTCCTCTTGTTTTAGAAACTGTGGAGGTGGCTAAACCTGCAGGCTAGTTCACAAACAAACAAAAAGAACTCGTACTTTCCCGTCACTGTGACTTTCGGTCTCCATTTTCTGAATTTGAGCTGTCGCTCTTTTCTTTCCAGTTCTTTCAGAAAGTCCATAATTTGTCGGTACTGCATCTGAACGGATAAAATAATGTTAAAGCATCCTGGCATTTAAACAACGCCCTGCTGGACACAGGAGGGGAACCCAATATTTTTCCTTAAAATGCCACCCCCGCTGTTTGAGAAGGCAGAACTACGATAGATTCGTTGTACAAAGAGTCCTCGGATTACCACGACGATCACCGCTCAAAGCGGCGACTACCTTTTAGCGGAACGCTAAATTTCTGATTTATTTGTTTTTTCCCCACCTGGGAAAGCTTCAAAGGGATTGTTTCCAGCTGGATGTCAAACTCCAGGCGTGGCCTATTCCGCGAGCGGAGGGGTTCCTTGGAGCAGTTTCTCTTGAGGAGGGCGGACGTACACACGGGCTCCACAATGTACTTATGATCCCGGTTTTCCATGCTGTTATCCATGGCTTCCTGGAAATCAGAACCACGTTAATTCAGGGTTTTTTTTTTTTTAAAAAAATCTCATTATGAGTGTGCACAGTTGCGTAAATTGAACACAGGAGCATCGTACCTGCAGTTCCTCGGGGAGCAGGTCTCCCCACAGGGTACAGCTGCTGTCCCAGTAGATGCTGAAGTCGGAAATATCCAGCTGTTTCTTCTTCATTAGTTCCTCCACCTTCGAGTAAGAAAAACGGCACGTGAGCCACACAATTGCGCTGTTAAGTCTTCCTGCCTCGCAGCGAAACAATGGCTGGGCTGAAGGTTGTGTTCCTGTTGGCAAGGGCAGGCTTTCGACAATTGCCGGTGTGTGGTCCCTGGAGGAAGCAAATTATGTGGGGAAGGGTGCCCGTTTCGTGGCCTTAATACGGGGGTCAATGTTTACTCACCGGCTCGCCCGTGGCATTTTGCATGGAAACGTGTTTGATGCAGACGCCAAAGGCAAAAGGCCGGGACGGGTTGGTGACCCCATCCTCAAATCTCAGGTGGACGTCTTGGATGTTGAGCTGTATGGGTAGAGGGAAAACAAGGGGTGGGGGTGTCTCTGGCTTCCCCACTGGCTTTGCTTATCAAAACAGGATCACGTGACCCCCAAGGCACTGCGACCGTCGTAAATGCTGTTTGCAAGCGGTTCAAATTTTCATCACGTGACCGTGAGGCATGCTGCAACGGTCGTTAAGTGTGAAAAAGGGTCCTAAGTCACTGATGCTACATGGAACAGAACTGTGACCGAATCTGGATGTTGTTCTGCTTCGTTTAGTGACCGTTTCAAGTGACAACAGCCCTGAAAAAAAGAGACTTAGGACTCCTTTTCCACACTTACGACCGCTGTAGCATCTCCACAGTCGGGTGATCCAAATTCAGATGCAACTGGCTCATAATTACGATGGTTGCCGGCTGAGGACTGCCTGTACAGAATTCTCCAGCCGTTCAACTTACCTCGATGTTCTCCACAATCTTTGTGACAACCGAGGCGGTGACCGAATACCAGTAAGATTCTCCGATCTGCTCCCGTTCTTTCTAAAAAAAGAGGACAGGCAGGAGAGAAAACTCAGCTCAAACCCCGGTTTTAAGGTTAATCCGTTTCTCAGGAAGCCACTAATTGACTGGGTAGAGGGGCCACCTTGGTGTGTGTATACCGTTGTGGGGTTTTGTGTTCCCACTTCCTTGTAACAACCCCCCCAGAGTCTTCCAATTCAGGCAGTCGATGAAGCCAGCGAATAAATCAAGGGCATAAAAAGACAGGAGTGGCAAACTGGACGGTCAAAATAAATCCCATTTGGCCAAGACGGTCCGCAGAACAATTCCACTCAGCTGCAGAGCTCACAGCAAAAGGGGGAAAGCTTCTGTACGGTTTTAAATCTTTTTAAGATTAAGAGTGACCGTGTGGTAAGACGGAGGGCCAATCCATTTTACAAGTAAAAAAATTAAAATGAGAAATTAAAATAAAAACCAGCTCTCCATCTGCTGCTTTCTCCACGTCTGTGATGAAAAGTTTGTGATGAAAATGCACGTCACAAAACATGTCATGTCACCAAATACAGGCACAGCTTGAAAAGGGCTAAGAAGCGGGGAATATATACAAATTTTCTACCCATCTCAGGTCATCTGGTCGATTATTTCAAAACATAAAAGCCAATTTTTGTTCCTGGAGATGCTGAGAAAAAGGAGTCAGATTCGGGGTGTCCGATGCAAGCCGAAGGGTAGAAATGGTTCCATTTTTTTTATTCTTTTCATGCAAAGTGGACTCACTTTCCATTTTTCTTCCAGGACGAGGAGAAACGCCCTCTTGTTCTCCTGATCCAGCAGCCTCTCTCTCGCTTCGACAAACTCCTCTTGTTTTTCGGGCGAGCCGATGAGGTACAATTTGGAGACCGAGATCACCCAGGGGTCGATGTGGGGACGGTAGAACGGGATCTGCAAGGTGATCTTGCCGACAAACCCTGCAGTTGGGGAGGGGGGAGAAACGGGACACGATCCACGTGGGTCAGGAGGAGGCCAGATCTGAATGCAAACCACCATCCCAGCAGGAGGAGTCTTAAACAGCCATATGCCTGCTAGAACAGGGCTCCCCAACCTTGGGCGCTTTAAGGCTTGTGGACTTCAACTCCCAGAATTCCCCAGCCAGCCTGGTTGGCTCAGGAATTCTGGGAGTTGAAGTCCACAAGTCTTAAAGGGCCTAAGGTTGGAGAGCCCTGTGCTAGAGGGCCTGTCTTTCTCTCCTCTCTCCCCTCCATCCCTTTCTTTCTCTCCTCTTTCCTCCCCCTTTCTCTCCTCTGTCTCTCTTCCTTTCTCTTCTCTTCTCTCCCCTCCCCACCTCTCTTCTCTCTCCCCCTCCCTCCCTCCCTCCCTCTTTCTCAATCTTATTTCTCACCTGCCCTCCCCTCTCGCCCTCCCTACCTCTTTTCTCTCCCTTTCTCTCCTCTCTGTCTCTCCCTTTCTTTCTCTCTCTCCCTCCCCCTTTCTCTCTCTCTCTCTCCCCCTCCCTCCCCTCCGTCTCCACCTCCCCCCCTTCTTTCCCAAATATCTACCAGCTTTCACTTCAAATGGCAACACTTCCTTCAAGGCATCCTTCTTGAGCGGTAAGTTCTCCAACTCTACGGCCCCTGAAAGGAAAGGAAAAAGAAAAAAAAGGCAAAACATAGGAAAAGATAGCAAAACCTAAATAAAAGTCAAAGCCCACCCCTTTCTGATGATGCCCTGAATATCCCAGAATATCTAGATAAGGGAAAGAGACGGGGCTGGCTGCCCTTCTTGTCACAAGCCACAAAACGATGCGTTTCGCTTTAGCAGGAGAGCTACAAGCCCAGACAATGAGGGTTTTACCACAATGACTGCTGACCTAGTGATGTGATGTATGAAGAGCCAACAAGCCATAGCTTAGCCTGAATGGGGATCACTCAGCCAGCAAGCACACTATCTCATATTCGCACAAGACTCGTGAAAATAAAGATAAATGGAATATTAATAATAATAATAATAATAATAATCGGACGTGGAAACGAGAGCATTCCAGATGCTGCTGGAATTACGACCGTTCCATTAACACCCAAGGGTGAGAAAGGTCGTAAAATGGGACAAAGCTCACTTAACAAGTGTCTCACTTAACAACATAAATTTGGGGGCTCAAATGTGGTCGTTAAGTCGAGGACTACCTGGAACAGCACCACCACCATCACTGGAGAATTATTTTCATTGTTTTCATTTCCTGCTGGAGTCAATCTGGTGCTTTTTTGGCACCCATTAAAGCCCCACAGGGGCCAAAAGCCGCCGGCTGATCGCCGGGTGGCAAGATTTGGTGAAAATCTACCCAAAGACCTTACCTTTGAGGAGAGCTACCGAGAGCTGGTCTGTGTTCAGGTTGCTGACATATTTGCCCAGGTAAGTGTTGAGGACCCACGCTATCAACCCTTCCAACATGGCGACTTATAGGAGACGAGGCGACTCAGTCCATCATTCCCGGTTCCTTCCTTCCATGGTTCAGAGCAGGCCCACTCTCTGCAGGGAAACAAACATTGGTTTGTCAACCCCTGCAGCCACTTCCCAGTTCTGTGAAAATAGCTCCAGGGAGAAGCCAATTAAAAGTGCACTTACAATAAAGCACTCTGGGATGTAAGGTAAAAGGCTTTTTTTTAATTAATTGCTGAGCTTTCGTTAACAACCTGTTAACATCATCAGAGCAAAGGGCTAAATGAGAAGGGGGGGAGTAAGTATATATATATATATTTAAAGGAAAGCTCAATGGGGGAGAAATAGTCTGTTTCTTACTCTACTCCTACCATCCCCAGTAGAGTTGATAATTTTCAATCAGTCATTTCTACCACAAATAATAATTTCTATGAGAAGGTTTATTGTTTTGTTTTATCCTATTGTATTTTTTTAATCTGGTGTTTTTAATGTCTGTCTTTTTAAGTTTTATGTGAGTGAGGCACTACTTCTGTTTTATTTGAGTCTTGCTTCTGTGTTTTATTTTGCTGGTCACACTCCATAATTGAATCCAATAAAGCAAACAGGGGCTACAAATATAATTTTTAACAACCAGAAGGAAAGGAAAGGTAAAGAAAAAAAAGAAGGAAGGGGAAAGCAAAGGAATGGAAAGTAAAGGCAAGAGAGAAAAAAAGAAAGGAGGAGGGTGGGAGGAGGGAGGAAAGGAAGGAGAGAGAAAAGGGAAAAAAAGAAGGGAGGGAGGGATGGGAAGAAGGAAGGGAGAAAGAGAAAAAAGAGAGAAAGGAGGGAGGGAAAGCAGGGACATTAAACAATACATTCATTTTAAGTCAAAATAGAGGGAGGAAGAGAGGGAAGGAAGCCCTTCAGACAACACAAACAAAACTTTTCCAGACTCTTTTATTTTTTTTCTGGCTGGGGAGGAACACAAAGAACGCGGACAGACCTGCCTAACACACCCAGATCAAAGAGAATAAACCACAATAAAAGCCCAGGCGCCCTGCCAAGACTGCGCCAGGCGGAAGTTATTTTTCTCTCACGGACGCGACGACTCACAGTTGTGACGGCCGCAGCCGCCCTGAGGTCAGGCGGATGATCCCCTTTTTTGCGACCTTAAGCAAAGTCAACGGGGGAAGCCGGATTCGCTTAACGACCGCACGGCTGGCTTAACAACCGCAGTGATTCGCTTAACAACCGTGGTGAGAAAAAGTCATCCATCGGGGCAAAGCTCACTGAACCCGTTTAGTAATAGCAAGTTTTTTTTTGGGGGTGGTGGTGTTCAGCTGTGGTTGTAAGTCGAGGACTGTCCTCAGGAGGAGGGAATACACCGAAAGGGGGAGAAAAAAGACCCTCAGGAAAGAAAGAGGTTGGGGGGGGGATGGCAGCAGCAGAAACATCCTTTTATTTTATTTTATTTACCTTCTCTTCTTTTATTTACCTTCTCTTCTTTTATTTACCTTCACTTCTTTTATTTACCTTATTTTCTCTTCTTTTATTTACCTTATTTTCTCTTCTTTTATTTACCTTATTTTATTTACCTTATTTTCCCTTATTTTATTTACCTTATTTTCTCTTATTCTATTTACCTTATTTTATTTCCCTTATTTTATTTCCCTTATTTTATTTCCCTTATTTTATTTCCCTTATTTTCTCTTATTTTATTTCTCTTATTTTCTCTTATTCTATTTACCTTATTTTATTTACCTTATTTTCTCTTATTTTATTTACCTTATTTTCTCTTATTTTATTTACCTTATTTTCTCTTATTTTATTTACCTTATTTTCTCTTATTTTATTTACCTTATTTTATTTACCTTATTTTCTCTTATTTTATTTACCTTATTTTATTTACCTTATTTTCTCTTATTTCATTTACCTAATTTTCTCTTATTTTATTTACCTTATTTTCCCTTATTTTATTTACCTTATTTTCCCTTATTTTAGTTTAAGATAACCTTTATTCTCATTTTTTTTTTTTTACTGTGGGCCGAAAATGAAATTTAGTTGCCCGCTCTCAAAAGTGACACACATACATGACACGCGCCTAAAACATACCACGTACAACATCTGTACAGACCCACACCCCTACATATGCTTTTTATTATTTATTTTTATTTATTTATATTTTATTTACCTTATTTCATTTTATTATTTTGCTTTATCTTATTTTATTTTTTATCTTATTTTACGTGTGTGAGGGGGGATAAATACAGGGGTGGTCGAGGTCCTGGCCCACCTCGCAGGGCTGGTGTTGGGGGGTGCCGAGCGAGCGGGCGGGGGGGGCGCTCCTCCGCGCTTCCCCCTCCCCTTCCTTTCCCGACAGGCTTTGCGCGGCCTGAGGTAAAAGTCCCCTCCGCCTCCTTCGGGCGGGGGGGCCGCGCGGCGCCCCCCAACGGGACCCCCCCGGGTCTGAGGAGCCGCCCCCCCCGCCCGGCGACCCCCGCCCAGGCCCCGCTCCGAACCTGCGACGCTGCTCGCGGCACGGCGGCGGCGGCCCCGCCGGAAGTCCCGCCCCGCGTCGGGTCCAGGCTCGGCCACGCAGCCCGGCCGGCTGAGCGCCGAGCCGCGGATCGACCCATCTCGGCCCTGATTGGCGGGAGGGCGGGGCGAGGCGAAGAGGCGGTTGCCGGGGCGACGGAGAAGGCGCGGCGTGGCGGGCGTGAGGCGCGGCTTCTTCCCGCGGATCGGCCCATCTCGGCCCTGATTGGCGGTTGCCGTGGGGGGCGTGGGGCGTGGCTTACTCCCTCTGCGGGCGGAGCCGAGCAGAGACTGACGTTCCGCCAGCAGAGGGCGGCCCTGATTGGCGGTTGCCGTGGGGGGCGTGGGGCGTGGCTTACTCCCTTCCTCTGCGGGCGGAGCCGAGCAGAGACTGACGTTCCGCCAGCAGAGGGCGGCGTCGAGCCACAAATCTCAAGGCGGATCTCAGAGCGGGATTCCTGCTGGGATGGGGCACCACCAGGAGATCCCTGGATTTTTTTTTATTTTTTTTTAAAAAATCAATCGCTGGGAAAAGCAGTTTGAAACCCGTCAGGTGTGGCAAGCAAGACAAGCACATCAAAAAGGAGGGCATTTTTTGGTTAGTGTGGCCTCTAAATCCCTGTGTGGGGAAGGGAGGCAGGGCAGGGCAGGGGAGGGGAGTTCCACAGCCTAACGTGGGACGGTGACACCTGGAGTAAGAAGGATTCGCCACACCCGAAGGTTAAGGTTAAGGTTAAGGTTAATTTAATTTGTATACCGCCCTTCTCCCGTAGGACTCAGGGCGGTTCACAGCATATTAAAAACACAAATACAATATACAGGATACAAAGAAAATCATACAAAAATACACAAAATAACCCCACTAAAACCTAATTAAAAGCCAAATATTGATTGCTGTGTTCCCATTAAAATTACT
>NW_015386481.1:833639-874757 GCF_001527695.2 Protobothrops mucrosquamatus
GATAAAACGCCCCCCTGGTCACGGCCGACAGATGGTCTTCCAATGTCAGCCGTGGATCCAGGAGGACTCCCAAGTTGCGGGCCCTCTCTGAGGGGGCCAAAATTTCGCCCCCTATAGTCAGCGATGGCGTCAGCTGACTATGCCGAGGCGCCGGCAACCACAGCCACTCGGTCTTGGAAGGGTTGAGCCTGAGTCTGTTCCTCCCCATCCAGACCCGTGGGAGGGGTTGAATCAACGTGTTGCACAAGCTGTCATAAACGTAACCATGGTGGTCTTATCTTATTTAAAATAGGTCTTTATTCAGAAATAGTAGAAAAGTAGAAAAAGTAGAAAAGAAGACAAAAACAAGATTAAAAACCGAAACTCAAACTAGTATTTGGCTGCAGAAATCTGGGTGGCCAGGAGGGGGCAGCAGAGGGTGACATTCCTAGCTAATCTGAAATTTGGCGCCCCCAAAACTCAGATGAGACATTTTGAAAAGTATATATATATTGTGCGTTTTCTTTGGTTTTTAAGAATCATTGCAAACCATCCCTCTGGGATTGTGGACAATTAATGCCTCGAATTCAACTACAGAAAGTCCTCGGCTTACAACCACAAGGGAGCCCCAGATTTCTGTTGCCAAGACAATGAGTTTTGCCCCCTTTTACGACCTTTCTCGCCCCTGTGGTTAAACAAATCACTGCCGTTGTTCAGTTACTCAAATGGGCATTAAGTGAATCCGGCTTTCCCCCGTTGAGTTAGCTTGTTGAAAGGTCGCAGAAGTGGATCACACAATGCCAGGGGTGCTGCAACCGTCGTAAATACGAGTCAGCTGCCAATTTTGATCACGGGACCCACGGGGGACGCCGCGACGGTCCTGTGAAAAACGGCCCTAAGTTGCTTTTTTCAGTGCCGTTGCAACTTCCAGCGGTCGCTAAACGAACAGTCGTAAAGCGAGGACTGCCTGTTATAGCCAGGATGCTTTCAAGCTTCGGGGGACAACCAAAAATGCCCTTATTTTTTTCCAAAAGGAGGGTTTTGATCCAAAGCTGCCTATTTTTCCGCTCCATCCAGCGCCATCGTTTAACTCTAAAATACGAGATTTTTCTTCCCAAAATTAGCTTTCCTTTTCCGGGATTTTTTTTCCCCTCCAAGATTTGGATCCACTCCGCCTTTTTGAATTTCGCCCCCATTTGCATCAGAGTTCCCTAAATCTCGCCCAAATTAAGGGGGGGCTCCTGAGGATCAAACCCTTTCCTCGCCCCCAAATCAAGAAACGGGTTGATAGGTTTAAAAAAAATCATTTTTGCGATGCAGTCGTTAAGTGAATCACACGGTCGTTAAGCGAATCCAGCTCTCCTCCCCCCCAATCCCTCCCTTGAGTTTGCCCATCGGAAGCCAGCCGGGAAGGTTTGCTGGGATGCTACGACCGTCGTAAATGCATTCCCGTTGCCAAAGGCTCCAATTTTGATCGTGCGACCGTAGGGACGGTCGTAAGTGCGAAGATCGCTTTTTTTCAGTGCCGTCGCTAAACAAATTATTGCAAAACAGGTTTTTTTTTTTCCCTTCGCCAACTTCGTTTCTGCCTTATCGTCTTTCGTGGGATTTCTCGAGCAGAGCGGAAGTGGTTGGCCTGGAATATTGTCCGTGCCGACCGGCCGGCCGGCTGGACCGTCGTTCTCAGGAGCTCTTCATGCCGGCGTCTTGGACCCCCAGCGGAAGGGGCTTCCCCCCCCTGGGGTCAAAGGAGTCCATGCTGTCCTCTACCTCCACCGCAATTTGCTGGCTGGAGCCTCTTCTGGCGGCGGTTTCTTCCTGCGAGAGGGGAAGGTCTGGGTGGCGTCCGGGGTGGGCGGCCCCCGAGGGGCTCAAGGCCGGAGAGGGAGCCCCGTGGCCCCCTCCGTTGCAGATGCTGACCACGCAGCTCACGTTCACGTGGGCCTTCCCGTTTCCCGAAATCCCTGTGGACGAAGGAAAAAAAAATTGATAAGAAAGAAAGAAAGAAAGAAAGAGATCGGATAACAAAGAAAGAGGAAAGGAAGGAAGGAGAAAGAGAGGAAGAGAGAGAAAGAGAGAGAGAGAGAAGAACCTGAAAACAGAAAGAGAGGGAAAGAAGGAAGGAAGGAAGGAAGGAAGGTTCCTTCCTTCCTTCCTTCCTTCCTTCCTTCCTTCCTTCCTTCCTTCCTTCCTTCCTCTTTCTCTCTCTTTCTTTCTCTCTTTCTCCTTGGACTTTTGTCTTTCTCTCCCTTTCTTCCTTCCTTCCTTCCTTCGAAGGAAGGACAAAGAGAGGAAGAGAGAGAAAGAGGAACCTGAAAACAGAAAGAGAGGGAAAGAAGGAAGGAAGGAAGGAAGGAAGGAAGGAAAGAGAGAGAAAGAAAGAGAGAAAGAGGAACCTGAAAACAGAAAGAGAGGGAAAGAAGGAAGGAAGGAAGGAAGGAAGGAAGGAGAAAGAGAGGAAGAGAGAAAAAGAGGAACCTGAAAACAGAAAGAGAGGGAAAGAAGGAAGGAAGGAAGGAAGGAAGGAAAGAGAAAGCAGGAAACATAAAGAGAGAGAGAGAGGGAAGAAAGGAAGGGAGGGAGGGAGGAAGGAAGGAAGAGAAAGCAGGAAACAGAGAGGGAAGGAAGGGAAGGAAGGAGAAACAGGAAGAGAGAAAGAAAAAGAAAGAAAAAGGAAGGAAGAAAAGAAAGAGCAACCAGAGGAAACAGAGAGAGAAAGAAAAAAGAGAAAGAAGGAAGGAAGGAAGGAAGGAAAGAGGGAGGAAGAGAGAAAGAAAAAAAAAAGCACTGATGATGTTACCTAGCATGGCCATGAAACGTCTCGCAGACAAGCTCAGAGAGCACCAAGGACCCCACCGTCCTCAGCTTTGCAATGACCCAGCCCAGCCGGATGGGACCTGGCACCCCAGAAACGGAGCATCCCTCACGCCCCCCCCGATCTAGCCCCATCGGGGAGGGGTCTCACTTGAATCCACGGTGCTGCAGCACGGCCCCTCGTTCAGGGGGAGAGATCTCTGCTGGACGCTGTCCGTTTCCACCCGGCGGGGGTCTCCATTGCTGCTTTCCTGCCTCTTCTCAGACCCGGCTGGACCGTCCCAAAGGCCGGAGGGTGACGTCTGCAAGAGGCTGTCCTTCTCCTGCCCCACAGCCTGTGGAACCTGCGGCCACTTGCCAGGGAACTTTTCGGCCGGCAAGAAAGGCTGGAAGGAAACGGAGAAGCCAAACGTCAGAAAGTGCATTGATCAGCCAGGACCCCAGACCCAAATGGGGTCTGGCAGCTTTCCTGTGTTTGGGACTTCACGTCCACTCTTTATATCCTTCGCCAAGGCAAGTTCCGAGTCCTCATTGAGGGGCTCGAACAGCAGGGAAGAAAAATGGAGGCCCTCTTTCACTTTTGGGGTGTCTCTGATGACGAAGTTGCTCAAATTCTGATTTAGAGAGGCAAAAAATATCAGTGCTCACCTGTTTTTTCTTCTCCCACATGGGAAAACACTTTTGGCCTGCCGGAGGGAAAATTAAAAAAAAAATAGGAAAAGTTCAGATCAAGCAGGACACCCCAGACCATTTCAATCAATCAATCAATCAATCAATCAATCAATCAATCAATCAATCAATCAATCAATCAGAGTAGAGCTGGAAGGGGCCTCGGAGGTCTTCTAGTCCAACCCCCTGCTCAAGCAGGAGACCCTAGACCATTTCAATCAATCAATCAATCAATCAATCCGAATAGAACTGGAAGAGGACCTTGGAGGTCATCTAGTCCAGCCCCCTGCTCAGGCAGGAAACCCTACCCCATTCCAGACAAGAGACTGTCCAGTCTCTTCTTAAAAACCTCCAGTGTTGGAGCACGCACAACTTCTGGAGGCAAGGAGTTCCACTGATTCATTGTTGGAACAATTAATCGATTGGAACAAACTGATTTTTTTTTAAAAAAAAACCTTAATAACAAAGAAATAACATGCGAAGAGAAATCTTCCATTCTGCCTTTTTTCCCCCCTGCCCCAGCCTCCAACTTACCACGTTTTCTGAAGGCGACGAAGCCAATGAGGGCTAGCAGCACCAGCGGGATAGTCGTCATGCCAACAATCCTCCCTGGACACAAAACAAACGGATAAAAATGCAGAGTTAGGATGGCCAAGCCGTGGTAAGAAATCGCAGCTTCCGGGAAGATTCGAGGCGAAGATACCTGGAAACTTTTGGCACTTGCAAAAAAGAAAAGAAAGAAAGAAAGAAAGAAAGAAAGAAAGAAAGAAAGAAAGAAAGAAAGAAAGAAAGAAAGAAAGAAAGAGAAAGAAACTGGGGGAAAATCGGGTTAAAACCAGAGGAAATTCTTCAACCGGGGTTGGGATTTATTGCTATGTATCACATCTAAGCTGTGGAAACTCTAAACGGCCACTGGAGGGCAGCAGAGAGACTTTCAAATGAAGCCACAGGCAGTCCTGGGCCCTGAATTTATGTCGCTAAGTGAGACGTGTGTTAAGTGAGCTTTGCTGCTGTGGTCGTAAGTGTGAAAAACGGTCCTAAGTCCAAAAGTCTTAAAGTTGCAAAAGCTTGGAGACTTCTGACTGGCTGGGGAATTCTGGGAGCTGAAGACTGATGATGATGATGATGATGATGATGATGATGATGATGATGATGATAATAATAATAATAATAATAATAATAATAATAATAATAATAATAATAATAATAATAATAATAATAATAATAATAAAGTTGGAAGGGAACTTGGAGGTCATCTAGTCCAACCCCCTGCTCAGGCAGGAAGTCTTAGAGCTATGCTGGCTGAGGAATTCTGGGAGTTGAAGTCCACGAGTCTTAAAGTTGCAAAGCTTAGAGACCCCCCTCCTCTAAACTAAACCATCTTTTTTCTACCCAGGATGAAAAAGCCGACATTTTCTTTCCTTCTTGCTCACCGGTGTCTGCCGACGGATCCCGATCGTTGAAGGTCGGCCTCTCGGTCCCAGCGCGCAACGGTGGCCGCTTTGTAACGGTTGTGAGTGGCGGAGAAGTCGTCCCGGGGTTGACGCGCCCACCTGGATTGCCACAAACGGTGTCGCGGCTGCTGTTTCCGGGAACGAGCACCGGTTGGCAGCTTGTAGGGGGGAAAAAAAAAACAACAAAAATAAACAAGTGACAAAAAGTAATCGAACTGGAGGAGTTTCCACACAAAGTTTCTGTTGTGCAAACGTGACATTTTTATGACACAAATTTTCTTACCCTCAGAAAGTCAGCAGGACTGCATGGTTGTTAAGATGATGGCGGTGCTTCCAGGAAAGAGGCTAGGAATTGCACCTAGAGGTCATCTTTCCCAACCCCTGGGGTGCGGTGCCAATTTTTATTTTAGCATTTCTTTCTCTCTTTTTTTTAATTGATCAGGGATTATAGAATAACAGAGTTGGAAAGGGACCTTGGAGGTCTTCTAGTCTAGCCCCCTGCTCAAGCAGGAGACACTTTCGTGCAGAATGACAGAATTGGAAGGGACCTTGGAGGTCTTCTAGTCCAGCCCCCTACTCAAGCAGGAGACCCTAGACCATTTCAGACAAATGTATTGTCCGGTCTCTTCTTAAAAACCTCCAGTGACGGAGCATCCGCAACTTCTGGTGGCAAGCCGTTCCACTGGTTAATTGTCCTTTTTTTGACCCACCCTTTGGGGACAGCTCAGGCAGCCAACCAATGTAACAAATAATCATAAATACTTTGATAGCCTGGAGGCGTGCAATTGTGGTTTTTTTTCCTGCCAGGGCTTAAGCACGTCCTCCTCCCCAAACAACACAACCACAAACTTACATCCGGTGCCGGGTGCAGGCCTTCCGGTCAGACTCGTGGTCGGAGAAGGTGCCCGGTTGGCACGGGGCGCATTCCACGTCCGTTTCTCTCGTGCCTGGCAGAGAAAGGAGAAAGTCTGAAAAGGGGATGCGACTCGGCGGAGGGAGAGGAGAGGAAACGGCTGAAAACTTGGACAGACACTTCGGAGCCCGAAAAAGAGGGGAAAAAAAGTTGTGTGTTTCTCTGGAAACACACAACAGGGTGGGCGGAAAACAGGAAAATGCAGGCAAAAACAAAGATATCAGAAATTGCAACGCAAACACCTCCCCTCTCAAAGGCTTTTTAGCCTTCCTCTTTCAAATCCTTGACGTACGACTGCTACGGGACCCGGAATTTCCGTTGGTAAGCGAGGCAGTTCTCCAGTGAATTTTGCCCTGTTTTACCGCCTTTCTCGCCGCGGCCATTAAGCAAATCGCCGCCGTTGTGAAGGTGGTAAACACGGTGGTTGGGGGGGGGAGCCAGATTCACTGCACAACCGTGTGTGACTCGCTCAACAACGGCAGTAAAGAACTTGCCCCGAGTTGTAAAACGGTGGCAAAGCTTGCTTAACTAGCGTCTCACTTAGCAACGGAAATTCTGGGGTCCCTTGTGGTCGTAACTCGAGGGTGTCCAGCTCATTCCCTCTGTGGGAATTCTGAATTTCCAAAGCTGAAGGCAAAAGGAGTTTGCTTGGCTAACGTCCCGCCAGCTCTGGGCTGCAATTCCTGGCCTTTTCCTGTCTTTTTGTTAAATTTCCTTTTCCCGTCGATAAACTTTGGGTCTTGGAGTCTCCGGCTGGGTGGGAAGAACTTCTGTTTTCCTCCAGTATCTTGGCCTCGACAGGTCCTATCTGAACAGGCAGTCCTCGGCTTACGACCACAGTCGAGCCCCAGATCTCTGTTGCTAAGCCGGACCGTTGTTAAGGGAGTGTTTGTCCCGTTTTACGACCTTTCTAGCCACCGTTGTTAAGGGATGATGTGCTGGGAATGATGATGCTGTGTTCCCTGGTTTGGGTCATGAAAGGACTTCAAAAAAGCACCCAGCTCAGAGAGCACCAAGGATGCCACGGTCCTCCTCCTCCTCCTCCTCCTCCTCCTCCTCCTCCTCCTCCTCCATTGCCCCTCCCTTCTAGTACTGATGCTGTCACCTAGTTGGGTCATGAAACGTCTGCAAGAAAACCACCCAGCTCAGAGAGCACCAAGGACCCCACAGTCCTCCTCCTCCCCCTTCCCCTCCTCCTCTTTCTCCCATCATCTTCCTCCTTCCTGCAAACCCCCCTCCCTTCTAGCACTGATGAGGTTCCCTAGTTGGGTCATGAAACGTCTCAAGAAAACCTACCAAACTCAGAGAGCACCAAGGACCCCACAGTTGTCCTCCTCCTTCTGTTCATCCTTCTCTCCTCCTCGAGGAGGAGGAGGAGGAGGAGGAGGAGGAGGAGCTGTCTTCAAACCCCCCTCCCTTCTATCACTGATGACATTCCCTAGCTGGGTCACGAAACGCCTGCCAGGAAAAAACACCTAGCTCAGAGACCACCAAAGGACTCCCCATTTCAACCCCTAGCTACAAATAGATTTTTTTCAAACAGACCAGGATCTTGCTGTCACCCAACCTTGTTTTGCGACGTAGCACGAAAAAAAACCCCAATTTTCCATGTGGTGTGTCGGACGGGCACCGACCGAGCCCCCAAGCTCACCTTCCTGGACCACTCTGTGTCCGATCTTGCACTTCCGGTAGGGCTGGCAGTGGTAACACTTCTCGGAGACCGCCGAGCTACAAAAATGGCCCGGGGGACACCAGCAGACTCGGTTCTGGGTGGGGGTGCAGGTCCTTTCCTCCACAAATCCTGTTTCAGAAAAAAGGGGTGGCGACTGATGATGTTACCTAGTTGGGTCATGAAACGTCTGCCAGAAAACCACCCAGTTCAGAGAGGACCAAGGGCCCCACAATCCGTCCTTCCTCCTCCTCCTCCTCCTCCTCCTCCTCCTCCTCCTCCTCCTCCTCCTCCTCTTTATTGAGGCTGCCCTCCACTTACTTTCTTTGCATTGTGGTGAACAACTGAAACACAACCGGGCCCGACTCCAGCCCTCTTTGTATGACCCCTCCTTGCAGTCTGCGCACTGCGTGTTGTGAGTCTCGTTGCACTTCTGAAGGACCCGGAAACCTGCAATGGCAAAAAGGGGGGAAAAGTCAGTCCTGCGGATTGGTTTGGGGGTCTCCTCCCTTCCACTTTGGGGGTCCAGCCTCATCAGAATCGGTTCATCAATGATGAAGAATTAATTAAGAACCACTAATCCACGGAGCCGCTCGCTCAGCACCCTACCTGGACCGCACAAGCGGCAACATTTGTGGACGCTTTCTTCGTAATATTCTTCTTTGGGGTCGAGGCACCGAGACCCCCGGGAGGGGGTGTAAGGCAGCACCTGAGCCTGCAGAAATGGGAAGAAAAACCAGTTTGCAATCAGAGGAGTGTGACCACTGCTCCTCACTGCCTCCCCTGCGAAGAAGCTGGGGGCAAATCCTGCTTCGAAATGATAGAAAATTCTCCTAGCTCGGATTTTTTTATATATATATTGTATATATCCAGGCTTGATGACGTTACCTAGTCTGGTAACGAAACGTCCAGAAACTAAACCGAAACAAGCTTTGGACTGCTGAAAATTCTGCCTTTTTATTTTCAAGAATCTTACAGTCTTTATTTCTGACTTTCTTCCTTTTTTTTCTTTCAAGGACTATATGGCTGATCTCTTGTTCAAAGTCACAACGGCACTGGGGAAAAAAGTGGGAGCGTTTTTCACACTCAACACCCATCGCAGCACGACTCACTTGAACGGCGGTGGAAAGAAAGTTGGGGAAACTCGCTGAACAGCTGTCTCGCTTAGCGACAAAAACGCCGGGCCGAACCGCAGTCGTAAACCCGAGGACTGTCTATCATCTGGGCAGATTTCAGTCCTTTTAATTCTGGAGCGGAAGCAGAGCGGAAACCGAGCTGTTTTCCAGCAAACCGTTAATATTGTGGGTTTTTTTCGGCAAGGGAAACGCTTAACCATCTCCCGAGAACCCACAAAGACAGGAACTCTATTTTTTTTTATTTATTATGATTATTTTCGTGCAGGCTTTGAGTAACCGCGGGAGGCTCTGTTAATTTCCTTGATTAAATGAAGCTGCCTCCCCCACCCCTTGACTTTGCCTGCCAGAATGCTGCAAAATGGGATCGCGTGACTCCGGGAATGCTGCGACCGTCATAAGTGTGAGTCAGTTGCCGAAGGTCTGAATTTTAATCACGTGGCTACCGGGAGGCTGGGATGGTCGTAAGTGTGAAAAAGGGTCCTAATTCGCTTTTTCCAGTGCCTTTGTAACTTCCGTCACTGAGCGGACTGTTGTAAGTCAAGGACTATCTGTACTCAATTACTAGAGGTTCCTCCGAACACGAAACAAACGGTCTTGTCTCGCGGGACAAAGCCGAGCCCTCGTTTGCTAGTTAGAAGGAAACCATCCATCGTGGTTTGCTGTTAAGTAACCAGAGACAGAGAGAGAGAGAAAAAAATCCGTTCAGGAGATTTGGAAATCGTCCCTCTTCCTCAATTGAAAGACCTTGAACCAAACGGGTCTTAGTAAGTCCAAGGTTGGTTCCTTAAGTTTTGCTCCACCCCCCACCCCCAGTTTGCACAACGTGGTTTCCTTTTGTGCAAAACTGCCCTTTTTTTTTTTTTTTGCAATTTGCAATGGTAGCAGGAACCACGGTTTGGCAAATCGGTCTCAACAAAGTCCAGTTTCCAAAGGTCCAAATTCTGCCGTTTCTCCGCTAAAGGTCCCATCACCGGCTTGGTGGTGGTAGTCACATTCTTGATCAAATGCTGTGGATGCTCCAACACTGGAGGTTTTTAAGAAGAGACTGGACAGCCACTTGTCTGATATGGTGTAGGGTTTCCTGCCCAAGCAGGGGGTTGGAGTAGATGACCTCCAAGGTCCCTTCCAGATTCTATTCTATTCTATTCTATTCTATTCTATTCCTACTCTACTCTACTCTACTCTACTCTACTCTACTCTACTCTACTCTATTCCTTATTCTATTCCTTATTCTATTCCTTATTTTATTCTATTCTATTCCATTCCATTCCAGAAATCTAATCAGCCGGGGGCAGAAAAACTTGGGCCTCTCCCCACGGATGTGTGCTTGCTGTCTTTTTGCCTAAGTTCACCCCATAGTTACTTCTGCTGGGATGACTCTCCATTTTTTCAGCAAGCAATGGGTCACATTGCAAAACAGTCAAAGTTGCTGACGTCGCACATGGCCGTCGTGCTTTGCTAAAAGAAAAATCAAAATTTAATCCTCAGCTTCCTCAAATTTGGGTTCCTTAATTTGACTCTGAAATCAGCTCCCATTCTTAGCTTGGTGTCCTTCTCCAAAGCACCCGAAGGCAGGACAAGAAGCAACAGATGGAAACTAATCCAGGAGAGAAGCAACCTGGAACGAAGAAGAAATTTCCTGACAGAGAGAGCAATTAACCAGTGGAACAACCTGCCACCAGAAGTTGTGAATGTTCCAGTGTTGAGTTTCTACAGTTAATAAAGTCTGATTTCTCACGGATTAATGATTCATTGTCCCTTTCCAAAGAACGATATTTTTCATGCTTAATCCAGGGTTAATTTCATAGTTTCAGGGCAAAATTTTGGGGGGGGGGAAGAGGCCAAATCAGTGTTTGGGAGAAGCCACGATAGTTTAAGTCGTGACACAGACTTAAAACTGTGGTCTCTTTGAGCAGGCGTTTGCTCCAACCCGACTTCTAATAAGAGACTAATAAATTCTCTTTCCGCTCTCTGTGGGACTGACAAAGTTCGTGTTTTTGCAGAAAAAGGTGTCTTGGCAGCTACAGCTGGTTGCGGCTTTTTAAGTTTCCAGTGGGCGCAATAACATTTACAAAGTCGTGTTTGCTTTTTTCCAAAATAGAGCTGGACTGTAAACGTGAGACTCACACTTCGCAAAGGCTTTGAGTCACGCTTCCTGTAATCCTGCCCATACACGGTCACCATGTAAACCACGTAGTGTGTCCCTCTCGATGTGTGTCTCTCTGGGTGTGTGTGCACGCTTGAATAAGAGAATGCCTTTTCCTACCTAGTTCTGAATGAAAAGAAAGTTTTTTTCTTTCTAATTTACATCAGGGCTGGAGAAAGTCACAATGGGCCCGGCTGGTTACAGGTGGAAAAAGCTTGTTTGAGTCCTGATACACATTTCTTAACGCAACTTGCCCTTGAAATAAATCGAAAGAGATGGAGGGCTATAGAAATCAGAGACAGAGAGAGAGACAGACAGACAGACAGACAGAGATGATAGCTAGATAGCTAGATTATGATAGATGATAGAGAGAAAAAGAGATAATATATATAGAGAGATAATAGATAGACAGCTAGATAGATGAGAGAAAGAGAGATAATAGAGAGAGAGAAATGATAGATGATAGCTGGATAGCTAGATAGATGACAGAGAGAGAGAATGATAGCTAGTTAGATGATAGATAACAGAGAGATATAGCTAGCTAGATGATAGAGAGAGATGATAGATAGATAGATAGATAGATAGATAGATAGATAGATAGATAGATAGATGATAGAAAGATGATAGATGAGATAGATGATAGATAGATAGATAGATAGATAGATAGATAGATAGATAGATAGATAGATAGATAAGGGATAGAGAGATAGATGATAGCTAGATAGAGAGATCGATCGATCAGATAGCTAACCAGATAATAGAGAGTTAAATCATAGAGAGAGAGATGATAACTAGCTAGCTATCGATAGATGGATAGAGAGATAGATAGCTGTCAATCTACCAATCTAGCTAACTAGCTAGATTGATTGATAGAGATAGATGACAGAGAGATACAGACTCCCAGTTTTCTATTTTCAACCAAAACATAACAGGACAGGATTAGCTGTCTATTAGAAATAGACAGACAGACAAAATAAAAATAGATAAATAAATAAATAGATACTCATCCCCCCCCCCCCCCCCCNACCCCCCCCCCCCCCCCCCCGTATTCCATTTTCAATCACAACATAACAGGACAAGGTTGGCTACATCCAGAGGTGTTTTAGGGCTGAAGGACTATATCGGCACTAAAATTCTATTTTCACCCTGCTGGAGTGTCACCTAAACCGGCCTTCCTCAGCCTCGTTGACTTTAAGACGGGTGGACTTTCACTCCCAGAATTCCCCAGCCAGGGAGCTGAAGCCCACCCATCTCAGAGTCGTTAAAGTCGAGAAACCCTAACCCTAAAACGATTTGCGCGGGGAGAGCTTTTTCTATCTCTTCCAAGTTTCACCAAAGATTTTTTTTTCCATCAAAAATTAAAGAATAAAACCCACGGGGCGGTGCGGGGAGGGGGGGGCTATTAAAGCCAGTTGGCTACTTTACCTGTTGGATTTGGGCCCCCGTCACCTTAGAGGCTATCCTCTCTAGATTTAAAGGGAACCACGGATGTAATCAAAACAAGGAACTATCAAACGGGAGCAGACTTTGATTAAGGGAAGTTGCACGGTTCCTGTTCTCCGAGCTGGGTTAGCAACAACATCTGCTAAAAAAAAAAAATCAGCGAGGCAAACATGGACACAGATTACCAATTTATAAGGCAGATTCGACCTAATAATCCTGTCCGCCCTGCGTGGATTCCTGGTGATTGCCCGGACAATTCCCTGCTTTTATCTTGGCAAGGTTTTTTTCCAATGCCATTTTAGGGCTGAGAGAGAGTGGCCGGCTGCTTCGTGCCTACAGCAGGACTTGAACTCATGGCCTTTTGATTTCCAGCGGATGCCGTAGTCATTACAGTACACCAAACTGTCTCTCTTCTCCCACATTATAACCAGGATTATTGGACAAAAATACACTCCTTCAATACCCTGCCTAGGATTCATTAATTAATATTCGTTAATGATAGCAGCCTTCAGGTATTTGAGGGGCTGCCCCAAAGAAGAGGAGGGGGTCAATTTATTTTCCAAAGCAACTGAAGGCCGGACAAGAAACAACGGAGGGAAACTGATCAAGGACAGAAGCAAACCTAGAACGAAGAAGAAATTTCCTGACAGCGAGAACAATGAACCAGTGGAACAGCTGGCCACTAGAAGTTGTGAATGCTCCAGCACTGGAGGTTTTTAAGAAGAGATTGGACAGCCACCTCTCTGAAAGGGTATGGGGTCTCCTGCCCGAGCAGAGGGTTGGACTAGATGACCTCAAAGGTCCCTTCTGACTCTTCTGTTACTCTGTTACATGCATTACAGGAAGTCCTTGATTAACAACGTTCCTTTGGTGACCGTTCCAAGTTACAACGCCACTGAAAAAAGCAACTTGGGATTGTTTTTTTCACACACAACGGCGTGAAAAGTTTTGTGATCAAAATTCAGACGCTTGGCAACTGACTCACACTGATGATGGTTGCAGTGTCCCAGGATTGTGTGATCCCCTTTTGTGATCTTCTGATGAACAAAGTCAATGGGGAAGTTAGATTCCCTTAACAACAGAATAGCTGAATAACCGAATAACAGAGTTGGAAGGGACCTTGGAGGTCTTCTAGACCAACCCCCTGCTCAAGCAGGAGACCCTATAGCATTTCAGACAAACGGCTGTCCAATCTCTTCTTCAAAACCTCCAGAGGGAAGCAGTTCCATCCATCCATCCATCCATCCATCCATCCATCCATCCATCCATCCATCCATCCATCCATCCATCCATCCATCCATCCATTTATCATGTATCTTATCTAAGAATCGTAGAATCCTAGGGCTGCATGGGGCCTTGGAGGTCTTCTAGTCCAACCCCCTGCTCAAGCAGGAGACCCTAGAGCCATTCCAGACAAAGGGCTGTCCATTTTTTTTTCTTAAAAACCTCCAGTGATGGAGCACCCACAACTTCTGGAGACAAAGCTGTTCCACTGGTTAACCGTTCCTTCAGACAGGCGCAACGGCTTTCAGCCCCATCCAGGATGGCAGCCTGGCTTGTAAACTGGGATTTACTCCCGAGTAGGCACTCCGGGGGCAGGAAAAAGCGCTCGCGGGAAAGTTTGAGAGAATACGGAGGGGTGGTGGTGGTGGAGAAACCTCAAACACCTTCACCGCTACCCTTCGCGCATCTCCAGCCTGACTCCCACAAAACTGGGTCAGGACTGTCCCCCCCCCCCTTAAACGGAGCCTACGCAAAGCCGACCTTTGACGCGCGGAAATTTTCACACGACAAGAAGTTTCCCCTCGCCTTTGAAACGAGGAAAAACCGAATTCTGTAATAAAAAAAAACAACAACAACCCACCGACGCCCCCTTGGTTCGCTCTTCCTTGTCAGTGAGTGGGGAGGGGGCCGTGGGGAGGGGAGGGGGCGCGGGAGGGTAAGAAGAAAGGCAGACGCTCCCCCCCCATCCAGGTCGGGAACGATGGGAGTTAGTGTCTAGGAGACCTCCAAAGCAGCGGTCCCCTCCAACCTTTGGGGCACCAGGGACCGGTTCCGTGGAGAGGGGGGCTTTTCCACGGACTGGATTGGGGGGGGGATCCGTGCTTTCGCGTGCTGCCTGGATCCCCCGGCTCGGTTTTGGGCATGCCGCGGCCCGGTGCCGGTCCAGGGACCCCGGACAGGGAGTTGGGGACCCCTGCTCTAAGGGGAGAGTCCTCCCTACCCAAGCGCGCCTGCCGTCTATAAAGGTCCCCCCAGGCTTTTGGTGCCGGACGATGCAAGCTGGGACCCCTCCCTCCATCCCGGGTGGAGCTTCCCCCAGGACAGGAGAGGGGTCCTGGGGAGCGGGGGGGCCAGGAGGGCGAAGGGGGGTGGGCTGCCTGGGGGACGCGACTCACCTGCAGGCATAGCATCTCCAGGGCGCAACAAGCCAGCGCTGCGTAAAGACAACGGCGCGTCCTCATTTCGATGCGGGAGAAAAGCGAAAATGCCAGCAACTAGCCCGAACCCGTGAGGCCGAGGCAGGCAAGGCGAGGGGCGGGCTCGGCCGGGAAGAGGCTGGCCGGGGTGGGCGGACGGAGAGGGAGGGAGGGAGGGGCCGAGTTGTTGCTGACACCCTCGCAAAGCACCCAGATCTGAAAAAACCCAGCTGTACATTTCGCGCGGAGGAGGGAAATTTAATCTGGAGAAAAGCAAAGTTTGACAGCTAGGCAGGAACAAAACACACACACACAAAAAAAGCAAAGGCACAAATCCAGATTAGGCAAATTATCCTAGAAAAGAGGAGGGGGTCAATTTATTTTGCAAAGCACCAGAAGTCAAAAGACAAGAAGCGACGGATGGAAACTCATCCAGGAGAGAAGCAACCTGGAATGAAGGAGAAACTTCCTAACAGCGAGGACGATTAACCAGTGGAACGACTTGCCTCCAGAAGTTGTGGGTGCTCTGGAGGTTTTCAACAAGAGACTGGACAAACATTTGTCTGAGGTTGTGGGTCTCCCACCCCGAAAAGGGAAGGGGGGGGGCAACTGGGAAGATGTGGCTGTGAAAACTCTATTTATCAATCAGAATAGAAATGGAAGGGAGCTTGGAGGTCTTCTAGTCCAACCCTAGACCATTTCAATCAATCAATCAATCAGAATAAAGTTGGAGGGGACCTTGGAGGTCTTCTAGTCCAACCCCCTGCTAAAGCAGGAGACCCTATAGCAGTTCAGAGAAGTGACTGTCCAATATCTTCTTAAAAACCTCCTCTGATGAAGCACCCACGACTTCTGGTGGCAAGCTGTTCCACTGGTTAACCGTTCCCACTGTTAGGAAGTTTCTCCTTCATTCCAGGTGGCTTCTCTCCTTCCTGCAAGGAATCCAGCTCTTGACCAAGGCAAGGTATTGCTCCAACTGGAGGGCCGAAGGTTGAACTTTTCTGCTGCAGTCAGCACTGATTTGTTTAATCACTGCTGGGTGACTAAGAGCCCCCTGGTCTGTCTTCACACATCACGCCGAACGGTTTAAATCGGTGTACCAGCTTTCGTGACCAAGTTCATCCAAGCTATGAAGGCAAGCAGAACTTTTGTCAAAATGGGTTGCTCAACCCACTCCACCCAGACAAATAAAAAGGGTAGCTTCGCACTGGGCCAATGTACGGGAAGCCCTCCCCGTTTCTAATGTTTGTTTTGAAAATACGGGAGAAATGCAAATTATGGGAGGCGAATCGTTTGGCAAATGGGCCAGCTGGCACAAAGCCGGGACGTTTGGGGATTTTTAGGAATGGAATCCCTTGCGTTTGGTTTAATTGAGATGGCATATTATAGGTTCTGCTGCTAGAGCAGGGGGCTGGACTAGAAGATCTCCAAGGTCCCTTCCGGCTCTTCTTCTGTTCTAAGAATATTCTAAGAAGATATAATTTCGGTCTTTTTGCTTTCGATTGGGACCCCAATCATAGAGATAACCCTCAATTTATAACTGTAATTAAGCCCAGAATGATAGAAAGAAGGGGTTGTTGTCATAGTTGAGGCAGGGGTCTTCAAACTTGGCCCTTTGATGACTTGTGGACTTCAACTCCCAGAATTCCTCAGCCAGGCACAAGGAATTCTGGGAGTTGAAGTCCACAAATCATCAAAGGGCCAAGTTTGAAGACTCCTGGTTAGTGCCATTTGTATTAGTCATTAAGTGAACACGGCAGTTGTTCTGCAAATGCCCTGGTCATTAAGCAAGTCATTTCCCCCCAAATGGGCCGCCGTAACTTCAAAAAGGTGGAAGGGACCTCGGAGGTCTTCTAGCCCAACCCCTTGCTCAAGCAATCTTTCCTCAAGCGTGATCCCTTCTGTCCTGCCCGTGGCAGATCTACTTAACGTCTCAGCCAGGGGGGTCCTTCCGCTTAGCCGTGCCCTGGGAGACCCCTCCTCCCCTTTTACCCAGGGATGATTGGCATTTTGAGCAATCTGGACTGGGGGTTTCCCCTTTTCTCCCCGGAATCTGCTTCCGCAGCCTTTTCCGACACGGTTTCTGAGGTCCCAAATGAGGAAACAGCACCCAAACTGGGAGGCGGGGGGGGAAAAAAAAAGGGATTTCCTTGCATTTCGTTATGGGGCAATCCTTTTGCACAATCTGGCGACGGGATTGCGGTGAAGGGCCTTGCTCACGTTCCCGGCCGTCATGTGTTCCTGCCGGCTTCCTTCCGCTTGTCAGAAGAATCATTTGGGGTTCCAGAGCCACAAGAATAAATAAAAATGAGATCCAGACAGCTGTGAGGAAAGAAGACATATTTATTCCTAAAAGCAAGGGGTTCGCCTGTAGGGTCAGCTACAGGGAAACGGGGTACCGAGAGACTGTTTTATAGGGGGAGCTTGTCCTGGGCGTGGGAGTGTGTGTACGTGCTGATTCTGGAGTGACACTTGAGGGGCGTGTGTGCGCGTGTATGTGTGTGTGTGTGTGTGTGTGTGTTTCTGTGAACATGCAGTTCCTCTGGGAAACCTAATTTAATGGACTCCGTTTGCGTTTGCAGACCTCATCCTTCGATATGTGGATTAGTAATAGTAATAATAGTAAAGTTGGAAGGGACCTTGAAGGTCATCTAGTCCAACCCCCTGCTCAGGCAGGAAACCCTATCCCATTTCGGACAAATGGCTGTCCAGTCTCTTCTTAAAGACTTCCAGTGTTGGCACATTCACCGCTTCTGGAGGCAGGTTGTTCCACTGGTTAATTGTTCTCACTGTCAGGAAGTTTCTCCTTAGTTCTAGATTGCTTCTCTCCTTGATTAGTTTCCATCCATTGCCCTTTCTTTCTTTCTTTCTTTCTTTCTTTCTTTCTTTCTTTCTTTCTTTCTTTCTTTCTTTCTTTCTTTCTTTCTTTCTTTCTTCCTTCCTTCCTTCCTTCCTTCCTTTCCTTCCTTCCTCCCTCCCTCCCTCCCTCCCTCCCTCTTTAGTTCTAGGTTGCTTCTCTCCTTGATCAGTTTCCACCCGTTGCTTCTCGTCCTGCCTCCAGGCGCTTTGGAGAATAGCTTGACTCCCTCTTCTTTATGGCAACCCCTGAGATATTGGAACACTGCTATCATGGATTAGGTCTGGGTAACTGATTTGGGGGGTTGAGGAAGTTTGGGTAAAGGATTTCTCCCCCCCCCCATTTGCCATTTTTACTTGGATTAATTGAGCTTCAGCTTGACTGTCCGTTATTCAGTGGAGATGCCGATTCTCAGACCGCGCTGGATAGTCTGTTCATATTTTAAGGGAAGAGAGAAACGGTGTAAAGAGGAAATATTTACAGCCCAAAGTTTTCAACTGGAGATCACCTTTATGCTTCCTTCTTTTTGGAGGTTTTCGCTCCTCTCCCCCCCCCTCCAAAGAGCCCCTTCCCCTCCTCCATCTGGGCCAGGCTTGCCCACCCACCCCCCATCCTTGCAGGCAGACAATCAGGGATGAGCACATCAGAGGGCCTTCCCCCCCTATGTAAAAATGGACTATGACACCTGTCCCAGGTGAGCCAATGGGACACCCGCTGACACTTAGGGCCCATTTGGCTTCCGGGTCTGGGAGGAAGTGAGACCCCCCCCCAGTCTGGAGAAAGGTAGGGGGTGAAAGGACAGGTCAAGGTGGGTGGGTGGGGGGTTGGTAGGAAGGCCTAGTGGGAGGAGGAAACACACCCCCTCTGTAAACTTGCATGAATTTCTCTACATTAGTGCTACGCAAAAGGAAATCCTTCTGCATTTCTCCCTCTGCTGTTTCCATTCTGTTTGCTGAATGTTCTTAAGGGCGTTAAGGGTGAACGTTCTCCAGCGCGCAGGTGTGTGTGTGTGTTTGTGTGTTTGTGTATCCTTGTGCTGCTGAGGGTGTGTGTGTGTGTGTGCAGACATGTAGGTTTTCATCGCACAATCTTTCTCCAGGCATCTGCAACTTCTTTGGCTCCCTCATTTTTTACTTACAACCCCCCCCCCAGGTAAGACACCCACCCACCCAACCCCTCCCCCTTTCAAAGGAGACCGTTTCAAAGAGAGGCAGTTGGGTCTAGTGGTTAAGTCACCAGGCTAGAATGCAGGAGAGAGCATGAGTTCGAGTCCTGCCTTAAGCCCTGAAACTGGCTGGGTGACTTTGGGCCAATCTGCCTTAGGTCAGCCCACTTCACAGGGTTGTTGTTCGGGGGGGAAAGGAGAGAGGAGGAGCAAGGTGCGTTATGGCTGTCTGAGGAATTCTGGGAGTTGAAGTCCACACATCTTAAAAGTTGCCAAGGTTGGGGGGGTAAAAAACCCCCTAAGATAACAATTTTAGATTTGAACTCTGTAATTCCGGTCACTTTAATTGTCCTTCTGTCCTTCTTCTCTGAGTTTTCTCTCTGATTTCTTTACTCAGACATAAAAACACAGCTTCCCTTTCTGGGATCAACTTGGAGCACAAGAATGAATCCACTGCCAGACAGAGAGGAGAATCTTGCCGGGGATCCACCCAAACCTTTGGATCACTACATACGCGAAGGTGAGTTTCCTGTCTTCAGGAAAACAAGCCCTACTTAGAACAAGACTAACCAGGTTTCCGTAGAAAGATGCAACCCAGGACGGCCTCCGTGTTTGAGGATTGCAGGTTGTTAGCGGGGCTTTTCAAATAGTATTTTGGAGGTGTCAATGGACTCTGAGGATGCCCTTAAAATACAGGCAGTCCTCATTTAGTGACCAGACTTGGGACTGGCAATTCTGTCATTAAGCAAAGCGGTCACTAGGAGGGAAATCGTGTGACCGGGAGTGTCTTTCTTTTTCTCTACTCCTTCGCTCTTGGAGTGCTCCTTCCGATGGCGGTGAAATAATGAGCCAAAAAGGGGAACCGTTTGTAGTTACATTCAATGGAGAGAAAGGGATTGTAAGAGAGTAAGCAGGCACACAGTGAGGATTATACATCAAAAGCAATATGATGTATAATCACCAGTGTGCCTGCTTACTCTCTTACAACCCCTTTCTCTCCATTGAGCCACGAGTGTGTTATACAAACAGCTCGGTGTATTCCTCACTGTGTGCCGGCTTACTCTCTTACAATCCTGTGCGCATGCTGGAAACGATGCAGAGTTCTGTTTGAGAAGAGCTTGTGTCTTTCTTCACAAAGGCGGTAACAAGTCCGAGTTATTTTTCAGGCCTGAAAGAGCTGCATGAGGAAGAGCTTCTGTGCGACACAACTATCGTGGCTAAAGGGGAACGATTTCCCTGTCACAGGTATTGTGCTATGGTGCACTTAGCTTTTTTGTGTTACAGCGGTAAGGGTGGCCAGAATTTACTGCCTAATGGAGGAGACCTGGGTAACAACAACACCCCCCCCCAAAAAAAAAATAAGTGAATCCTATTTCTCTCTGCCACTCCACTACAGTAAGATCAATTCCCAAAATTGCAGAGAAAAAAAATATTGGCAAATCCCGGAGAATTGAGGTGGAAAAACAGAAGCCTCTTTGGCCAGGCAGGAAACACTTGGAAAGCCAGATGGAAAACAACAGTTCTGTTGTGTTTCCTGATCCTAGGATACTCCTGGCGGCTATCAACCCCTATTTCCGAGCCATGTTCTCCAACTCTTTCCGAGAATGCCAGGATGGCGAGGTGCTCCTGCAGGACATGGACCCCTCCATTATTCAAGCGGTGGTGCAATACTACTACACGGAAGAAATCGTACTCACACTGGAGATTGCCGAAGATTTGTATGAAGCAGCCAGCCGCCTCCAGATCCTACCTCTGCTGGAAAGCTGTTCCAGGTAAACACCAGGCTGCATAATGCCTGCTGGATGTTTTTAATTGGCTGGGGGAACCAATGGTATAGGGTCTCCTGCTTGAGCAGCGGGTTGGTCTAGAAGACCTCCAAGGTCCCTTCCAGCCTCTACTCTACTCTACTCTACTCTACTCTACTCTACTCTACTCTACTCTACTCTACTCTACTCTACTCTACTCTACTCTACTCTACTGTCTCCTGCTTGAGCAGGGGGTTGGTCTAGAAGACCTCCAAGGTCCCTTCCTCCCTCCCCATCTCCTTCCTTTCTTCCTTCCTTCCTTCCTCCCTCCCTCCTTGGTGGGGCTCTGGTTGCTCCTGCCACCTTACGCCCCCTCCTCTCTCCACAGCTACCTACTGGAGCACCTCTCTCCGGAGAACTGCCTGAGCATCTACCAGCTGGGCTACTCTCACAACGACCCCGCGCTCTTCCAGGAGGCCAAGGGCCTGGTGCACGCCCACTTCAAGCGCCTGTCCCAGGAGACCCCCGCCTTCCTGGACCTTAACCCCAGCACCCTGGAGAGCATCCTGGCTTCCGACAACCTGCTGGTCTCCTCGGAGCTGCTGGTCTACCGGGCCGCCTGGCGCTGGGTGCAGGCCCAGAGCGCCCTGCGCCTCCCCTTCCTGGCCCGCCTGCTGGCCCAGGTGCGCTTCCCGCTCCTCACCCCAGAGGAGCTGCGCCAGGTGCAGGCCGAGCTGCTGCAGCGGCCCAAGGAGCTGCGCCCACGCTGGCGGCGCCTGAGCCGGCAGGAGCGGCTGACCCGCTGTGGGGGGCTCCGGCGTGGCATGTTCGACACCTGCATCGTCTGCGTGGACCTCTTCAACCTGGAGGGCCCCGAGCTGCGCACCAAGGACTTCCAGGTGGGCTGCTACGACCCGCAGGCCGGCCGCTGGGAGAAGCTGCCGCTGCAGGAGCGCCTCTACTGCGCCCGCTGCGTGGCCTTGCGCGACCGCCTCTTCGTCACGGGTGGGGTGCGCACTGACGACTCCTACTCCAACGCGCTGCACGAGTACAGCCCGTTGCGGGGCCGCTGGAGCCGGCTGGCGCCCATGTCGGTGGCGCGGGCCTCTCACGGCTTCCTCGCGTGGGGCGGCCGCCTCTTCGCGCTGGGTGGCTGGCGTGACTTCGAGGACTACCTGGACTCGGCTGAGAGCTACGACCTGGCCGAGGGACGCTGGGCACGTGTGGCCCGCCTGCCACTGCCGCTCAGCCACTTCGCAGCGGCTGCGCTACGGGGGCGCCTTTACCTGGTGGGTGGCGCAACTGAGGAGGTGGGTGCCTGGTATGCGTCGCGCAAAGTGCTGATCTACCAGGTGGGCGCCGACCAGTGGAGCCAGGCCTTCCTCAGCAGCGGCGGCTACTGGGCGGGCGCCGTGGCCATGAGCGAGGGCATCTACGTTGTGGGCGGCTATTTCCGTGGACGCACCCGGCACCACCAGCCCACGCGTGACCGCCGGCCTGAGTCAGACGGGCTGCGCTGCACACGGCGCTGCTTCTTCCTGGGCGCCGACGGGCGTGTGGACCGGCGTGTGGCTGTGCCCCCTTTGCCTGTGGAGCTGGCCGGGGCCGGCGTGGTGCGCTGGAAGCAGCGCATCTACGTGCTGGGCGGCGAGAACGTGGCGCTGGGCCGGGGCCGGCGGGCCGAGGGCGAGAGCGAGGAGGAGTACTACAACACTGTCTACTATTGGGAGCCCGGCGCCCCCCGCTGGACCTGCTGCCAGGAGCGGCTGCCCTTCGCCAACTGGGGGGTGAGCGGCTTCGGCTGCGCTGCCGTCAAACTGCCCAAGAAGCCCATCCTGGAGCTCTTCCGCAAGACCGCCGTGGCCCTGACCGGGCTGGAGGGGCCTGCCTGCTGAGAGGGGACCCCCCTCGTCCCCCTCTCCCCTTGTCCGCCTTTCTCTCTCATTCCCTCTCTTTCTCTCATTCTTTCTCTCTCTTGCTTTCTCTCTCTTTCTGTCTTTCTGTCTTTCTCACTGTCTCTTATTCTTTCTCTCTCTTGGTCTCTCCCTCATTCTATTTCTCTCTCTCTTTCCATCTCTCTCTCACTCCATCTCTGTCTTTCTTTCTCATCCCATCTCTTTCATTCTTTCTCTCATTCTTTCTCTCTCTTACTCCTTCTCTCCTCTCTTTTTCTTTCTCACATTCTCTTACTCTTTCTCTCTCTTTCTCTTTGTTTCTTTTTCTTCCTTTTTTCTGTCTTTCTCATATTCTCTTTTTCTTTCCATCTCTCTGTCTCTCCCTCTCTCTCTCTCTCTCTGTCTCTCTCTCTCTCTCTCTCTCTCTCACACACACACACACACACACACACACACACAAACACAAACACACACTGGGGGCCCCAACCGGAGGGACCCCCTTGTCCCACACAGAGTCTAGAAAGAAAAAGTACTCCCTTGCCTACACGTGTGTGTCTGCCTTTCATTCGTGAGGGAGGGGCCCGGATATCTGGGCAAATTATTTTACTTTTGCAATGTTTAAAATGTTTTCACCCAATCGCACAGGAGAGACCCCTCCCCCAGACCGTGCCTTCCATTGCCCCTTGAATTTATTGAAAAGAACGAGAAAACAGGAACTTGAATATCAGAGTCACCAAACTCCATGAAATTCTAGCCGGTGGTAACTTGAGGTCAGGTGAGGACACCAACATCTTCCGAATGGGATGTTGTCACACCTGCTAGGATTTGGTGCGTTGGAGACATCGGAATGTCGCTCCATGTGTTCTGAGGTCCTCAGTCTTTGTAGCCTTTGAGTAACCTTGATAGGCTAGTAGGCCAAGGCCCATAGAAGCCAGCCGTGATTGTACGTCATTACAGTAGAATTTATTGATAATTCCCACTTGATGTTCACACGTGAAGCCGAAGAGGGTGGTGGGAACTATGATTTCGGGACAGCCGACACGACAACCACCGAGGTCACTTGGAAGAGCTGGAGAATATGAGCCTTGGGTCTCAGCAACGTCGCGCAACCAAATCTGCTGATGCCTTCCCGCTGCAAGGGGATTTCGGCACTAGCCCGGTGCCAGCGGGATTCACCCGGTTGCCAGGAGTAGATCGCTTTGTAGCGCTGGGTCAGATCTTCTCCACCCAACACGTAGATCCGCTTCCCGCAGCGTACCACCCCTGCGTTGGCCAGTGCCCGCCGCAGCTTGGGGACGGCCACGTTTAAATTCACCTTGCCTGCCTCGTTGACGAAGAAGCACTTACGGGTGCCGTGACGGTTCTCGGGCACCAGCGCCCTCTCCTCCCAGTCCTCGGACTTCTTCTCAGCATATCCTCCGAAGACGTAGAGGCCGTTCTCGGCAGCCACGGCTCCTGCGGCGAAGAAGCCCGTGGCCAGAGGGACCTGTGTCCATGTGTTGGAAACCATCTCATAGATCAAGACTCCCTTATGGAACAGCCAGTGGTTTGAGATCCCCGTGGCGCCCCCAAGGAGATACACCTTCTGTCGCAACACGCCGGAGGCCGGGTGGCTCAGGGCAAAGGGCAGCTTAGCCACTGGGGTCCACGTCCCCGTGGCAAGGTCAAGGCTCTCAGCCAGGTTTAAGAAACTCTGGAATCTACACCAGCCACCCATGGCGTAGAGTTTTTGATGGTCAAACACGAAGCCATGGGCCACCCGGGGCACTGCCATGGGTGGGAGCTGCAGCCACTGGTTGGTGAAGGCGTTGAATTCGAACACGGCAGTGGAGTACAAGTTCTTGTGGACACCTCCTGAGAGGTAGACCCTGTCTCCGTTGGAGGTACAACAAGAGTGGGTCAAGGCCTTCAAGCCGGGAAGTTTCTCCCAGATTTCGGCCTGCGGCTCGTAGCAGTTCATTTGGGTCTCTTCGCTCTCCAGCGGTTGGTACTCACACATCTGGGTGTCGATGCACAGAATGTGCGGCTTGTACATGCCTTGGCGCAGTGCACGGCTTTGTTGCAACCGTTCCGGGCCGTCCATGACTTTCCGTTCTAGATCGAGGTCACCCCATCTCTCCAGATCTGCCTGGAGTACGTCCTGCTCCTCGGGGCCGAAGAGGGGGAAGCGGACGTGGCGCAAGAGCTCTCCGAGGAAGGGGCTGCGCTTCCGGGGCTCGCTCTGCACCCACCGCCGCACGACCTGGTAGACCCTGAGCTCGGAAGCGACTTCGAGGTCATCGGAGGAGATGACGGTGGCCAGATCAGCGGAGTCCAGTTGGAAGAAATTGTCCTCTTCAAAGGCCCGGTCGAAATTATTGATGAGGAGCTGGAGAACAGCGTGAAGGAGAGGCTGGCTGTGATGCTGTTGAGCTAGGGAATACATCTCAAAGCAGTTCTGGATGGAGATATGGGTCACCAGGAACCTAGGAGGAGAAAGAGATGGAGAAGGAGAGACCAACTTGGTCTTCAAAGAGAAGCTAAAAGGGCAGGTTGGTGTTGTTGTTTTTTTGAAGAATGAGGAGAGAAGGGTTGAACTGGGGGATCCTTGGTGCTTAGTTGTTTTCTTGTAGACGTCTCATAACCGAGCTAGGTTACGTCCTCCAAGCTAGAAGGCAGTAGGTTTTGAGGAGGAGGAGGAGGGGGAGGAGGAGGAGGAGGAGGAGGAGGAGGAGGACTGGGAGGGAGGACTGGGAGATCCTTGGTGCTCCTGGTTTCTAGCCTGGTTCCTTTTACCCCCTAAAAAAAGCTCTTTTAGTTTTTTTCTTAAACCAACTTTTTAAAAACCAATTATTTCGATCGTTAACCGATTTAGCTACCGTAGTTTCCTAAGCACAGAAGAAAAATAAAAACATCTTATTTTGGGTCTTGCCTCTTCTGTCTCGCCTTCACCTCCGAGGCTCTCCCATTTGAGCACGCTTGGTGGTGGCTTGGACGGGAGACCACTAAGAAATCTTAGGGAGGAGATCAAACTCTGTTAGAGATCAAAGAAGCCCTTTGCAAAAATTGTCATTCAACCTCTGGAAACCTACCCACAGCAGACGGTCTGCAAGGGGGTGATCTGCAGCTGGTTGGCTCCCGTGAAGAGCAAGGGCGCCAGCTCAGGCGTGAGTGCGAGTTCCTCCGTGTAGATGTATTTCAGGATGTTCTGCACGATGGACGGGGACACGCCCTGCAGCTGGACCTCCGTCCCTTCCAGCTCTTTCCCACCTTTGATGAAGACGTCCCGGAAATAAGGACTCACGGCTGCTAGCAAGGCCCTGCGACGAGAGGGACCCGTTGGGGATAAAGCTGAGAGCAGGGCTGGTCTGCAAAGGGACACGGTGGGAGGCCCTTACCTGTGGCAAGGGAACTTCTGTCCTTCAACCACAAGAGTGATGTCACAAAGCAGCTCCCCCTGGTACATCTCGGTCAATCCTGGCTTCGGGAAGAGGACACATGCTCAGTTCACAAGAATAGAGTAGAGTAGAGTAGAGTAGAGTAGAGTAGAGTAGAGTAGAGTAGAGTAGAGTAGAGTAGAGTAGAGTAGAGTAGAATTAGAGAAAACAGAGTAGAGTAGAATTAGAGAAAATAGAGTAGAGTAGAATTAGAGAAAATAGAGTAGAGTAGAATGAGAGAAAATAGAGTAGAGTAGAATTAGAGAAAATAGAGTAGAGTAGAGTAGAGTAGAGTAGAGTAGAATTAGAGAAAACAGAGTAGAGTAGAATTAGAGAAAATAGAGTAGAGTAGAATTAGAGAAAATAGAGTAGAGTAGAATTAGAGAAAATAGAGTAGAGTAGAATGAGAGAAAATAGAGTAGAGTAGAATTAGAGAAAATAGAGTAGAGTAGAGTAGAGTAGAATAGAATAGAATAGAATAGAATAGAATAGAATAGAATAGAATGACAGAGTTGGAAGGGACCTTGTAGGTCATCTAGTCCAACCCCTGTGCCCAGGCAGGAGACCCTACACCATTTCTAGGGTTGTGTGAACCCTTCAAAGTTGGGACACCTTCAGTAAGAGGTCCTTTGAAGCTTACCTTCCTTCAAACCAAGAGGTCTTGGTTTAAGCTTGGTGACCTGTCCTCTTTTCTGGCTAGTACTCATCGTAAGCTATAAAACAAAGAACGGAGGAGGTTTTTAGCCAGCCTACGATGGAATGAAAGACTGACAGTTGCATCAATTGTAGCTGAATGGCCTTTCACCTTTTAATACTTCTCCAGGATGGTGTGTAGTGGACGGTGGAGGTCCTGCCTCACAGGTCTTCCTTGCTGACCATTTTCCTGTGGTCATAACTCAAGGACTATCTATAACTAAACTTAGCTTTTCAATTAGCCATGATTGCCTGGATACTCAGCCATTCCTTCTTTGCTTGTCTCTCTGCTTTCAATCGGCCATGGACTAAGCTAATTTATTTATTCTAACGGACGGTTTCTTGTGCAAATTTGATTCCAAATGCTGTTTATTATTTCCTTATTAACTGTAACTAAACTTAGTTTTTCCAGAAGTAACCATGATCGACGGAGTGCTCAGCCATAACCCTTCTTTCCCTGTTCTCTCTGCTTTAAGTTGGCTATTCATTTATTTACGGCTTATTGTGCTGGTTTGGTTCCAAATGCTGTTTATTATTTTCTTAGTTCTGTAACTAAACTTAGTTTTCCAGAGGTAACCATGATCGACCGGGGGCTCAGCCATAACCCTTCTTTCCCTGTTCTCTCTGCTTTAAGTTGGCTATTCATTTATTTAGGGCTTATTGTGCTGGTTTGGTTCCAAATGCTGTTTATTATTTTCTTATTCCCTGCTCGGGCTTCGTGGAGAGAAAGCAGTGCAGGTAATAAATCATTTATTTTTTATTTTTTGCATCCTGAACTTGGCACGCTGGCTGGGAATTTTGGGTTTGTAGGTTGGAAACGGACAGGGAGATGACAGCCCTTCTGATCCTAAAGGCTCTGGGTGCGGGTTTTCTTACCTCTGAAGAGCGGCAATGAGCCCGAAGCTATAAAAAGTGTCAGGAAAAAAAATATGTCACTCTAGCCTGGACCCATCAGCCTGGGCCAGCGCGGTGCCCAGCTCGCCTGGCAGAGTTGCCTCCTGCCCCTCCGCTCCTTGGGGCTGCTCCTCCAGAGTCTTCTGGTGCCCCCCTGCCATGCCTGGAGGCTGAGAACCTCTGTCCCCAGGAAGACCCAGCGTCCAGCCTCTCTGGACGCCCAGCCATTGTGATGTCACATCTGCACACTGAGCTGTGTGCAGACAAAGGGCAATGGATAGGCTAGAGTGGAATCTGAAGTTCTTCAGGCTCAGATTTTGTCTGAAATGGTACAGGGTTTCCTGCCTGAGCAGGGGGTTGGACTAGATGACCTCCCAGGTCCCGTCCAACTCTTATTATTATTATGATGGATCATCGCACAGTCAGCCAGATGTTCAGACTGGATTTGGCATTTTGTCTACCTATCGAGGCCTTACCCAGGACCTGAGATAGGCAGATGTGGATGTTTGATGGTTTTACAGTATTATTATTATTATTATTATTATTATTATTATTATTATTATTATTATTATTATTATGGATCATCGCACAATCAGCCAGATGTTCAGACTGGATTTGGCATTTTGTCTACCTATCCTTACCCAGGACCTGGGATAGGCAGATGTGGATGTTTGATGGTATTACAGTATTATTATTATTATTATTATTATTATTATTATTATTATTATTATTATTATTATTATTATTATTATTATTATTATTATTATTATTCAGGGAGAGCCCTGGGTAGGCACAGATCCCTGGGGTGAGCTTGTTAGACCCCAGCAACCCTTTGTAGATTTCTGGACCGTGTTTTGAAATTGTGATTTTCCTGCGGGCACCCCGGGGAAACGGAGGGACGATGATTTTTAAGAGGGAGTGTTTCTGTTCCATTTTGAAACTGGCTCCAGTTATTAAATGAGACGGTATCCGATTTTTCACGCTTTGTAAAAGGTCCAGATTGACAAGGAAAGTTTGCTTGGGAAGAAGGAATCAAATATTACATGGGGACAGGTTTAATTCCAACAGGTAAAACGCATTGATGCGCTGCTGTAACCAAAGATTTATGCCAGTGTTTCTCAACTCGGACAATTTTAAGAGGGGTGGGCTTCCACTCCCAGAATCCCCCAGCCAGCATCCTTTAAGATGGGTGGACTTCCACTCCCAGAATCCCCCAGCCAGCATCTTTTAAGAGGGGTGGGCTTCAACTCCCAGAATCCCCCAGCCAGGATGCTATGAAGGTGTGCAGGCTTCAACTCCCAGAATCCCCCAGCTTCCACTGTGCAAGACTGAACGAGAGAACTGAGCCCCCTCCCCAGACCATCTCTGAGACTAATACTTGTTCTATGCTTTATTATTTTATTATTATGGTATTATCCGCCAGCAATAGCAGAACAAAACGTCATTCATTTCTTCCGCCAAGGTTCAAATCTTTAGCCGGAGGCGACAAAAATCATCTGCAAACTTCACGGTCCGCCTTTCTTCTCGCCTTTCTGATCACCCCCTTCAAGACCAAAGCAGAAAAGAAAGAGAAAAAATAACAGGCGTTCAACGCTGAAGTCATTTTCTTCGTCTCTCTCTCGGCTGTAACTTTCGGCGGTCACTAAACGAAGCACTGTGCGTCGACTCCAGAGGAGAGAATATCCCTTCGCGTTGACAGAAACTCACCTGAGCAGAAAGAGTCAGGACACACAAACCGCACTTTGTAATCGTGGCAAAATCCTCTTTTACCCTGGTCGGCGTGGATGCAAGCGAAGCCGTTCAGTGGGTCATTCCTGAAAGCGGGAGAAGAACCATCAGAACACAGGGGTGTCCTCAAGTTACGACCGCAAGGGAGCCCGACATTTCTGTGGCTAAGCGAGTCCGTTGTGGAGGGTGTGTCGCCCCATTTTTACAACCTCCCTTGCCACTCTTGTTAAGGGAATCCCCGCGGCTGTGACGCGAATCGTTGCCGTCCTTGAGCTAGCAAACGCAGTCGCCCCCTTCCCGGGGCTCTGTGACCGTCGTAAATACGAGCCGCTCGCCAAGCGTCCTGAATTTGGACCGCGCGACCGTGGGGAAGGCCGCGACGGTCGTAAAGGGTGAAAAATGGGTCATAAGCTGTTTTTTTTTGCGTGCCGAACGGTCACTCAGTGAAATGTTGAAAGCTGAGGGCTGCTTGTATCTATTGAGCAAAAAAGTTTTGGGACTCAGCAACTTGGAATCAAAGTTGTTGGAATCGACAACTTTGTTAGTTGCTAAGTCGCTTGGGAAGGGCAGCCGAAAAAGCTCAGATCCGGGGGGGGGAAAGGGGGCAACTGGGCATCTTACCGGGCAAATTGCTGTCCTGTTTGGGAAGCAGGGACCCCTTTGAGGGTCTCCACCTCTATGGCCAGGGGGTTTTGGCACAGAGCTTTGGGGAGTTCTTTCCGGATGTAGTAAACCAGCTCGTAATCCCCCGTGCCGGATGGATTGTCTCGGTTGATCCACTGCGTCTTGCAGACTAAGAACGGACAATAATCATAATAATAACCATCATAAAGGAAGTAAGTTATTGGCATTCGAAATCAGCGCCTCGTTTTTCTTTAAAAGTCCTCGGCTTACGACCGCCACTGAGCCCCCACATTTCTGCTGCTAGGTGAGTTTTTGCCCCATTTTAACAACCGTTCTTGCCACCTTGGTTAAGTGGATCCCTGCAGTTGCTAAATTGGTCAGATTGTGAGGTGAATCTGGCTTCATTGCTGGTCAGTAGGTTGCCGAAGGGGATCACGTGATCCCAGGATGTTGCCACCGTCGCAAATGTGAGTCGGCTGCCAAATCTCTCTCCGTTGTGGCTTTCAAACCATTCTTTTAAAAATGGTGTGCATTTTTTAACTTGGTTTTGAACCTACCTGGTGCGGGACTCTGGGAAGAGGTTATGTCCAGCTGTGGTTCGGTTTGGACTTGTCCTGTGCAATAAATGAAAATAAATAAAGCTTTTTCTGGCTAATTTTCTTGGTAGGACTTAAACTGAAGGGTCTTTTGCAAAATCCAGGAGGAGACAGGAAGGAAGGAAGGAAGGAAGGAAGGAAGGAAGGAAGGAAGGAAGGAAGGAAGGAAGGAAGGAAGGAAGGAAGGAAGGAAGGAAGGAAGGAAGGAAGGAGAAAGGGAGGGAGGGAGGAAAGAAAAAGGACAGTGAAGGAAGGAGAGAGAGAAAGGGGAAGGAAGGAAGGAGAAAGAGAAGGAAGGGAAGGAAGAAGAAAGGAAAAATGGAGGGAGGGAGGAAAGGAAGGAAGGAAGGAGGGAGGGAGGGGAAGGAAGGAAGGAAAGAGGGATGGAGTGAGGAAGAAAGGAAGGACAAGGAGGACAGAAGGGGAAAGGGGGAAGGAGAAGATGGAAAGAACGAAGGAAGGAAAGGAAGGTGAGAAGGAGGAGGAAGAGGAGGTTAAAACGAGTTGTATTGTCTCAGATGCCTTACCTGGCGTGGAACTCTGGAGAGACGTCCATGTCGTTGGCTCACGGGTGGCAGGAGAAACGGTGGTTGAACTCTCCTTCGGCTGATCCTTCTCTGTTGACGGACATCAACGGAGGGTTGACTTATTTGGGGGACCCCAACCCACCTCTTGTCGCCCCAAGGAGCCCCCCCCCATGGAGCTGGAAGAAGAGCTCCCGTAGGCGAATCGGGCTACTCTACGATAGCACCTTTCCTGATGGACCAACTTTATCAAAAAGCAACATTTTTTCAGCTCGCTCCATCCGGTCCCACCAGGTGCACGGCGTGAGTAGTACGTTGAGTTTAAGGAGAAGTGGTAGGAAAAAAAATGTTGTCTCTCTGTGTGTGTTGTGAGTGCCTGCAAAGGTGTGTAGGGGACGTGCGTTGACTTCTGTCAAGAGGCAGAAACAAAGGTCTGGAGGTCTTAGGGTCAGGATCGAAATGGACCTGGGACAGATGCTGGCCACAAACGGCAGGCGCAATTAAGCTGGAAGCGCCTGGCGCCTTCAGAGAAGCGGGTTCAAGTTATTCTTCTTTCTGCTACTTTTTCCTTCCCTCCAGGATTTTGTTACTCACCACAGAAGGATTTGGGACACAGGAACCTGACGCGGTAGTCCAGACACAGGGTCCCCTTGCCTTGTTGGGCGTTGACACAGGCAAACCCCTGCTTAGCATCATTTCTGTCAAAAGGACCCATCGAAAGCAATGTCAGATCCCTAAGGAGAGGGAGTCCGCTCCCCAGGGAAGGAATTGGGGCTGTGGGGTGCATTTTTCCTCCTCCCTCCTCCTCGCTTTTCCTTTTGTGCTGTGTCTTATAGCTTGGAGGCTGTGTTTTTCTGAGGTGTGAAGGCTTAGATAATAACACAACTACATCCTGCTTTGGACAGGCAGGTAAGGCCAGAATCTCACATGGCATAATACTGTCCCGTTTCGGAGGCCGGGACCCCTTCCCGGGTTTGAACCTCGATTCCGACGGGGGAGAGGCAGATAGCATCGGGGTTTTCGTCCAGGAGGTCGTGAAGGAGCTCGTAATCCCCCGTGCCCGAAGGATCGTCCCGATCGAACCACACAGTTTTGCAAACTAGGCCCCAAAAGAAAAGTAAAAAATAAAATAAAATTCACGACGACATGCAATTTTTAAAAATTCGTGCCGACCTATTTCCTTGCTTGGACAATAAGTAGAAAAATGAGTAGAAAAAAAACCACCAAATTGCATTCCTTTTTTCAAACTCTCCCGTTCGGCCTCTTAAATTCATTCAGCTGTGTCGGTCGCCCCCCAACTGATCTCTCCTTTCTAAATACGATGTAAATAGGAATATATTGAGTGTGCCTCTTGCTTTCTAAATATTTTATAGGCATCTGGGACAGCTGAGGTGCCCCGGAGCTCTCGTTTCTGTGTCAAAAATATTATTTGGGATATAGACTCTGAACCCTAAAAACCAAATTCTGAAAATGTAGGGGGAAATGTCATTTAAGGCTGCTATTCGGGTGACAATATTTTGTAATTTACGTGGGACTGGATCCAGGTTAATCAAGACAGACCCATGGATATCGGGTGGCTTAGTAAACCAGGATTCACTTAGATCACTGAGCAGGGGGTTGGACTAGATGATCTCCAAGGTCCCTTCCAACATCATCATCATCATCATCATCATCATCATCATCATCATCATCATCATCATCATCATCATCATCATTATTATTATTATTATTATATCCTCCTCCTTCTCCTTCTCTTCTCCTTCTCCTTCTCCTCCTCCTTCCTCCTCCTCCTCCCCCCTCCTCCACGAAAAGTGGAGAATAAACTCACCTTCAACCTGGACCCCAGTTTTTACTTCTGGAGTAGTTGGGGTGAGGACAGTGACCGGTGCCAAACTTGAGCCTGGAATGAAAAAGAGACATTCTCAATGCATATTCTAGAATAATTTGGATATTAGGGAGAGAGAGAAAAGAAGAGAGAGAGAAGAAGTCAGCCCTGCGAGGTGGGCCAAGTAAGAAGCACATCAAGGAATATTAGCTTTAATTTTACTGTAAGGTGACATCAAGAAAATCTTGCAGGTCCCTTTCTCCCCCCCCCCCTCACCTTTGCAACCTAAGAAACTAGGGAGGGTCCCTCCTGAGATGCTTCCCACCCCCCTTTTCCTCCTGGGGGCTCCTCTGCCTCTTATCTGACCGTGGTCTAGTCTGTGTCTCTTCCTCCTGTCTCCCAAGGCCACCCCCACAGACCATTACAGCATTTCTGCCCCCTCCTCTTTACAAGAAATGATTCCCACGCCCCTTTTCCATCCATGGGCTCCGTGGCCTGTTATCTGACCGTGGTCTAGTCTGTGTCTCTTCTCCCTGTTCAGCCGAGGACTCTTCCTCATGTTTCCTACCCAACTTATACTATACAACAGATAAACTTAAGTATTTTGCAGGTGTTTATTAAGGCCACCCTCGGCTCTAAATGCACAACGAGCGGTCCGCAAAGCAGTTATGATGATCTCTAGGTACCTTTCACTGGGATCTCTGGGGTGCTCTGGACTTGCCCCAGGGTGGACACCGGGACAGGAGAGGTGATGGTCTCTTGGCCTCCTGTGCAAAGAGGGAATCCCCCAAATATTATTTCTATTTTTGTCTCCCCCATTTCTAATATTTATTTTATATAGCGATCCATACACGTTTGTAGGTCGGACCTCACGATGAAGCCAAAGGCCCTCACCCGAACAGAAGTCTTGCGGGCACACGAACCGCACGCGGTAGTCATGGCAACGCCCTCCTTTCCCTTGCATGATGTTGAGGCAAATGAACCCAATCTTTGCTTGCTTCCTGCACCGGGCAAAGAAAGGAATGACATTATGAAAGCTGAAAAGCAGCCAGTTCTGGAAGTAGATCTCTCGTGATAGGAAAACAGTGTCCAGAAGTTAGCTCAATCCACAGCCTAGGATGAACCTCCAGGTTGGCTGCAGACCCCCCACTCCCTTCTAGCACTGATGATGTTCCCTAGGTGGGTCATGAAACGTCTGCAAGGAAACCAGCAAACTCAGAGAGCACCAAGGACCCAAAATTCTCCTCCTCCTCCTCCTCCTCCTCCTCCCTTTCTCTCTCTCCAAAACTCCTTTCCTTCTAGTCCTGATAATGTTCCCTAGTTGGGTCGTGAAACGTCTGCAAGGAAACCACCCAGCTCAGAGAGCATCAACGACCCAAAATTCTTCTCCTCCTCCTCCCTTTTAGCACTGATGATGTTCCCTAGTTGGGTCATGAAACGTCTGCAAGAAAACCACCCAGCTCAGAGAGCATCAACAACCCAAAATTCTCCTCCTCCTCCTCCTCCTCCTCCTCCTCCCCCCTTTCTCTCTCTCCAAAACTCCCTTCCTTCTAGTCCTGATAATGTTCCCTAGTTGGGTCGTGAAACGTCTGCAAGGAGACCACCCAGCTCAGAGAGCACCAAGGACCCCCACAGCCCACCCTGAGCCACAGAGGTTCTCAAATATTTTGCAAACGTTGCCATCCTGAAAACTCACACAGCAAACTCCTGCCCCGTTTCCGACGCCGGGATCCCCTCCAGCGTCTGAACCTCTATTTCTCTTGGCAGGAAGCAGATCTCGCCGGGATGCCGGAAAAGGATGTCCGCCACCAGTTCGTAATCTCCACTCTCGGCGGGGTCATCCTGGTCGAACCAGCGAGTGTAACACACTGCAAGGCGGGCGAAAGGAAGGGGAGGGAAATGGATGGAGGATTCTCCCCTCGACTTCCGCGGCGGGAAGGCCCGGTTCCCCAAAGGGTTCTACCTAGTCCTCGACTTGCGACAGTTTGCTTAGTGACCAAAGTGACAAGGGCCCTGAACAAAGGGATGTATGCTCTTTTTTTCACTCTAAACGACCGTTGCAGCCTCGCGTGGTCTAAATTCAGACCTGGCTCACATTTACGACGGTCGCAGCGTCCCCCGGGGTCACGTCGTCCCCTTTGGTGACCTTCCGACCTTCTGCACAGTCAAGGGGGAAGCGGGATTCCCTTCACAACCTTGTGACTCACTTAACAACGGCAGGGTTTCCCCTAACAACGGCGGCGAGGAAGGTCGTAAAACGTGGCCAAACCCCGTTTTGCTTAGCAACCTAAACGGCCGGGCTCCGTTTTGGTCGTAGGTTTGAGGAATACCTGGACTGGCCTACCTTGCTCGGAAACCGGAGACGTCTCTTGCTGTTTAGGGCTGGGGATGAGGGTTTGAGGAGTGACGGGCTTCGGTTCCGGTGTGGATGGGCCTTCTCCCTCTGCAAGGAAAAGGGAAGAAATTCGAATTTGGGGCTGGCGGTCTTCGTTTCGATCGGCGAGTTGAGTTGCTTCGTTTCTCCCTAACCTTTTGGGGGGCCTTGGGTGAGAATCTGCTGAGAATCAGGGGTGGGTGAGGGGGACGGGATGCCTTCCTCTTTACATCCAAGCAGGTCATCATATTCTGTTGAGATGGAAGCAAAAGCAAAAGTTAGGGGTATCGACTGGCTGAGGGAAAGAGACCTCCCCCTGGAAATAATTTGGCTAGGTGGGGGTCCCCAAAGTTCTTCTGCAGATAGGCTGCTTCGGAATATTTCGCTTTATTATCTTATTACCAGTGAGAATGTTAATTTCGTCCAACGTTTGTCTGTTTCTACGGTGAATTGCTCATCCCACCAACTGTCTTTTTTTTCCAGGAAGTTGTCCTGTTTTAAACCAGGATTTGCCGTCTATCTTCTTCCTTCTTCCTCTCCTCCTCCTCCTCCTCTTCCTCCTCCTCCTCCTCCTCCTCCTCTTCTTCTTTCATTCTTCTTATACTATCCTCCTTTTTCCTTCTTCTCCTCTTCTCCTTTTCTTTTTTATAATACCCTCCTCTTTTCTTCTTCTTCTCCTCCTCCCCTCCTTCTTTCCCCTATCTTCCTTCCTTTGTCCCCTTCTCCTTCTCTTCTTTCCTTTTCTTTTCTTTCCTTCCTTTCGTTCCTTCCTTCTCCTTCTCTTCTTCTTTTCTCTTTCTCCTTTTTCTTTCCCTTCCTTCCTTCCTTCCTCCCTCCCTCCCTCGTCTCTTTTTCTTTCTTTCTTTCTTTCTTTCTTTCTTTCTTTCTTTCTTTCTTTCTTTCCTTCCTTCCTTCCTTCCTTCCTTCCTTCCTTCCTTCCTTCCTTCCTTCTTTTTTCTTTCTTTCTTTCTTCCTCCTCCTTTATTGATAATTCTCACATTTTTTTTCTTAAGCATGAAGGCGGCATTCCTTGAAATTATTGTAAAAGTTTTTTGGGGCACACAATGACCGGTGATACCCACAACCACTGTCTTATTCCTCCAACTTGATGCTGGTAAGAAGGTGGGCTTTGGGTTCCTACCTTCAGTTGATCCCTGGGGACACTTGTCTACTTTAGAATCAGGAGTTGGAGAGGCTGGCAAAGTCCTGGGTTCAGGTCCTCCCTTTTCCCCTGATAAGACAGAAATAAATGCGAGCCGTGAAACCGGCAGGCAGGCAAGTCAGTGGGAGGATTTAGCTGGCTGCAAACCAGGTTTTGACCAGACAATCCAGGAAAGTTACTCAGAAGAAAACTTCCACTGTTATTTTCTCTCTAAAGAGTCTCAAATTCAGCGATGGGGCTGACCTAGCAGCCTTTGGCCCCGGGAGATGCTGCAACCGTCATAAATATGAACCGGTTGCGAAACGTCTGAGTTTTGAACACATGACCGGGGAGGATTTTGCAACAGTCGTTAAGGGTGAAAAACGTTCCTGAGTTACTTTTTTCACGGCCACTGCCTGAACGTGGAATAGCTGTATGATGGTAGATACTTAGATATTGTATGAGAGAGGGGACATTTTAGACACCGACGCTAAATATTTAGAGAGTAAAAGGTGTCTTTTAGCCAAGGATGGCGTTAATTAGAAGGAGAGGCTCGTTGTAGCATTCAGTGTTTATTAATTGGTTTTTATCTTTACCTCCTTTGAGGCTCTCGGTGGTTGCTTCTGGCTCCTGGTGTGGGGTCTTGGGTGCCGGGAAAGTTGTCTTGGGTCTGACTGGCACCTGGGGGGTGGGACCTGAAGAGAGGAGACAAGTCAGAAAGTGGGGGGTTCAGGATGACCAGTTACGGATACTTTAACCTTCTGAAGACACTTCCATCAGCATGGTCAAACCAAGGTGACAGAAGACACCTAGAAGGTCAACACCATCAGAAGAAGGTGCCATCTCTGGACAGTACTTCCCATCCATTCATCTTCCAAGAGGACCACAAAATCTTTTCATTGACCGTTTCTGATTCCATCTTTACCTCCTTTGAAGCTCTCCGTGGTTTCTTCTGGTTGGGGGTATGGGGTCTTGGGTGCTGGGAAAGTTGTCTTGGGTCTGACTGGCACCTGGGGGGTGGGTCCTGAAGAAAAGAGGTAAGTCAAAAACTGCATCTACAGGGGGACTTACCAGGCATCAACGTTTGAGGACACTTGCATAGGTCCACCCCCGTATTTTGCTTCTTTAGAGAATGTTGATAGGACCCAAGGCAGCTAGGGTGTCAACTCCACCCCAAGAAGGTGTCATCTCTGGACACTGCTTCCCATCCATTCATCTTCCAAGAGGACCACAAAATCTTTTCATTGACCGTTTCTGATTCCATCTTTACCTCCTTTGAAGCTCTCCGTGGTTTCTTCCGGTTGAGGGTGTGGGGTCTTGGGTGCTGGGAAAGTTGTCTTGGGTCTGACGGGCACCTGGCGGGTAGGTCCTGAAAGGGAGAGGCAAGTCAGAAAGTGGGGCTATAGCAGGAATGATCAAAGACATCCACCATCCAAGCGGACCTAGAAGAACTCAAGCAGTGCAAGTTTCAGAAGATGTGGAGAGACTTGGCTCATAGAATCACCAAGAGTCAGAAACAACTGGATGGATAACATCACAATCATCAAAGACATCACTCTTCAAATGGTTGAGGACACGTCTATATGTCCATGCCCCATTTTACTTATTTAAAAATGCCAGTGTGACAGAAGACACCTAGGAGGTCAACAGCCATCACAGAACGTATCAACTCTGGCCAATGTTTCCAAGAGGACCCAAAACCTTTGACCATTTCTGAGTCCATCTTTACCTCCCTTGAAGCTCTCTGTGGTTTCCTTCAGTTCAGAGGGCAGAGTCTTGGGTGCTGGGAAAGTTGTCTTGGGTCTAACTGGCAGCTGGGGGGTTGGGCCTGAAGAGAGGATGGAAGTCAGAATTGGTAGGTTCAGGGGAACCCATGACAGATATCGCAGTTCCTGTGGACACTTCCCTTTGCTGATTTAAACCACACAAATGCAACCAGGAGAAAACTAGGATGTCTTCATGTGTCATCCACAAGTCTTCCCCATATCTTGCTTTTTAGAGGATGCTAATGGGACATAAAACATCTAGGAGGTCAACTCCACCAAAAGTAGGTGTCATCTCAGGCCAGGGCTTCCCATCAAGTCATCCTCTTAGAAAACCAGAAAATCTTCAACGTATCTGATTCCATCTTTACCTCCCTTGAAGTTCTCTGTTGTTTCTTCCAGTTGAGGGTGTGGGGTCTTGGCTGGAGGAAATGTTGTCTTGGGTCTGACTGGCACCTGAGGAGTAGGTTCTGAAGAGAGGACACAAGTCAGAAAGTGGGGGCTTCAGGGTGACCTGTTACAGATACTTCACTTCAACCTTCTGCAGACACTTCCCTCCGCATCATTAGGCCATACAAATGTGATAGAAGACACGTAGGATGTCAACTCCATCACAAGGAGATGTCATCTCTGGACACTGTTTCCCATCTATTCATCTTCCAAGAGGACCACAACATCTTTCATTGACCATTTCTGATTCCATCTTTACCTCCTTTGAAGCTCTCTGTTGTTTCTTTTGGTTGGGGGTGTGGGGTCTTTGGTGCAGGGAAAGTTGTCTTTGGTCTTACTGGCACCTGGGGGGTTGGTTCTGAAGAGAACGGACAAGTCAGAAAGTGTAGCTACAGGGGGACTTAGGACACACATCACACTTCAACTTGCTCTCAACTTCCATATGTTAGTTTTGAGAACACCAAGGAAGACACCAAGATGTCAACATATCAAAGAAAGGATCTTCTCTGACCATCCATTCATCTTCCAAGAGGACCACAAAAATCTTCCATTGACCATTTCTGATTCCATCTTTACCTCCTTTGAAGCTCTCCGTTGTTTCTTCCAGTTGAGGGTGTGGGGTTTTGGCTGGAGGGAATGTTGTCTTTGGTCTTACTGGCACCTGGGGGGTCGGTCCTGAAGAGGAAAGGGAAGTCAGAAATGGAGCTTGAGAGGGACCTATCACAGATATCACCTCCTGATGACACTTCCATAAGTCCACCCCATATTTTGCTCATTTAGAGAATGATCATTTGACAGAAGACACTTAGTATGTGAACACCAACAAACAAAGGTATCATCTCTGGACACCGCTTCCCATCCATTCATGTTCTAAGAGGACCACAAAATCTTTTCATTGACCATTTCTGATTCCATCTTTACCTTCTTTGAAGCTCTCCGTTGTTTCTTCTAGTTGTGGGTGTGGGGTCTTGGCTGCAGGGAAAGTTGTCTTGGGTCTGACTGGCACCTGAGGAGTAGGTTCTGGAGAGAGGACACAAGTCAGAAAGTGGGGGCTTCAGGGTGACCTGTTACAGATACTTCTCTTCAGCCTTCTGCAGATGCTTCCCTCCGCATCATTAGGCCAAACAAATGTGATAGAAGACACCTAGGATGTCAACTCCACCACAAGAAGGTGTCATCTCTGGACACTGCTTCCCATCCATTCATCTTCCCAGAGGACCACAAAATCTTCCATTGACCGTTTCTGATTCCATCTTTACCTCCTTTGAAGCTCTCCGTGGTTTCTTCAATTTTGGGGTGTGGAGTCTTGGGTGCCGGAAAAGTTGTCTTGGGTCTGACTGGCACCTGAGGAGTAGGTTCTGGAGAAAGGACACAAGTCAGAAAGTGGGGGCTTCAGGGTGACCTGTTACAGATACTTCTCTTCAGCCTTCTGCAGACGCTTCCCTCCGCATCATTAGGCCAAACAATTGTGATAGAAGACACGTAGGATGTCAACTCCATCACAAAGAGATGTCATCTCTGGATGCTGCTTCCCATCTATTCATCTTCCAAGAGGACCACAAAATCTGCCATTGACCGTTTCGGATTCCATCGTTACCTCCTTTGAAGCTCTCCGTGGTTTCTTCCAGTTGGGGGTGTGGGGTCTTTGGTTTGGAGAGAGTTGTCTTGGGTCTTACTGGTACCTGGGGAGTTGGTCCTGAAGATAAGAAGTAAGTTAAAAACTGGGTCTATAGGGGGACATATCAGGCATCAACATTTGAGGACACTTCCATAGGTCTACCTCACATTTTGCTTAGGGAATGGCAATGTTTTTTTTTTCCAGGGCACCTAGGATGCCCTGAAACTCCACCAGAAGAAGGCATCATTTCTGGACAGTGTTTCCCATCCACTCATCTTCCAAGAAGACTACAAAATCTTGCATTGAACATTTCTGATTCCATCTTTACCTCCTTTGAAGTTCTCCGTTGTTTCTTCTAAGTGGGAGTGTGGGGTCTTTGGTTTGGGGAGAGTTGTCTTGGGTCTTACTGGCACTTGGGGGGTAGGTCCTGAAGGGAAGAGGCAAGTCAGAAAGTGGAATTGGAGGCTGACGTCTTCACGGATATTCTTCAATCAGCTTGGGACATGTCCATTCCCATCATTAGACCAAAACAGATATGACAGAAGACACCAGCAATGTTTCTGGTGTCCAACAGGTGGTGGAATCCTCGCACAGCGTTTTCCATCAACTCAACATCCCTAGTTGATTGAACGTTTGGCTTTCCATCTTTACCTCCCTTGAAGCTCTCCGTTGTCTCTTCCGGTTCAGGATGTGGAGTTTTTGGAGCAGGGGCTGTTGTCTTTGGTCTTACTGGTACTTGGGGGGTAGGTCCTAAAGAGAAGAGGTAAGTCAGAAGGTGGGGCTAGACCTACGACAGATATCAGGCAGAAGAAGCAGAAGAAGATGCAGAAGAGGAGGAAGAAGCAGAAGCAGAAGAAGACATAGAAGCAGAAGAAACAGAAGCAACAGAAGCAGCAGAAGCAGCAGAAGCAGCAGAAGCAGCAGCAGAAGAAGCAGAAGAAGCAGAAGAAGCAGAAGCAGAAGCAGAAGCAGAAGAAGCAGAAGAAGCAGAAGCAGAAGCAGAAGAAGAAGCAGAAGCAGAAGCAGAAGCAGAAGCAGAAGCAGAAGAAGAAGAAGAAGAAGAAGAAGAAGAAGAAGAAGAAGAAGAAGAAGAAGAAGAAGAAGAAGAAGAAGAAGAAGAAGAAGAAGAAGAAGAAGAAGAAGAAGAAGAAGAAGAAGAAGTAGTAG
>NW_015386481.1:874857-883240 GCF_001527695.2 Protobothrops mucrosquamatus
TTCTTCTTGGCCCTTGACCTGAAAGGTTTGCTTCGGTTCAGGGTGCACCGTCTGGGGTGGCAACGTCGTCTTTTCCGTACTGGAGGGTGCCGGGGTGCTGGAAGCTACTGGGAGAAAGACTCAAGGTTGTTGGCTCCCACTTGTGGTCCATCCCACCCTCCAAACAGATTCCCTCCCATTCCCCTCAGTCTTTCATCCCTATCCTGCCTGGAGCTTGGCTATTTCTCATTGAATCCATCTGCCAAACCCAGTTGAGATCAGGATCTGAAAAGAGCCCCTCTAAGCGGAATCGGCAAGGCCCACAAATGCAAACCCACAAAGGCGGCATCAGAAAGCTACTCACGGGGTGAACAGAAGGACGCTGGGCAGATGAAGCGGACTTTGTAATCGAAGCAGGATCGTCCTTTGCCCTGCTGGGCATTGACACATGCAAACCCTTTGGTGGGACTCTTCCTGTTGGGGAAAGAGGGGAGGGTTGCCATCGGACCCTGGGCCAAAGCTTTTGGAAGAAGCACCACAACCATCTGGCCCAGGTGGGGCAGCCCTGGATATATGGGGTCTTCTCCTTCGGAGGTGAGAATCTCAGAAAAGAGAGAGAATGAGTGGTGGTGGTGGTGGAGGAGGAGGAGGAGGAGGAGGAGGAGAAAGAGTGGTGGTGAAGAAGGAAAAGAAGGAAGGAAAGAGGAAGGGAGGAGAAGGAGCAGTGGTACAGAAGGAGAAGGAGAAGGAAGGAAGGAAAGAGGAGGGAAGATGGAGAAGGAAAGAAAAAGAGAAGGAATAGTGATGGCGGAGAAGGAGGAGGAGGAGAGGAGTGGTGGTAAAGGAAAAGGAAGGAAGGAAGGAAGGAAGGAGAAGGAGAAGAAAAGAAGCAGAAGGAGAAGGAAAGAAGCAGAAGGAGAAGGAAAAGAAGGAAGGAAAGAAGGGAGGAGAAAGAGATGGAAAGAAGGAGAAAGAGAAGGAAAGAAGGAGAAACAACAGTGGTACGGAAGGAGGAGGAGAAGAAGGAAGGAAAGAGGAGGGGAGATGGAGAAGGAAAGAAAAGGAGAAGGAATAGTGATGGTGGAGGAGAAGGAGGAGGAGAGGAGTGGTGGTGAAGGAAAAGAAGGAAGGAAGGAGGAAAGAAGGAGAAGGAACAGTGGTACAGAAGGAGAAGAAGGAAGGAAAGAAGATGGGAGAAAGAGAAGGAGAAGGAATGGTGATGGAGGAGGAGGAGGAGGGGGGGGAACCCTTCTGCCCTTGACCCAGATACAGCAAATGCTTCAATTTGCTTCCTTTTCCTTCCAATTCTCAAGTATTCCGTCCCTCGAACTGGCTGGCTCCTGGGCCCAGGAAAGCTCATTTCTCCTGGCTTTGTCTCCCTCGGCCTGAAACGGCCATTCAAAGCCCACCGGAAAGAAGCGGGGAGCCTCACAGTGAAAACTGCTGCCCGGTTTTGAAGTCCGGAACGCCGTCGACTGTCCGAACCTCGATCCCAATCGGTTGCGAGCAGATTTTCTCCGGATTTTCATCCCAGAGTTGCGCCAGAAGCTCATAGTCGCCAGTACCGGAGGGATTATCCCGGTCAAACCACTCGGTCTTGCATTCTGGAAGAGAAGGGGTTAAAGGGACTTGAGCAGGGGGCTGGACTAGAAGACCTCCAAGGTCCCTTCCAGATTCTATTCTATTCTATTCTATTCTATTCTTTATTTCTATTCTATTCTATTATTTCTATTCTATTCTATTCTTTAATTCTATTCTATTCTATTCTATATCTTCTATTCTATTCTATTCTATTATTTCTATTGTATTCTTTATTTTTATTCTATTCTATTCTATTCTACTCTATTCTATTCTATTCTTTATTTCTATTCTATTCTATTCTTTATTTCTATTCTATTCTATTCTATATCTTCTATTCTATTCTATTCTATTCTATATCTTCTATTCTATTCTATTCTATTCTATTATTTCTATTCTATTCTTTATTTCTATTCTATTCTATTCTATTCTATTTATTTCTATTCTATTCTATTCTATTCTATATCTTCTATTCTATTCTATTATTTCTATTGTATTCTTTATTTTTATTCTATTCTATTCTATTCTACTCTATTCTATTCTTTATTTCTATTCTATTCTATTCTTTATTTCTATTCTATTCTATTCTATTCTATATCTTCTATTCTATTCTATTCTATTCTATTCTATATCTTCTATTCTATTCTATTCTATTCTATTATTTCTATTCTATTCTTTATTCTATTCTATTCTATTCTATTCTATTCTTTATTTCTATTCTATTCTATTCTATATCTTCTATTCTATTCTATTCTATTATTTCTATTGTATTCTTTATTTCTATTCTATTCTATTCTATATCTTCTATTCTATTCTATTCTATTCTATTCTATTCTATTCTATTCTTTTTCTCTATTGTCTATTGTCTATTTCTATCTATCTGCATTTTTCCTCCTCCCTCCTCCCTGCTTCTCCTTTAGTGCTGTGTTTTCAGCTTAGCCATGGAAAGCAAGAGAATTCTGCCCTCGTTGTAAGTCGAGGACTAGCCCCGTAGCGCAGCGATATCCTTCTGAAATTAGCCGAAGGACCTTTCGGGGTTACGAAAGGAAGCCGAACTCTTTCGGTGACCCAGCCTCGAGCGAAAGAGGAAAATTACTGACCGTTCGCAGGGTTTTTCGTGTCTTCGGCACCTGGGGAAAAACGAAGAGCGTCACAAGGCGGTTGGGACCAGACCCGGCTGCAAACACACAGTAGCTTCAGGCCTCAAGGTGTTGTTAAAATGCAACTCCTGTGTCGTAACACCAGGCACTTTGTGGTGTCAAGGCAGTGGCCAGAAAACAGGGGGGGGGGCTCTCCCCAGTTTCAGAGCTTGAAGGGGGGGGCTGTGAAGGCCGTGGAGTCCAAACCATCACATTTTAAATAGAAGAATGGAGCTCGTTTGCAAGAGGCACAGACGTTGAATCAATCAATCAATCAATCAATCAAATGAAAATAAGTGAATTTGTAGACTGGAGAAGGGGAGGAGGAGGAGGAGGAGGAGGAGGAAGAGGAGGAGGAGGAGGACTGTGGGGTCCTGGGTGCTCTCTGAGCCTGGTGGTTTTCTTGCAGTCGTTTCATGACCCAACTAGGGAACATCATCAGTGCTTAAATGGGGTTGCATTTGGGGGGGAGCTTAAAACTGGAAACTAGAGGAGGCTGTGAGTACTTACTATTGAAGGAGAGGGTGAGGAGAACTCCTAGAAGCTGAAGAGAGAAGAGAGAAGCATTAAAGAATTGCTTCACGAGGCAGACAAAACTTTGCAAATCCAACACTAACTTGATTTAAGCTGCTATCTACGGGCTGTTTGGAAAACATCCCACCAAAACCTGTATTAGCATTGGTTTGGGAAGAAGAAGGAGAAGCAGAAGGAGAAGGAGAGAAGAGGAAGAAGAAGGGAAGAAGAAGAGACGAAGAAGAAGCAGAAGGAGGAGGAGGAGAAGCAGAAGGAGAAGAAGAGAAGAAGAAGGAAAGAAGAAGATAAGAAGAAGGGAAGAAGAAGAAGAAGAAGAAGGAGAAGGAGAAGGAGAAGGAGAAGGAGAAGGAGAAGGAGAAGGAGAAGGAGAAGGAGAGGAAGAAGCAGAAGCAGAAGAAGACGCAGACGCAGAAGACGCAGAAGACGCAGAAGACGCAGAAGAAGAAGAAGAAGAAGAAGAAGAAGAAGAAGAAGAAGAAGAAGAAGAAGAAGAAGAAGAAGAAGAAGAAGAAGAAGAAGAAGAAGAAGAAGAAGAAGAAGAAGAAGAAGAAGAAGAAGAAGAACTTCTTACCGCAGCTTGGAGGCCCTTCATCTCCAAGAGCTTGTGGGAGGCTTCGTGCATGGACCGGGTCCTCCGAAGGGGCTTTTTAAGGGCCCTGGGGAGCTGCCCCCATGCGTCAGTTGAACTTTCGCATTTCCTGCTGGGCTGCATTTCTGCCCCCGTGACATTTGGGGAGGAGGAAGGGTTTCCTCAGCCTGGTCATCCATCTGGGGTTTCGTCACAACACCTGGAAGGAGGTGAGGGTGGGGTGGGGGTGGGGGTCACACACGCAGCATCCCTAAACTCGGACGTTGAGGTGAGGAGGAAAAAGGAGGAAGAGGTGATGGACGTGACCACGTTTCTCCTGAGGGTTCCCTCCGGACGTTGTGGGTGCTCCATCACTGGAGGCTTTGGAGATTGGACCACCGTTGGTCTGGGATGGTCATGGGGTCTCTTGCTTGAACAGGGGATTGGACTAGAAGACCCCCCCACAAGGAAACCCTGGAATATTCCAGACAAAAGATTGTCCAAATCTTTTCTTCTGGATTTATGGAAGTTTGCAGCATCCCACCTGGCTGCGATTGACAATGGTGGATTAGATTCTGCATAAACCCAACTCATAAGAGGTTGTAAAGCCAGGATTTGAGGCTTGGAGTGTTGTGTGAAACAAATACGTGATGGTTTCCATGATTAAGGAACACGTGGTTTCTTTCCCTTCCTCAGCTGCTTCCTTCCTTCCTTCCTTTCTTCTTTCCTTCCTTCCTTCCTTCCTTCCTTCCTTCCTTCTTTTTCTCTCTCTCTTCATCTATCTATCTATCTCTATATCTATCTATATCTATCTATCTATCTATCTATCTGTCTATCTGTCTGTCTGTCTGTCTGTCTGTCTTATATCCATCCATTTTCTTTCTTTCTTTCTTTCTTTCTTTCTTTCTTTCTTTCTTTCTTTCTTCCTTTCTTTCTTCCTTTCTTTCTTTCTTTCATCTTACCCCCTCTCTCATCTAACTTCTATCATCTACAGTATTTACTTTCTATTCCTTCCTTCCTTCCTTTCATCTTACCCTTCTCTCTCATCTAACTTCTATCATCTACAGTATTTACTTTCTATTCCTTCCTTCCTTCCTTCCTTCCTTCCTTCCTTCCTTCCTTCCTTCCTTCCTTCCTTCCTTCCTTCCTTCCATTTTACCCCTCTCTCTCATCTAACTTCTATCATATACAGTATTTACTTTCTATCCTTCCTTCCTTCCTTCCTTCCTTCCTTCCTTCCTTCCTTCCTTCCCATCCCAAACCCACCCACTCTTCCCCCCTCCCTTCTCCTCTCTCTCTCTCTCTCTCTCTCCAGCCAAAGAAACTCAAATGTTTTCCTACAGTTGAGGTGGGGGGGGGACTCCACCTGTTTGGGAGGTGACACACCTGAGAACAGGACCTTCTGATTCATCGCCTGGCCTTTCCACACCAAGGCGGGCTCTTCTGCCCCCCAGGGTCTTCTGCCCCCATCCAAGGCAAGGAAGCCAGACACACACACACACACACACACCCCCCAAGGCTTCGGGAACCCTCCTGGTTCAAAGTTGCGCAGGCTGTGACCTTCCAGGAGAAACCACAGTCACTGCCCTGGGGACAGCCCCCACCCAGAGGAAGGAAGGCCTAATGGGCGCAGGCAATCCAGGCACCCCAGGGCAATCTGTGCAATTTAGGTTCCCTTTAAGTGAAACCCATCTTTTGTTGGGGGGGGCCTAAACGTTCCATTTAAAGACCACGTGTCGTTTTCCACCTACTCCCCTAGTCCTCGGCTCACGACCGCGACTGACCCCCCAAAAACCTCCGTTGCTAAGTCAGACCTTTCCTTAAGTGAGTTTCGCCCCGTTTTACGACGCTTCCTCGCCACAGTGGCTAAGGGGATCGCTGCCCTTGTTAAGCTAGTCGCACCGTCGTTAAATGAATCTAGCTTCCCCCTTGACTTTGCCGGTCAGACGGTCGCAAAAGCGGATCACGTGACGACGCCCCCCCCCATGGGACACTGCGACCGTCATAAATACGAGCCGGTTGCCGAACCTCTGAATTTTCATGATGTGACCGTGGGGAGGGGCAGGCTGCGACGGTCACAACTGTGAAAATGGCCCTAAGTCCCATTTTTCAGTGCCGTTCTGAGTTTGAATGGTCACTAAATGAACTGTTGAGTTTGAATGGTCACTAAATGAATTGTTGAGTTTGAATGGTCACTAAATGAATTGTTGAGTTTGAATGGTCACTAAATGAACTGCTCCTGATGGGGGGAAAAAACCTAGAGGAGATATTTTTGGAAGCATCTCCAGAAGTTGGCCCAGGGATCAACCTCCGAAGGCAGCTACTCTCCAAAATATATGGGGCAAAGAGAAATGGATGGACTGGTTTTGCTGGCCAGACTGGTTTGGTGGATTTCCCCCCCCCCAGCCATCTCACCTCCCCCCCCATCTGCTTTCCTTTTGCTGTCGGCCACGGAGATGGTTTCGGTCAACCCTGGCCGACTTCACGCTCCATGGAGATAGACCGTCATAAATAGGAGTCTTCTGAATTTTGAATCCCATTCTCGTCACAGCGACTCGCTGCAGTTGTTTTGAATAGAACAGAGCTGGAAGGGACCTTGGAGGTCTTCTAGTCCAGCCCCCTGCTGAAGCAGGAGAACCTACACCGGCCGGGGTGACTTTGAACGGTCCCTCAATGAACTTTTTATAAGTTGTAAATCGAGGACTTGCGTCAATGAATTAATGCTGCTCTTCTGTTCATCTGATTTGACTCTATTTGAGGGTTAAAAAAAAGTCTCTAAAAAAAATAGCTTTTCGTCAGAAGGAATCTGAGAGCGTTTTTTTTTTCCAGCTGGCAAATCTTATTTAAAAGACAAAATCTCAGCTCCCAGACTCTTTATTTTATTTTTATTTTATTTATTTTTTCTTTGCTACTGTAGACCGACACGCTTCTCTTTCTCCACTGACCAGGAAAACTGACCGTGATTTAAAATCCCTCCAGACATTTCCGTGGAGGTGCAACAGAGGGCAGCCGAGCAACACAGAATATTAGGAACGTTACGATCTTTGCAAAGAGTTCCAAATTTCACAGGCCGGATATTTTCAAGCACCCGGTTTTAAGAGACAGTCCAGACCGCTTTCCGATGTTGGCTAAGTGTCCGGCCTCGGGATGCCCCCGCTGAAACCGGGATTGTTGGCTGCTTGTGAATAGGGCAGGGCGAGACTTCTATTGGTGGTGGCTGTTTATGAGACACCAGGGCAAAGTCTAAGGATTGAAGCAAAGAAGGCAGAATGTGGCCGAGCAGAATAAAAGGCTAATAGAGCTGGGAGGGACCTTGGAGGTCTTCTAGTCCAACCCCCTGCTCAAGCAGGAGACCCTAGACCATTTCAATCAATCAATCAATCAATCAATCAATCAATCTGAATAGAGCTGGAAGGGACCTTGGAGGTCTTCTAGTCCAACCCCCTGCTCGAGCAGGAGACCTTAGACCATTTCAATCAATCAATCAATCAATCAATCAATCAATCAATCAATCAATCAATCTGAATAGAGCTGGGAGGGACATTGGAGGTCTTCTAGTCCAACCCCCTGCTCGAGCAGGAGACCTTAGACCATTTCAATCAATCAATCAATCAATCAATCAATCAATCAATCAATCAATCAATCAGAATAGAGCTGGAAGGGACCTTGGAGGTCTTCTAGTCCAGCCCCCTGCTCAGGCAGGAAACCCTGCACCATTTCAAACAAATGGTTATCCAATCTCTTCTTGAAAACCTCCAGGGATGGAGCACCCACAACTCCTGGTGGCAAGTTGTTCCACTGACTAATTGTTCCCAAGTTTCTCCTTAGTTCCAGGTTGCTTCTCTCCTTGATTTAATTTCCACCCGTTGCTTCTTGTCCTGCCTTCTGGTGCTCTGGGGAATAGCTGGACCCCCCTCTTCTTTGTGGCCACCCCTGAGATAGTGGAATAAGTAAACCATTTCAGAGAAGATTTGCCCCATAAAAGCAGTTTATTAGCTGTTTCCCAACAGGCCAGCTTCATTTTTGGGGTGACCCTTTTTAGGGGCTTCCACCCACCAAAAAGTGGAGCAAGCAGAGGCTTAAGGACTGCAGAAGTACAAAAATAAATCTATTTAAAGGACGGGATGGAGCCGAGGAGAAAAGCCTGAAATAGCCCGGGGAGAAGGGAAAAATGACTCCGTGGGCAGAGAGTGGAGCGAACATGGAGGAGCGTGGCAGAAACGTGCCAAGAGCGCGAACGTGCAAGCTTTTGCGGCAAAGAGTTAAAAACCAAACGTATCTCCCTGCCGTTGAGCCCAAAAAAGTACCGTTTCCAGCTTACGTTGGGCTTAGTTCTTATAAAACTAAGTTTCACAGCCCACAGTAAGCGGAGTACGTGACGGAACCCAGCCGAGGGTGGATTGTCCAACCAACCATGGTTAAGGAAAGAATGGCTTAGGGTAATGTGTGAAGCCAGCTAGTGAGAAGGGGGGAGGAGGAGGAGGAGGAGGACTGTGGGGTCCTTGGTGTTCTCTGAGGTGGGTGCTTTTCTTGCAGACGTTTCATGACCCAACTAGGCAACATCATCAGGGCTAGAAGGGAGGGG
>NW_015386481.1:883340-893342 GCF_001527695.2 Protobothrops mucrosquamatus
ACGGCCGCTTCTCCCTTAGCATCCGGAGCAGGCGACGTTAAAGCAGATTTCGCAGGTCTCCGGATCTCTGGCGATGCGGTCTGAAGCCGAGGAAGACAAGAGGGGTTGGAGAGGGCCTGCCAGCCTGAACCACCTTCACCTGTGCTACTTCGAACCTGGTCGGCTAGGAGTCGGCCGAACGGTCTACTACGCGCTACGGGATTCCCTCTTCCCGGCTACCCAACCCGTCGGCCGCCTGCGAGGAGTACTGAGCAGTTGTAAGTCATTAGAGCGGAGATTTTGAGAGAGAAGTGGGCTGTGGGATCCCAGGTGCTGTCTGAGCTTGGGGGGGGGTGTTTCTTGCAGATGTTTTGTGACCCAACTAGGCAACATCATCAGGGCTAGAAGGGAGGGGGGTTTGTGGAGAGGAGGGGGAGGAGGAGGAGGAGGAGGAGGAGGAAAGAAAGAGGAGGGGAGGAGGAAAGGAAAAAAGGAGAAAGGAAGAAGGAAAGAAAGAAAGAAAGAAAGAAAGAAAAAAGAAAGAAAGGAAGGAAGGAAGGAAGAAAGAAAGAAAGGAAAAAAGAAAGAAAGAAAGAAAAAGAAAGAAAGAAAGAAAGGAAGGAAGGAAGGAAGGAAGGAAGGAAGGAAGGAAGGAAAAAAGAAAGAAAGAAAGAAAGAAGGGAGGGAGGGAGGAAGGAAGGAAGGAAGGAAGGAAGGAAGGAAGGAAGGAAAAGAAGAGAGAAGGAGGAGGACTGTGGGGTCCTGGGTGCTCTCTGAGCTGGGTGCTTTTCTTGCAGACGTTTCATGACCCAACTAGGGAACCTTATCAGTGCTAGAAGGGAGGGGGGTTTGCAGAGAGAAGGAGGAGGAGGAGGAGGAGGAGGAGGAGAGAGAGAGCACCAAGGATCCCACAAAAAGTAAATTGTTTTTTAATCTAACAGAAGGAGCTTAAAAGGAGAATCTGAAAGGCATTCGCCTCTCTCCGGCTTATCTCACTTTCTTTAAATCCCAAAGGAGTTTTTTTTTTTCCAGTGGGATTTTTAAAAAAAAAACTTCTAGAAGAAACGACAGCCAGGCTGGGTGGGAGATTCATTGGAACAGGAAAAAAAACCCCACCAAAAACAAACCAAATTAATAATTTTCTTTTTAGTCCTTTTAGAGACTCCCTTCTCTAAAATTTCCAAAGAAATCTGCACAGAAGCAGCAGAGTCGTCTGGAAGTATCTGAAGAAGAACCTTCGTGACGTGCTTAAAGAGGACTAGGTACTTAAAAAGAGGACTGTGGGGAAAAGAAGGGTTAAAATGACCAGGAAGTGGAGACCAGAAAAATCTTCCCCAAGACAGAGGAAGGATGTTCAGCCATGCCTAAAGGGATGCTGGCCGGAGTTTCAACAGAGGCTGAATGACCGTCTCTTGGGGATACGTTAATTGCACATTCCTGCCCCAGGCTAGAGGGTGGGCTAGATGACCTCGAGGCTCCCTCACAAATGATTTAAGTGACAATGCTTTCTGGGGAGGGGGGACTTCCAGGAGAAGGGCTCCTATCACCCCACCCCCACCTCACCCCCACCCCAAAAGGCAAGTCCTGTCCTGGAGCATTTGCTTTCCTTTGGGACAAATTGCTTCAGAATCTCTCTGCTGTGACGTGTGAAGCACAAAGTCACAACGCTGTGGGCTTACACAACTTTCCGAGCCGGCAACCGCGTTTTGCAATTGACTCTTGGCTAGGCTCCCAACCTCACAGTACAGGCAAGTCCTCGACTTACGACAACAACAGAGCCCGAAATTTCCATGGCTACGGGAGACCTTGGTTTCGGGTGTGGTTTTGCTCCATTTTACGACGGTCGTTAAGCGAATCCCTTGCCGTTCTTAAGCGAGCAACAGGGTTGTTCGACGAATCGGGCTTCCCAAACTGATTTTTGCTCGCCAGATGTTGGCAAAATGGGATCTGCGACCGTCGTAAATATGAGTCACTTGCCAAAGGTCTGGATTTTAATCACGCGACCACTGGGGACGCTGCGACGGTCGGTAAGTGAGAAAAACAGTCCTAAGGCCCTTTTTTTTCAGGGCTGTCGTAACTTCGAACGGTCACTAAATAAACTGTGGTAAGCCGAGGACTTTGGGGATCAAAGAGAGAAGATGGCTGTCTACATGCCATCATTCTAATTTAACAATGGAAGCGACTCGGTTAACGACGGAAGCCAGAGAGGCCGTGAAATTCGGCAACGCCCGCTTAACCAATGTCTCACTTGGCCCCAGAAATTTTGGGCTCCCCTGCGGTCGTAAGTTGAGGACCTGGCCTGTATTCAAATCCAGCCCCTTTCAGGCTAAAACTCGGTCCGTTTAAGGACCGCTTTGACTTACCGAGGGCCCTGAACACGCTGGCGGCCTTCGGCGTGGCGCAGAGAGGCAGGAATTCGCGGGGGAGTTGGGGGTGCAGGCACACGGGCGCCGGTCCTCGGCTCCGGAAGCGGGGGTTTTGGGGTGCAGGATCCAGGATCTTCTTCAGCGCTTTGACCGAGTCCCAGGAGAAGGTCAAGTCATCGACCTGTCCGGGATAGGAAGAGAAAAAACCACATATGTCTTGCTTTATAAGGCAGTCCTCGAATTACGGCCACAACTGAACCCCAGATTTCTGCAGCTAAGTGGGACAGTTCTCACATGAATTTCCCCCCCGTTTTAACCCCCTCAGTTGTTAAATGAATCGTGGCGGTTGTTAAGCTAGGAACACGGTCGTTAAGTGAATCCCCCATTGACTTTGCTTGCCAGCAGGCTGCAAAAAGGGGATCACGTGACCCCGGGGAGTATTGCGACCGTCATAAATGTGAGTCAGGGGCCAGGTGTCTGAATTCTGATCGCGTGACCACAGGGATGCTGCGATGGTCGTTAGGCATGAAAAACGGCTGTCGGTCCCTTTTTTCCCAGCGCTGTTGTAATTTGGAACGGTCACTAAATGAACCGTTGTAAATCGAGGCCCAGTTTCTTTTTGAAAACCTCCAGAGATGGAGCGCCCGTGGCTTCTGAAGGCAAGCTGCTCCACTGGTTAGTTGATTTAAGAAGAAACTGGACAGCCATTTGTCCGAAATGGTATAGGGTTTCCTGCCTGAGCAGGAGGTTGGACTAGATGACCTCCGAGGTCCCTTCCAACTTTATCATCATCATCATCATTATTATTATTATTATTATTATTATTATTATTATTATTATTATTATTATTATTATTATTTTGATTTGGGATTAGAATGACAGAATAAGAGAGCTGGAAGGGACCTTGGAGGTCTTCTAGTCCAGACCCCTGCTCAGGCAGGAGACCCTAGACCATTTCAATCAATCAACCAATCAGAATAGAGCTGGGAGGGACCTTGGAGGTCTTCTAGTCCAACCCCCTGCTCAAGCAGGAGAGCCTAGACCATTCCAGACAAATGGTTGTCCAATTTCTTCTTGAAAACTTCCAGAGATGGAGCCCCCACAACTTCGGGAGATGAGCCCTTCATTGATTTGAGATTAGAATTACAGAGTAACAGAATTGGAAAGGACCTCAGAGGTCTTCTAGTCCAACCCCACTGCTCACTGTCAGGAAGTGTCTCCTTAATTCCAGGCTGCTTCTCTCCTGGATGAGTTTCCATCTGTTGCTTCTTGTCCTGCCTTCAGGAGCTTTGGAGGATAGGTGGGACCCCTCCTCTTCTTTGGGGCAGCCCCTCAAATACTGGAAGATGCTATCATATCCCCACCCCCCGGTCCTTCTCCTCATTAAACTAGCCAAACCCAATTCCTGCCCCCCTTCTTCATGAGATTAGGCTGACGTTCTTTAGGGAGAGCCTGGAGGCCGAACTCTGGGTCACCCCACTCCACAATTAGCGGATCCCAGCTTCCCACTATCCTGTTTCATCTTAATCTGTGCCGATTTAACGTACATTTAAAGCGACAATAAAGTTATTCCAAGTTCTAAACCAGAATCCAAGGAAGTTTTTAAAGAAGAGACTGGACAGCCCTTTGTCCGAAAGGGTATAAGGTTTCCTGCCTGAGCAGGGGGTTGGACTAGATGACCTCCGAGGCCCCTTCCAACTTGAGTAGTAGTATTATTAAACCGATCCTCAACCAAACAGCCTTAAAACATTACCTGGACGGTGACGCCTTCGGCCAGGGCTGGGAGGAGGCACAAACCAAGGATTAGCATCAGGCCGGCTTTCATGGCTGGAACCAAGATTGAGGCTCTTCCTGGGACGGCAGAGAGAGACGAGGCAGACCTTTGACTTGGACGGTCAAGACGAGGGCCTTTTTAAAGGCGAAACTCTGGTTACTGATTAACCAGGATCCCATGGCACGGGTTGGGACAGGGGCTGTAAAAGAGAGAAGTCGGATGGCAAACAATCCAAGGTTGGGGTGTGGCGTTGTGGGGTGTTGACCTCGTCCTTGGCGTTTTATGACCGTCCTTCACAATTGAGCTTGCGGTTGATGGGTTGGGGGGGGGATGGCTGGGATGGGACCACGGCGGAGGGTAGGAAGCTGCCCCCCCACCCCCCCCCACCCCTGGGAAAGGACCTCAGTCCTATGAGCCACACCTGTTGAATTAAACCTCTCCTCTTTTTTTCCCTCCTCCTCCTTCTCCTCTTCCCTTCTTTCTTCTTCTTTTCTATCACTTCTGCTCCTTCTTTCCTTTCCTTTCTTCTCCCTTCCCTCTTCCTCCTTTCCTTTTCTTCCTCCTCCTCTTTCCTTCTTTCTTTCTCCTTCTTTCCTTTCCTCTCCCCTCCCTTTCCTCTTCCTCTCCTTTCCTTTTCTTTTCTTTTCCTCCTTCTTTCCTTGTTTCTTCTCCTTCTTTTCCATCACTTCTGTTCCTTCTTTCTTTCTTTCTCCTTCTTTCCTTTCCTTTCCTTTCCCTTCCCTCTTCCTCCTTTCCTTTCCTTTCCTTTTCCTCCTTCTTTCCTTCTTTCTTCTCCTTCTCTTCCATCACCACTTCTGCTCCTTCTTTCTTTCTCCTTCTTTCCTTTCCTTTCCTCTCCTTTCCCTCTTCCTCCTTTCCTTTTCTTCCTCCTCCTCTTTCCTTCTTTCTTTCTCCTTCTTTCCTTTCCTCTCCCCTCCCTTCCCTCTTCCTTTCCTTTCCTTTTCTTTTCCTCCTCCTCCTTCTTTTCCATCACCACTTCTGCTCCTTCTTTCTTTCTCCTTCTTTCCTTTCCTTTCCTCTCCCTCCTTTCCTTTCCTTTCCCTCCTCCTCCTCCTCTTTCCTTCCTTCTTCTCCTTCTCCTTCTCCATCACCATTTCTTCTTCTTTCCTTTCCCTCCTCCTCCTCCTCCTCCTCCTCCTCCTCCTCCTCCTCCTCCTCCTCCTCCCTCCCTCCTTCTCCTTCTCAGGGGTGCAAAGTCTGGAGAAGAGACTTACTTTTTACTCAGCCATAACCTTTCTGGCCAACTGTTAAAACCCAATCTCCAATCCAGAACAACACCCATCCACATTTTTATTGGGCTCCTAAAAGCTGTTCCTGAACTGCCGTTTCTGGGTGTGTGGATGAATGAGCGTGTCGGAAATTGTGTTGAGCTGATCGTTCAGCAAAAACTCTTGCTTTCTTGTTTTGGAAACGTCAAGCAATTCGCTTGTATAAACTCTTATAAACATAAACTGATAAAAAAAAAAAGTGGATTAACTTCGGGGCCAGGCAGGGAAACGCCAGCCCAATATTTGCTTAGGTCATGATTCCTGGAAAATGAAGACGAATTATGCCAAAGAAAGAAATGTTGAATCTGCAAATAAACCCGGGAAATTGTATGTCATCCGAGTTGCAGAAAGAAAAAGAAAAGAAAAGAATAATAAACTTACAAGAAGGGAATACTGGAACAACAGATGATGTGAATATAAAAAAAGTATATTACTTTACACAAAGGTCAAGAAATTTCATTGGAAAAAATTATTTCTTTCTCTCTCTATATATATATTTCTATCTCTCCTTCTCTCTATCCCTCTCGATCTTTAACTCTCTTTTTATCTTTCTTTCTCTCTCTTTACCTATCTTTCTCTCTCCCTCTTTTTATTTCTCTCTCTATCTATCTTGTTCTCTCTTTCTCTCTTTCTCTCTATCTTTAACTCTATATTTTTCTCTGTCTTTATCTCTCTCTTTCTCTCTCTCCATCTATCTAACTTTAACTCTCTCTCATTCTCTCTCTTTCTCTCTCTCTCTCTCTCTCTCTCATTCTCTATCTTGCTCTTTCTCCCTCTCTCTCTCTCTCTCTCTCCCTCTCTTTCTCTCTCTCTCTGCATAGTTTTTTAATATATTTACATAATTTAGAACACAATATTGCTATGTTTTGTATCTGTACTGGAAAAAAGTTACTCTTTTTATATATATTTGTTTCAGGATTTTTTTCCCCCTACCACCTTTTTACAAGTTCCTCTTTTTTTACCCTCCCCCATTTTTCCCCTTTGTGTTACTTTGTATTTACCAATAAAATTATTTGCAAAAGAAAGAAAATAGATGTGAAGAATTGAAGAATTCTGATATCCTTCAAAGCAGTTATAAGTTCATATTTATTTTAACCTCTCGCTCTAAAATTATATCTATGCTCTTCTTTGTATGGTCTGGACTATCTAATCATCCAAATCATAAATCACCAATCCTGGTGTTTTTTTATTGCTGCACAATAAAGTACACAACACCCTTTCAAGCAAAGGTTTGAATGCTCTAGTCTAATGCTTTCCAGAAATGATAATAATTTTAGAATATGCCAGAACAGCACTTTTGCCAAGGAAACAATTAAAAAAACGAACAATTTGAAATTTTTGGATCTTGATCATGTATCTCGCCAGAAAAATAAAATCGAGATTGCGGGAGACTCAATTTTGACTCAAATCCCACCCGTTGAAAGGTCTGCCTGTCACTTCAGGCTGGTTGTAAATTGTGTCTAAATCTTTATTGTTTCATGTTTTTCAACCAGACTCCCAGTCCGAGTGACGCATCTCTCTCTCTCCAAAAAGAGGAAATGAACCTGTGAGACGCAAATATTGAACTTTCGGTAACAGGGATCACCAGATCATATTTTCTGAAGATAAAACTTGGTGTGATGGATGCCTACAATTGTTCTCAAAGACCAAAAAGTTGTGATTACTACTACTACTACTACTACTACTACTACTACTATTCTTCTTCTTCTTCTTCTTCTTCTTCTTCTTCTTCTTCTTCTTCTTCTTCTTCTTCTTCTTCTTCTTCTTCTTCTTCTTCTTCTTCTTCTTCTTCTTCTTCTTCTTCTTCTTCTTCCTCCTCCTCTTCCTCCTCCTTTCCTTTCTTCTTCTCTTCTTCTTCTCCTCCTCCTTCCTCCTCCTCTTTCTTCTCTTTCCTTTCTTCTCTTTCCTTTCTCCTTGTCCTCCTTTTCCTTCTTCTCTTGCCTCTTTCTCTTTCTCCTTCTCCTTCTCCTCCTGACTTTGGGCTATGTTTTCTCAGTCTGGTCTACTTCAGAATTGCTAGGAGATATTAAAATTCACTGATGGATGTCTGAGTTGTCAGACAAGATAGGACATAAATATGTGCAATAATAGTCAAAGGTTCTTTCTTCCCTTCCATTCCCTTCCCTTCCTTCCTTCCTTCCTTCCTTCCTTCCTTCCTTCCTTCCTTCCTTCCTTCCTTCCTTCCTTCTTCCTTCCTTCCTTCCTTCCTTCCTTTCTTTCCTTTTTTGGGGCATAGGCTTTGATGTCACCATCAAATAAGCTTTCCTGTTCATGATTAACCGTTGAGAATCTTGGTCAATTCAAAGCCACACCCGTATCCAGGATTTATTGCGGTCTCCTACGCAGGAATAATTTCACGGCAAACAGCTGGTTGAATGTAGAGCAATTTCAGCCTGGCACCTGTGAAATGAAGTGGGTCAAAGTCTAAGCCGATGGATGCTTGAATCACCTTAGCTTCTCCCTTTTATGGTCTATCCAATTTCTGCCCAATCTCCCCATCAATTTGGACTTTGCAAATTAAAACAGCTGGCAGATTCGGAGCCTGGAATCTAAATGGATTTCTTGGGGATCGAAGGCATAAATTGCTCATTCGTTTAATCTCCTGTGGAGGGTGGGTCTTCTCCAAAGGGGATTAATTATTGCATGAAGGGTTAAAAAAAATCAAGCCATGGGAACATCTGTCCTCGATTTTTCCAACCCAGGGTTTTTTTTATTTATGATGCTCCCCGTTTTAAATTAAGTAGGATGCTTAATTTATGAGGGTTCCCTGTGGCCTGACACAGTCTAGGCAACTTTAAGATGGATGGACTTCAACTCCCAGAATTCCCTGGCTAGCTATGCTGTGCTGGCCAGGGAATTCTGGGAGTTGAAGTCCACCTAGCTTAAAAATTCTTAAGTTTTAAGTTTAGAATTCTTAAAGACTAAGAAACATTGGCCCAACAGCTGCAAATTGCTCACCTCAATTTTGAAACTCACTTTAGATTGAAAATTAAAATCTGTATCCATAAGCTCCCTACAGATTTGCAAATTTAAGCCATCTCTCTTTTTTTCTTTCTCTCTCTTCTTCTCTTTCTCTTTCTCAGCGTGTTGTCTGTGTATCTTATTCACTAATACAAATTAAATTCCTAATCCCTAAATCTTATCTCTAGCCACTGATAAAATAGGTCCCAAGTTTGAAAATATTCTGTTCCTTCTTTTTCTTTCAATCTTAAAGTAAGTCTGTCCATTTCCGCACGGTCTAGTATTTTTTTTTAATTACTTCTTCTTCTGGTGGTGTTTCTTCGTTCTTCCAGTATTGTGTAAATATAATTCTTGCCGCTGTTATCACATGTAAACTCAAATATGTACTTTGCTTATCAAGTTTTTCTGATTATTATTATACCTAATAAAAAAAATTCAGGTTTATAATCTATGTGTTTCTCTAGCATTTTTTCTAACCAAGTGTGAATTTTTGTCCAATATCTCCTTGCTTTAACACATGTCCACCACATATGATAATAAGTACCTCTCTCTCTCTTTCTCTCTTCCTTCTTCTTCTCTCTTTCTCTCCTCTCTTTCTCTCTCTCTCTTCTTCTCTCTCTATCTCTCTCCTTTCTCTCTTCCTTCTTCTTCTCTTTCTCTTTCCTCTCTTTCTCTCTTCTTCTCTCTCTATCTCTCTCCTCTCTTCCTTCTTCTTCTCTCTCTCTCTTTCTCTCTCTCCTCTCTCTCTCTTCTTCTTCTCTCTCTTTCTTTATCTCTCTCTCCTTCTCTCCATTCCAATGTTAATGACATAGCAATTCTCCAGCCTACTACTGATTTTTGCGTTTATTTATAAGAAATATTTCAGGGCAACATTCTGCTCTGGTCAAAAATAATAAACAGCACAGGGGGGGAAAACAAAATAGGAGAAAACAAAAACTTAATTTGCAACTGCAGGTTTTTCAAAAGCCGCTCTCACCACTATTATCACTGAAGAATAGTTGAAAGGGAAAACTCAGAGATCATCTAGCCCAACCCACTGCTAAGGACAGGATCCGTTTACCTGTAACCATCACATTTTAGATGCCGCATCTGCTTTATTTTATTCTACTCTTTGGTTGTTCGATACGCCTTTCGTTTTTCATGGTTTCTATCCTCTCCAGCGTTCAATTCACTTTATATATAAAAAAAAGGCTGTTTAAAAATCAGTTCCATTTAGCAATTCAAATGAAGGGAATTTGCAAATCTGAGATTTCGGGATTATGCTGGGAAAGGGAGGGATAGTCTTAGAAAGAGAGGTAGACGATTCAACGATATCTCACGGGCATTTAAAAAAACGAAACAAAACACATTAGTGTGTTTTTATTGCCCCCAAATCTAAATCCGGCAGGGTGCAAATTTTTAATCCGAGGGCTCGCTTTTGCTCCCCCCCCCTTCTTGTAATCCTGTGATTTGGAGCTGAGCCCTGACGAGATGATCGCTCCATTTTTAATCTGCCCCCGAAGTCCTACCGAGTTTTGCACGCTCACGAATGCCACGACTTTCATTTGTTCATCCAAGAGATAAAACATCAAAATTCAGGTCAGCGCAGGATTCTCTCTGCATCATTTCTCTTTCGTGGGGGGGGGGGGGGGGG
>NW_015386481.1:893442-903948 GCF_001527695.2 Protobothrops mucrosquamatus
CTGGCTTTTATGCCTAAGGTAGGACTAGAATTCCCAGTCTCCCGGTGACTGGCCCAAAGTCACCCAGCTTAGGACTTTTTTCAGCTGGGTGTCATCATTTTCATGGAAGGGAATCAGAATACAACTGGAAGGGACCTTGGAGGTCTTCTAGTCCAACCCCCTGCTCAGGCAGGAGACCCTAGGACATTTCAATCTATCAATCAGAATAGAGATGGAAGGGACCTTGGAGAACTTCTAGTCCATCCCCCTGCTCAAGGTAGGAGACCCTAGACCATTTCAAATAAATGGCTGTCCAGTCTCTTTTTCAAAACCTCCAGTGATGGAGCAACCACGATTTCCGGTGGCAAACTGTTCCACTGGTTAATTGTCCTCACGGTCAGGAAGTTCCTCCTTAATTCCAAGTTGCTTCTCTCTTTGATTAGTTTCCATCCATTGTTTCTCGTCCTGCCCTCTGGTGCTTTGGAGAATTTGAGTAACTCTTTCCATAGTCTCGGTAAGGAGCAACCAAGATGTTGTCTATTGTCGTGGGAAAGAATGCAGGAAGTCCAGATCCCAAAAAGGGTGAGAAAGGGGAAACTTGAATTGAATCAAAGACTCGTAGGGCTGGAAAGGGACCTCAGAGGTCCTCCAGTCCAACCCCTCCCCCCCAGACAGGAACCCCACACCATCCCAGTCAAATGTTTGAAAATATTCAGGAGAACATACTCAGCTAATTCTGGGGGGGGGGGGCTGGCTCTCTTCCTTTCTCGGCCTCCTTTATCTTAAGAAGAGAAGATGGGCTTCCTTTGAAGACGTAGGATGTTGTAGGTGTTCAAGCCTGGCACGTCAAACCCAGGAGACAGCCCCTTGGGGTCAAAGGGGTAGAAGTTAAAAAGCTGACCGTCCTGGGCCTCGAGGGAAATCGAGGCAGGCCCTACCTTCAGGATGCACGGGAATTCCTTCTCAAAGACCACCTGGAAGGTACGGTCTTCCAGGTGATGGAGCTGAATGGTCCGGTAGCTTTCGGGGATGACCTTCTCGATGTGAGGTCCGAACTGCTGCATAAGCAGCTCTCCTCGGGGCCCCGCCTTGACCTCGTAGAAAGTCAAGTTGGAGAAGGTGTAGTAGCCCACGTAGGGAGCAGGGCTCGGGGGAGACTGGAGCTTCTTCTTGACTTCCCGGAAAGCGGACTCCAGGGAGGGAATCAGGTACTCGTAGGTCTGGGTTACGAGGTCTCCTCCTTGAGGGCGAGGACCGGCCATCAAGAGGATGAAGCTCAGGCGGAGTTTGGGGACGAGGGAGAAGGTGGCCGAATAGCCATCGATGTCCCCGTCCTTCCGGAGGAGGTCGTAGCCCATCTGCTCGTTGATCTCCCAAGGAGCGCCCGTCTTGTTGGCGAAGTAGTCCCTGGAGCACCTCAAGAGCGGGGTCAGCATGACCTTCAGAGTCTCCGGCTCCAGAAGACGCCGGTGATAGGTGCCCAAGAAGAGCATGGCTAACTTGGCCAAGTCGGCAGCGGTGGAGAACATCTGCCCGGAAGGTCTATACCAGCCCAGGTCGTAGAGAGGAGCCACTTCTCCACTGCCGTAGACGCCGACGGTCAATCTGGAACGGAGGTTGGGCGTGAGGTCAAAGCCCGTGTCCTCCATCCCCAGAGGGTCAAGGATGCTCTCGGAGACCCAGTTCTGGTAGTCGCCCTTGGCAACTTGCTCAGATAAAACGTGAGCCAATAGCGAGAAGGCCAGATTGCTGTAATGGCACCTGCGGAGGAAAAGCAGAGAAGATTATTGGGTCCATCACCCACCAGGAGACAGTGAGTTCTAGTTCCACCTTAGGCATGACAGCCAACTGGGCAACCTTGGGCCAATCGACAGAAGGTGGTGAGTTCTAGTCCAGCTGGGTGCCTTTGGGCCAATCACCAGGAGATGGAGAGTTCTAGTCCTGCCTTAAGCATGGAAGCCAACTGGGTGCCTTTGGGCCAATCACCAGGAGATGGAGAGTTCTAGTCCTGCCTTAAGCATGGAAGCCAACTGGGTGCCTTTGGGTGAATCATCAGGAGACGGTGAGTTGTAGTCCTGCCTTAGGCATGAGAGCCAGCATGATTGAAATGGTCAAGGATCTCCTGCTTGAGCAGAGGGTTGGACTAGAAGACCTCTGAGCTCCCTTCTATGCTTCTATGTTCTGAATATAGGGACAATTGGGCACCGGTTTGAAACCCTCAGCCCCGAGTAGCACAACCAGACGCACAAGGTCAACTGAGGTCTTCTGCTCACCGAGTTCCTGGATCAGCCACCAAGACGTCATCTCGGAGAAGAGCTAATGCTTCTTGGGTGGTTCCTTTCCACACGAGGCTGGTGGACCGCAGGCGCCTGGGCAGACCTGAAGAAGCAGGAAACCACATGAACATGGGGGTCACCTTGCGACCTCATCTTCTAGGCCAGGGGTCTTCAAACTTGGCCCTTTGATGACTTGTGGGCTTCAACTCCCAGAATTCCTCAGCCAGGCACGTGTGCCTGGCTGAGGAATTCTGGGAGTTGAAGCCCACAAGTCATCAAAGGGCCAAGTTTGAAGACCCCTGTTCTAGGCTATATATATAAAACCCTCTGCTCAGGCAGGAAAACCTAGACCTTTTGAGACAAAATGTTGTCCAATCTCTTCTTGAAAACCTCACCACAACTTCTGGTGGCAAGCCGTTCCACTGGTTAATTGTCCTCACTGTCAGGAAACTCCTCCTTCATTCCAGGTTGCTTCTCTCCTTGATTAGTTTCCATCCGTCGCTTCTTCTCCTGCCTTCTGGTGCTTTGGAGAAGAGGTTGACCCCCCTCATTCTTGTAGGAGCCCCTCAAATATTACAAGGCTGCTATCATGTCTCCCCTAGTCCTTCTGTTCATTGAACTAGACGCCCCCAAATCCTGCAACCGTCCTTTGTATGTTTTAGCCTCCAGTCCCCTAATTGTCTTGTTCTCTGCACTCTTCACCTCTTTTTCCGGCCAATTTTTCCTACCTGACAGTTGGCTGGCCATCCTTCTCAGGGTGACCGAAGAAGGCCTGGGGGGCAGAGGTTTGTCCTCGAAAGAGCTTGGGCCGTCCCCCGAGTACGTCTGCTTGGATTCCTTGAGGTGCCCCAAGGGGTTTTTAATGGAGAAATTGGGGGCATAGCGCTCCAACGAATCATCCAGAGAATTTATCTTCCCTTCCTCCCAAAGCTTGTGCAGCATGATGGTTGGGAACAGCTTGGAGATGCTTCCAATTCTAACACAGAGGGACAAAATCACACAATTGCATAAAAGAGCACAGTAGACAAAATTGGAGTCACAATTTGTTTCTGCTTGGGGAAAGAAACCCGCCCCCCATACACACAAATCCACGAGGCCGCAAATGTGGACAGGCGTGTCGCCCTGCTTGCCGTCCTCATTTCTCCTTTGTTCTCCAAATTAAGTCCGTGTTATAAAATGAATATTTTACAAAATTAACAACTCTGCTTTAGGGCAGCGGAGAAGGGTCTCTCCAGCCTTTGAGTTAAAACGGAACAGAGGAGAATCAGTAGAAAATATTGATTTTCCTCGGGAGAAAATCGTGATTCCCGAAGGAATCGGGCATTCTCACATCTGAGGTCCCCCCCTCCAGAGTTAGGGCTTGCTTGCGTGTCTGAATTTCTGGGAAGCAACTAGAATCCGCGCAGTGCAAAAACGCGCACTCGGGCTCCTGATCCTGCTCCCACATCTTCCAGTTGAGGAAAACCCCAAATCACCTGTAAATGGAATATTCATTGGGAAGACCGGAGAGGTTACTGGAGCCGTTGCGTTTCCCAAAGTTACCGGTCCACAAGACCGTGTCGTTGTAGGTGACAATGGCGGACAAGGCTGGGAGGCCTGGATTGCGGATTTTGTGCTGGAGGAGATTGTCCACCTAGAGAGAATTTGGGGACCAGAAAGCAAGGAATACAATTTTCAGACTTCTATTTCGCTTATGGCTAAAGTGAATGGCTAATATTCACATTTCATTTTAAGCCATGATACTGTTTCTGGATAGCTTGTTGGGGGGACCCAATCATCCATAGCTTATTCAAAGAACAAGCCGCAGTTTAGTGTGATGTGTCAAGGCAGCCAATGTAACTGTGCTGTGGGAACTCAACCCACAATGACTTATTCAGCAAGCTAGAGTTGAATGAGTTTTCCAAAGGCTTTACTCCTTCTTTCATCTGATTTACAGCAGTTAAAGGAATAAAATGGGACAGAAAATAACACACTGGAAATATTATTATTAAAAAAAACATCAAAGAGAATAGAATAGAATAGAATAGAATAGAATAGAATAGAATAGAATAGAATAGAATAGAATAGAATAGAATAGAATAGAATAGAAGCCATTGCATCCATCCATCCATCCATTCATTCATCCCTCCCTCCATCTGTCATCTAATCTCAAGAGTCTGGAAGGGGCCTTGGAGGTCTTCTAGTCCAACCCCTTGCTCAGGCAGGAAGCCCTACACCATTTCAGACAAATGGCTGTCCAGTCTCTTCTTAAAAAACGTCCAGTGTTGGAGCATTCACAACTTGTTGATGCAGGTAGTTCCACTGGTTAATTGTTCTAACTGTCAGGAAATAACTGGACCCATTTGATTGCAACACACCTTTTCCAGAGCATCCTTCAGGATGGGGATGGGGTGGTCCAGTTGGACAGGATCTGGATAACGGGGACACATCTCCACCGCTGCTGCTTTGGTGTCCGTGGTGGCTGAGCCTAGCAGAAGAACCAGGACAGAGAACAGGGTCTAAGGGCAGGAATGCGAGTCGAAGCATTCATGGAAACCCATATTCGCAGGATGATGGGCTTCGTGAAGTCATCCCACCTGAGAAGGTCCAGATAGGTTGGAGAGCCATATGAAAACAGGACCACCAGAACCAGGTTGGGCTGAACTCTGAGTGGTCTGGAGGTTCACGTCTACAAAATGGCTAAAGCAGTGTGTTTCTCAACTTCATCTGTCTGAAATGGTCTAGGGTCTCCTGCTTGAGCAGGAGGTTGGACTAGAAGACCTCCAAGGTCCCTTCCAGCCCTAGGATTCCATAATTTGGTTGTCTCCTGCACTAAAGAAATACAGAAAGCATTGTTCCAGATTTTGTGCAGCCGGATCTGGTAATCAGAGATAAAAAGCCAACTGAGATTAAAATTAATCAGCAGGCATGCTAGAGGGAGCTTCCTTTCATAAATGAGAGAGAGAGAGAGAGAAAGAGAAAGAGAGAGGGGGGAAGGGAGGGAGGGAGGGAGAGAGAGAGAGAGAGAGAGAGAGAGAGAGAGAGGGAGAGAAAGGGGGAGAGAGAGAAAGAGAGAAAGAGAGAGAAAGAGAGGGGGAGAAAGAGAGGCAAAGAGCGAGAGAGAGAGAGGGAGAGAGAAAAAGAAAGGGAGGGAGAGAGGGAAAGAGAAAGAGGGGGAAAGAGAGTGAAAGAGAGAGGGGGAAGGAATGAAATGAATATGGATGGATATGAATGAATATGGAGGAATAACATTCATCTCTCAAGTCAATTTAGTTTATCTTTTTATTTAGGCTGCCAGATCTGGGCTGACCTCATTTTTATGCGGCTGGGATTTCATGTATTTAATTAGCGTCTGATTTAGCCTGACGTGCAATTGTCGCCACCCCGTTAAATGTGCATATTTAAATGAGGGTTTTTCCTCCAATATCTTAAAAAGAGGCCAACAGAACACCCGATTCGGTCCAAAACGAACCGGGATATTATCAATAGGAGAGCAATTAAAGCGAATGAGACCTTGCAGCGTTTAAAACCAATCAAGCCACATTAAACACAATTAATCAACCCGCAGGGGTCCCGAATCATATTAAGTGATTTTTCTGCGTGACAGTAAATGCTTTGTGTCCTCCCTTTCACTCGGGTTTCGTTTGAGACCTTGACGAGTAAATTAAATTAAATTAAAGGTTTAGGCGAAACCCTGAGAACTTTTTCATGATCGGCTGCAGGGTTGAATGTACTACATGTCCCATCTTCCAAGGAACGTGCAGCGAAGCGTGGAGAAGCAAAGTGGAGAATGCCCTTGGTCCCATTTCAGTCCGCCACGAAACCACCAGCTATGACGGATCTTGTACTCACTGGACATCGCTTTGGGTAGGCTGTACTGCCACAGGAAACAGCCAGTCATGGCCACAAAGAGCAGGAAGAAGATCAGGAGTGCCACATGGACCACCTTCCCTTCCATGGTGGAGAACGGGAAGAAGCTCAGCCTAATGGCGGTCTAATGGGGGCAGAAGAGAGAAGGTGAGCTGCCAACTCGCGCTTGCCCTTCGCCATCGCTTGGCGCCCGTCTGCCCTGAACTCTAGGGAGGGAGACTGGAGGTTTTAGGGGAAACTGAAAGTTCTCTGTATCTCCCTGAGATGCTGCTTCAAGGTCAACCGGCTGGGAAACGAAAGGAGCTGCACGCCAGTCTAGCTAGTTCAGGGGGACATGCTATCAGTGTTTTAGTATTTGAGGGGCTGCCACAAAGAAGAGGAGGGGGTCCACTTATTCTGCAAAGTACCTGAAGGCAGGACAAGAAGGAACGGATGGAAACTCATCAAGGAGAGAAGCAACCTGGAACAAAGGAGAAACTTCCTGACAGTGAAGATAATTAACTAGGCTGACTCCAGAAGTTGTGGGTGCTCCATCGATGGAGATGTTTAAGAAGAGACTAGATAGTCATTTGTCTTGAATGGTCTAGGGTCTCCTTCCTGAGCAGGGGATTGGACTAGAAGGCCTTCAGGGTCCCTTCTAGCTCTATTTTGATTGATTGAACCTACACTTGATCTAATCTAAAAACTTCTTTTCTGACTTTGATTGGCTATGGGTGAGTGGGGGGCAAGAGGAGGAAAGAGGAGATGGTTCCTGCGAGGGGTCCGGGGATTGGGGACCCCTGCCCTAGACAGCATCTCCCCATAACTCACAACCGTTCCCACGTACCTATCCCAATCTGGATTATCTAGAAATCTCTGCCTTTCACTTCAGATAAGGCCACACCTGCCTTATCAATATTAAGGGTTATTGGGGTGATGCAACCATCATGAGAATACAGTTTATATCACCACCACGATAAGGCAATAAGGGTATAGATAACGGATATAAAACGTGTCAGGGGGGGGGGAATTATTGCTTTTAAAAATGTCCTAGGTTTGTGACTCACCGCTCAAAGTGGCACCACGCTTTATTGTAGTAGCTAAGTTAGTAAGAATGTGGGAATAACAAAATAAGAGTTGGAAGGGACCTCGGAGGTCTTCTAGTCCAACCCCCTGCTCGAGCAGGAGACCCTGGCTTAGACCATTTCAACCAATCGATCGATCAATCAGAATAAGAGCTGGAAGGGACCTTGGAGGTCTTCTAGTCCAACTCCCTGCTCAAACAGGAGACCCTAGACCATTTCAATCAATCAATCAAACACAATCAAACAGAATAAGAGCTGGAAAGGGCCTCTATTATTCTATGTTCTATTGTTTTTCTTAATTCTTGATTCAAAATTCTTTCCTCTCAACTCTTCTGGCAAAGCCACCCACTTCCTGAACTTCTGGGTGCAGGATGGTCCTCAAAGGCTGACGGTTGATTCTGTGTGTGTGTGTGTGTGTGTGTGTGTGTGTGTGTGTGAGATCGGTCTTTAGCAACCCTGTTGCAAAATTCCTGAATTCTCCCCTTCTTCTCCTCCTCTCCCTGGGGCCTTGCCCTCCTACCCAAACATCTGTGAGAGATGGACTTACCATGACTCTGGAATCCGCCTTCCTCCTGCCAGCTTCCGATGGAAAGAGAGGTGGGCGATGGGCTCAGTAGTAGCAGATTTTCCTCCTGCCTCTCCGCTTCTATCGCCCGGCTCTGAGTTTGTGCAATCTGCTGCTGGGAGAGAGCAAAATCCAGATTTATGTGGCTAAGCTCCCTGCCACAAGCTGTTGTGTGTCTCCGCAGACCTAAATGACCAGACTGCAAAGACCTAGGAATGGAAATAAAACTACTGTTCCCCCATCCAGGCAAGAAATGGAAAGGGACCCCCCCAAAAAAATTAAGAAGGGGAGGGGGATCTTGCACAGCTAACATACTTCATGCTGGCTGGGGAATTCTGGTAGTGGAAGTTCACACATCTTAAAGTTGCCAAGGTTGAGAGACAGGGACCTATCCTATCCTATATTCTAGTGCTATTGCTATTCCATTCCATTTTCTTTACTGCTTTATTTGCTGAGAACGATGCTTCAATTCATGTGTCATTCAAAACAGAAAAAAACAAACAAACCAGGTTTGTGATCCATTTTCAGCTTCATCCAGAATTCTAGGGACTTATTAGGATTCCTACAACTCGGTGCTTTTTCCCTAGGGGCACTCAGCGTGCACCTTTGATAAAGGAATACACATAACAAGCAAACCCCCATCAAACCGAGTTTACTCAAAGCAGCAAGGTCTGCCCCCCTGTGGCCAGTGTGTGTGCTGTAACATTTGGCAGAGGAGCCCCGGAGTGGCTTATTTTTATTCTCTCCCTTCCTTCCTTCCTTTGGTGGAAGCTCCAAGCAGCCACCGAAGAGGCTGCAGGGAATATAAGAGAGAATTCCTGGAGCTAAAACTTCATTTCTAATAGGACACGGAGGATGGCAGAGCAGGGAGTGCTGCCCTCCTGTGGCCAGATAAGTCCATGGCATCTTTTTCCCTAAGGCACAGTTACTGGATAGTGTGTGTGTGTGTGTGTGTGTGTGTGTGTGTGTGAGAGAGAGAGAGAGAGAGAGACAGACAGACAGACAGACAGACAGAAATCAAAAATAATTTTATGAAAAGTGCAAAAATTATTTCATTGGAAGTTTATTTTGGTAGAACAGGACATTTCTGAGCACACCCAAACCCCAAATCCTTACAAAAGGTGATCCTCCGTGACTTCAACGAAGAGCAGGAGCACCAGGTGCCCAACAGGTCCAACCTCCTCACTGCAGGATCACAAATACAGTTGAAAATGGTTTCAAACACTTTATTGTTTAACACAAGCATCACATCTTCCGACATAACTCAGCTGCAACAGTATGTACAATTCAAAACACAATACAGGTAAAATACATAAAAAAATATCATCCAATAAGGATAAAAAGTCACATTTTTATCATTGTAAAAATTACAAAAGCAATGATAAAATACCGTGATGGGTTAAATAATTCACTAATTTAAAATGACATTTTTAATAAAAAGGTGAGGTATAAAAGAAACAACAGTTGTCACCAACAGATTTCTCACAGAAGAAAGAAAACGCAACTTTAGTGTTCAAATACATGAATATCACAACAGGTATCTCTTGGTGAAGAGACGGTGATAAGAACGGATACATATAAAGGATACATAAAAACAGGCAAAAGATAACATATCTTGTCTACCATAAGCATCACAACTACTTAACAACAGTAAATCCGGAGTAAAATTCAGCTTTATTACAAAACATACACGTCAAACAGAATGTTATCAAGTCTGAATCCCATTTACAGATACTTCAGAAACCAAAAGATAAATGTGTGTGACAGAAGAAATCAAAATTAGTGAGGGGACAGCCGCATACTGTGTGTCATGATTATTTACCAGTCAGAACATAACTTACACATTTTAAACAACAGGCAAGGATAAAATTATTCCCAGGTGGAAAAACAGAAATCTCTTACCAAGCACTGGCCACACGCTGGTCATTTAAAAGGCCCATGAGGATTTCTTCCTGGTTCTAGGATCCATCGCCAGGGCTAAATTTACGCCGGGCAGAAAACGATAAAATCTATAATCCATCAACAGCCACATCTAGGATTAAAAAGGGCCACTGAGGACGGTTTTTTTTTTTCTAAGAACCATCGCCAGGGCTAAATTTACAGCAGGCAAGGAACCTACTCAGGGTTTCAGTGGCCACGCCTAGAATTAAAAAGGGCCACACAGATTTATTTTCCAGTTCGAGGACCTGATGCCTCACCCTAGCAAAAAATCTAGTTATTAATTTATTCAGATGGGAAAACCTCATCACAAAGTTCAACACCAGATTTATTTTTGGTTCTAAGAGATCCGGCTGCTTCTGACATTATTTCTCAGGGGGTGAAGGTGGGAGGGAAGTGATCCAAAAGGATTCCCACCATCCAGTTTGAGACTCAGCTGGACTCACAACTCAAACGAGAGGAGGAGCCGTTTCTGCCTCTGCCAGGGGGGGGCTGGGGGGGCACACAGGCAAAGAGCAAGGACAGCCTGCGCTTCCCTCCCAAGGCGCAAGCAGTCCCATCAGCCCCAGCCCCTGCCAGTTGCCCCCCCTTCCCTCCCAAGGCGCAAGCAGTCCCATCAGCCCCAGCCCTTGCCAGTTGCCCCCCCTTCCCTCCCAAGGCGCAAGCAGTCCCATAAGCCCATCAGCCCCTGCCAGTTGCCCTCCCTTCCCTCCCAAGGCGCAAGCAGTCCCATCAGCCCCAGCCCCTGCCAGTTGCCCTCCCTTCCCTCCCAAGGTGCAAGCAGTCCCATCAGCCCCAGCCCTTGCCAGTTGCCCTCCCTTCCCTCCCAAGGTGC
>NW_015386481.1:905908-910112 GCF_001527695.2 Protobothrops mucrosquamatus
TCTCAAACTGGATGGTGGGAATCCTTTTGGATCGCTTCCCTCCCACCTTCACCCCCTGAGAAATAATGTCAGAAGCAGCCGGATCTCTTAGAACCAAAAGTCTCTTATAGTTTCAGCAATTCTTCTAAAAGTCAGTTGTGATTGACGGTGAAGTAGCATTCTATAATCCATCAACAGCCACGCCTAGGATTAAAAAGGGTCATTGAGGAGGTTTTTTTGGTTCTAAGAACCATTGCCATGGCTAAATTTACAGCAGGCAAGAATGGTATAAAATCTATTATCTAAAGGTCCATTCCTCCTTCTTCCATTGATCCTGCAGGCTGACGACTGAGTCTTCTGTCTTCTAAGGTGGTGCAGAGAACAGGCCTTTGAGATAAAAAAAAACCCCTGACATTACTTCAGCTGCCATTGGAGTTTTACTCCTAAGAATGCACAGTACATAGTGCCTACTATTACCTCAGACACAGGTGTTATACTTACCAATCTAGGCATAGGGACCATCAAGTAGTCCCTATGCCACCTCCCTCCATATCCTAAAACTTTGAAGAATACAAGACTCAGCTGAACTTACCTCACAGCGCAGGAGGCCACATCACAGCCGGAGGCTAACAGGGCTTGAGCTGGAGACATTTTCATGCTCTCTTCTTTCTTCTTTTCCTTCTTCCTCTTCCTCTTTCGAGGAAGATTGGCAGCAGGGGTGCCATCGTTCCTCCCCTCAACCTCAACGACTACAATATCTTCTATAGCTCAACGGACACACCTAGCATTAAAAAGGGCCATTGAGGTTTTCTTTCTGGTTGTAAGAACCATCGCCAGGGCTAAATTTACGCCAGGCAGAAAACTATAAAATCTATAATCCATATAAAATCTATAATCCATCAACAGCCATGCCTAGGATTAAAAAGGGCCATTGAGATTTTTTTGGTTCTAACAACCATCGCCATGGCTAAATTTATGCCAGGCAAGAATGCTCTAAAATCTATTAGCAAGCACTGGCCACACACTGGTCATTTAAAAGGGCCAATGAGGTTTTCTTTCTGGTTCTAAGACAGTGGTTCTCAACCTGTGGGTCGGGACCCCATTTGGGGTCGATCAACCATTTCATGGGGGTCGCCAAGCAAGGCTGTCCGCCATTTTTTTTGTATGCCATTTTTTTCCCCTTTTCCGGCGGGTGCCTTCCCTCCCTTGGGCTGGGCCAGCTGGTGGTCGGCCTGCTCTGTCTCTGCCGCTTGCCAGCTACGCCTCAGCCGGCGCAGGGGGCGGAACCACACATGCGCGGCACTCCCGGGCAGGGAAAGTCTTCGACGTACGACCGGTTGGGTAGTCCTTGACTTATGACCGGTTTAGTCCTCGACTTATGACCGGTTTAGTCCTTGACTTATGACCGGTTTAGTCCTCGACTTATGACCGGTTTAGTCCTCGACTTACGACCGGTTGGGGTCGTGGCATTAAAAAGGTTGAGAACCACTGTTCTAAGAACCATCGCCAGGGCTAAATTTACGCCAGGCAGAAAACTATAAAATCTATAATCCATCAACAGCCATGCCTAGGATTAAAAAGGGCCATTGAGGATGTTTTTTTGGTTCTAACAACCATCGCCAGGGCTAATTTTATGCCAGGCAAGAATGCTCTAAAATCTGTTACCAAGCACTGGCCACACACTGGTCATTTAAAAGGGCCAATGATATTTTCTTTCTGGTTCTAAGAACCATCGCCAGGGCTAAATTTATGCCAGGCAGAAAACTATAAGATCTGTTACCAAGCACTGGCCACATACTGGTCATTTAAAAGGGCCACTGAGGATGTTTTTTTGGTTCTAAGAACCATTGCCATGGCTAAATTTATAGCAGGCAAGAATGGTATAAAATCTATTATCTAAAGGTCCATTCCTCCTTCTTCCATCGACGCTGCAGGCTGACGACTGAGTCTTCTGTCTTCTAAGGTGGTGCAGAGAACAGGCCTTTGAGATAAAAACAAAACCTAACATTACTTCAGCTGCCATTGGAGTTTTAGTCCTAAGAATGCATAGTACACACTGCTTACTATTACCCCATTTGCAAGTGTTACTTACCTAAGAAGGACCATCCAGAAGTGGAAGAGCATCCACTTCCCTCCATATCCTAAAACTTTGAAGAATACAAGACTCAGCTGAACTTACCTCACAGCGTAGGAGGCCACATCACAGCCGGAGGCCAACAGGGCTTGAGCTGGAGACATTTTCATGCTCTCTTCTTTCTTCTTTTCCTTCTTCCTCTGCCGTGTCCAGCAGGTCTTGTCTCTTTCGAGGAACATTGGCAGCAGGGGTGCCATCGTTCCTCCCCTCAACCTCAAAGACTACAATATCTTCTATAGCTCAACGGACACACCTAGCATTAAAAAGGGCCATTGAGGTTTTCTTCCTGGTTCTAGGAACCATCGCCAGGGCTCAATTTACGCCAGGCAGAAAACTATAAAATCTCTTAACACGCACTGGCCACACACTGGTCATTTAAAAGGGCCATTGAGAATGTTTTTTTGGTTCTAGGAACCATCGCCAGGGCTAAATTTACGCGAGGCAGAAAAAGATAAAATCTATAATCCATCAACAGCCATGCCTAGGATTAAAAAGGGCCATTGAGATTTTTTTGGTTCTAGGAACCATCGCCAGGGCTAAATTTACGCTAGGCAGAAAACTATATCACCAATAATCCATCAACAGCCATGCCTAGGATTAAAAAGAGCCATTGAGGAGGGTTTTTTGGTTCTAAGAACCATCCTTATTGCATTTCATTCCTCCTTCTTCCATCGATGCTGCAGGCTGACGACTGAGTCTTCTGTCTTCTAAGGTGGTGCAGAGAACAGGCCTTTGAGATAAAAAACCCTAAAATTATTTCAGCTGCCATTGGAGTTTTACTCCTAAGAATGCACAATACATAGTGCCTACTATTACCTCAGACACAGGTGTTATACTTACTAATCTAGGCATAGGGACCATCAAGTAGTCCCTATGCCACCTCCCTCCATATCTTAAAACTTTGAAGAATACAAGACTCAGCTGAACTTACCTCACAGTGTAGGAGGCCACATCACAGCCGGAGGCTAACGGGGCTTGAGCTGGAGACATTTTCTTGCTCTCTTCTTTCTTCTTTCTTCTTTTCCTTCTTCCTCTGCCGTGCCCAGCAGGTCTTGTCTCTTTCGAGGAAGATTGGCAGCAGGGGTGCCATCGTTCCTCCCCTCAACCTCAAAGACTACAATATCTTCTATAGCTCAACGGACACACCTAGCATTAAAAAGGGCCATTGAGGTTTTCTTCCTGGTTCTAGGAACCATCGCCAGGGCTAAATTAACACCAGGCAAAAAACTGTAAAATCTCTTACCAAGCACTGGCCACACACTGGTCATTTAAAAGGCCCATGAGGTTTTGTTCCTGGTTCTAGGATCCATCGCCAGGGCTAAATTTACGCCAGGCAGAAAACTATAAAATCTATTACCAATCACCGGCACATCTAGCATTAAAAAGGGCCATTGAGATGTTTTCTGGTTCTAAGACCCAACATCATGCCTGAATGAAGCCAGGCAAGGAATCTACTCAGGGTTTCAGTGGCCACGTCTAGAATTAAAAAGGGCCACAAAGATTTATTTTCCAGTTCGAGGACCTGATGCCTCACCCTAGCAAAAAATCTAGTTATTAATTTATTTAGATGGGAAAACCTCATCACAAAGTTCAACACCAGATTTATTTTTGGTTCTAAGAGATCCGGCTGCTTCTGACATTATTTCTCAGGGGGTGAAGGTGGGAGGGAAGCGATCCAAAAGGATTCCCTCCATCCAGTTTGAGACTCAGCTGGACTCACAACTCAAACGAGAGGAGGAGCCGTTTCTGCCTCTGCCAGGGGGTGGGCTGGGGGGGCACACAGGCAAAGAGCAAGGACAGCCTGCGCTTCCCTCCCAAGGCGCAAGCAGTCCCATCAGCCCCAGCCCCTGCCAGTTGCCCTCCCTTCCCTCCCAAGGCGCAAGCAGTCCCATCAGCCCCAGCCCTTGCCAGTTGCCCTCCCTTCCCTCCCAAGGCGCAAGCAGTCCCATCAGCCCCAGCCCTTGCCAGTTGCCCTCCCTTCCCTCCCAAGGCGCAAGCAGTCCCATCAGCCCCAGCCCTTGCCAGTTGCCCTCCCTTCCCTCCCCAGGCGCAAGCAGTCCCATCAGCCCCAGCCCTTGCCAGTTGCCCTCC
>NW_015386481.1:910745-926853 GCF_001527695.2 Protobothrops mucrosquamatus
TCTCAAACTGGATGGTGGGAATCCTTTTGGATCGCTTCCCTCCCACCTTCACCCCCTGAGAAATAATGTCAGAAGCAGCCGGATCTCTTAGAACCAAAAGTCTCTTATAGTTTCAGCAATTCTTCTAAAAGTCAGTTGTGATTGACGGTGAAGTAGCATTCTATAATCCATCAACAGCCACGCCTAGGATTAAAAAGGGCCATTGAGATTTTTTTGGTTCTAACAACCATCGCCATGGCTAAATTTATGCCAGGCAAGAATGCTCTAAAATCTATTACCAAGCACTGGCCACACACTGGTCATTTAAAAGTGCCAATGAGGTTTTCTTTCTGGTTCTAAGAACCATCGCCAGGGCTAAGTTTACTCCAGGCAGAAAACTATAAAATCTATAATCCATCAACAGCCATGCCTAGGATTAAAAAGGGCCATTGAGGTGCTTTTTTTTGGTTCTAATAACCATTGCCATGGCTAAATTTACAGCAGGCAAAAATGGTATAAAATCTATCATCTAAAGGTCCATCCCTCCTTCTTCCATCGACGCTGCAGGCTGACGACTGAGTCTTCTGTCTTCTAAGGTGGTGCAGAGAACAGGCCTTTGAGATAAAAAACCCCAAATATTACTTCAGCTGCCATTGGAGTTTTACTCCTAAGAATGCACAGTACACACTCCTTACTATAACCCATTTGCAGGTGTTACTTACCTAGGAAGGACCGTCAACTATGGAAGAGCATCCACCTCCCTCCATATCCCAAAACTTTGAAGAATACAAGACTCGGCTAAACTTACCTCACAGCGTAGGAGGCCACATCACAGCCGGAGGCTAACAGGGCTTGAGCTGGAGACATTTTCATGCTCTCTTCTTTCTTCTTTCTTCTTCTGCTTTTGTTTCTTCCTCAGTCGTGCCCAGCAAGCGTTGTCTCTTTCGAGGAACTTTTGGCAGCAGGCGTGCAATTCTTCCTCCGCTCAGTCTGCAAAGCTAGAAAACCCTAACCTCTTTTATAGATCAACGGCCACAGCTAATATTAAAAAGGGCCTTTGAGGTTTTATTTCGGGTTCTAAAAACCATCACGCAATTAAGGAACAGTCAAAGAATCTAACAACAAATAGCAGAACAAAGGACCTCCAAGACCATTTTCAACAACACTGAAAGAAGCTACTTGAACATAAACTGACAGCAAACCACACTCCCTTCTACTAGCACTGATGATGTTCCCTAGTTTGCTAATGAAACGTCTACAAGAAAACCACCAAGCTCAGAGAGCACCCAGGACGCCTTATTTCTATCTAGTGTGAGGCGATTCCAGAGGATCGCCTTCCAGTTTGAGTCTCACTGAGGGGGTCCTCAGGCACTGGAGGAGTGGACGCTGTTCACTCGTCCAGTGTGATTTCCCCCTCAGTGCGTGCTCAGGGACTGAAAGGGTCACCCAGCCCCACCCCAGAGAGGACTTCCAGTGTGAGTCCCCCACAGTGTTTGCTCAGGGATTCAATGAGACAGGTAGCAATTTGCTTCCCCGGCTCATTCAGTGTGAGTGTCGCAGAGTGGGAGCTCAGGGACCGAAAGACCTCCACCAGGGGGGGCATCACCACCATCGCCATGTGTGTTGGTATGTGGGATGCTCCCAGGACCCTGTCTAATTCTAAGAACCGCAGCCAATAGCTAAAATTGTGACAGCTCAGAATTATTTTTTTTTACCATTGATACTTTGTAAACAATTTTTGCAGGAATAAACATGTTGCAAACAGTATCTGCCAGGCTTCCACACTTTCATGATATACTGGAGAGTGAATTAAACCATCTCTCTTACTGTTGATGTCTTCTTCTTCGTCTATATGGATTCATGCCTTTGAAATAAACAAAAAATCAACGTCACTAAATGACCAGCTTATGTTCAAAGACTAGAAAAGCAATCAATCAATCAAAAGGGGATTTTTGTGTTTTATCCTAGGAGTGAAAGAAGACAATATACAATGAATTGAACATTGTCCCCTTGAGAATTCTTCAGACCATGCAATTAGTCGGGTTTTTTTTACATGTTTTGCTTCTTTTAAGGACTTGAGCCTTGACTAAAATTTCCTCAGGTCCCAAGAGTTGACTTGGGAGAAAATAAGGGCAACTCCAGGCACTGAAGCAATTTCCTGAGAGTTAAGCCAGGGCCTGGGCCTGAAGTAATTTTAGTTAACTTTCACCTCTACTTACTTGAAGTACTTTTTTAGCCTGCAAGGACATGGCAAAGATTTTTTCAGACTTTACCCCCAAGCTAATGTTAACTCTTATTCCCTGTGGTGGTTTGGGTCCCTTTTAAAAGGACATAATAATAATAAAGTTGGAAGGGACCTTGGAGGTCATCTAGTCCAACCCCCTGCTCAGACAGGAAACCCTATACCATTTCAGACAAATGGCTGTCCAGGCTGAGATTATCTCAGGTTCCACCAGTATTTTATTCTAAGAACCTGAGCCTTGGCTAAAATTACTTCAGGCCTCCAGAATTGACTTTATTTCAAGAAAATAAGTCCAATTCCCTCACCTGAAGTAATTTTAGTTAACTTTTTTTATTTAATTCCTTGAAGTAGCTAGTCCTCTACATATTTTGCTTCTTTTAAGGACCTGAGCCCACTAAAGTTAACTCAGGTCCCAAGACATCACTTTATTCCTGAGAGCAAGGTCAGCTCCTGAGTAATTTTATCTTTACCTTTAAAACTATTTTTAATTCTGACTTGCCAATGGTGGTTTGGTCCTTCTAAAAGGAAGATTCCACCAATATTTTAAAATGTGCACCTTGGCTAAAATTATCTCAAGATTATTTCAAGACCTGACTTTATTTCAAGAAAGTAAGGTCAACTCCAGGACCTGAAGTAATTTTAGTTAACTTTTGCCTTTACTTACTTGAAGCCACTAGTCCTCTACATGTTCTGCTTCTTTTAAGGATTTGAGCCTTGACTAAAACTTCCTCAGGTCCCAAGAGCTGACTTTATTCAAGAAAGGGCAACTCCAGGGACTGAAGCCATTTTGCCTTTAAGCTCATTTTAAAGCTTGTTCACCTGTGGCAGTTTAGCCCTTTGAACCACACCTGCCTAAAATTGCCTCAGCTTACTGCAAGGACATGGCTGAAATTACTTCAGGTTTCACCAAAATTTTATTCTAAGAACTTGGAAGTCCTGGCTAAAATTCCCTAAGGAATTCACTTTATTCCTGAGAGGAAGGTCTGCTCCTGAGGCAATTTTATCTTCAAACCTCATTTTAACTCTTCATTCACCTGTGGGGGGGGGGTTGGTCCTTTTTAAAAGGACATGGCTGAGGTTCCACCAAAATTTTAAGAACTTGAGCTTTGACTAGAATTAATTCAAGACCCAGCCATTTGCGAAGACTTGAGATAAGTATCTTTAGCGACCTGTGGTATTTGGCGTCGTGTGAATAAAACACCGTTGAGATATTACCTCAGCCACCCTCGGCGTTTTACTCCAAAAGAACACGCGCCGCGCTTAAAATCACCACAGGTGCTGTTAATTAGCTCAAGAGCTCGCGCTCCCCTCAGGCTCCCCTCAGGCGCCTTACAACGTAGAAAAGCCTCCGCTAGAATTACCTCAGAGCTCAAAAGGCCCTGCCCGGCCTCGAGCTCGAGGGCTTGGGCCGCGGGGGCGCCGGAGGGAGAGGCTTTTTAGCCCCCCGGAGCCCCGCAGCCGTCGTCCCTTGCGGGGAACGAGAGACGCGGGAGCGGAGTCTGCTGCCCGCTTCGCTTTTTGCACTCAGTCTGAGGAGACCGCCGAGTTTTTAAAAGTCCCCGCCTCTCGGAGAGGAGACAGGCCGCTCAGCCAATCCGAGGGGACGCGTTTTCGGAGCAGCCAATCAAAGGGCGAGATGGGCGTGCAGAAAAGAGCCCGCGAGGCGGTCCGAGGGCGCTGGGCGGGAAAGGCGCGCGCTCAAAACACAGGTGCTTCCCGGGCTCGCGCAGCGGTTGCCATGGAGACGGCCGCGGCGCGCGAGGCGGCTCATCACGGCCAGGTGGGCCTCGGCCGCACAGGTGAAGGCGATCAGGATGCTCCCTTCTTGCAACAGAGCTTTTTTTTTTTTTTTTTGGCTCGTGTTGAGCATTTCCCCCCCCCCGCTTAAAAGGCTCGCTGTTTTTACAAAAAATAAAAATAAAAATCTGAAAATGTAATGCATACAACAAATAATAATAAAAATAAAATTATGGTTATATGCATGTGTGCCTGGCTGAGGAATTCTGGGAGTTGAAGTCCACCGGTCATCAAAGGGCCAAGTTGGAAGACCCCTGGTATAGGAGATGCTTTGGACTACAGGTCCCATAAGCCAGCCTTGGTGTGGGGGTGTGTGATGGGGATTGCCTCTCTTGCAACAGATTGCCCTTGTGGTTGGTGGGTCGTCCCTCCACCTAAAATTCAAAGCTCTTTTTCTGTTTTTTTTTTGTTTGCATCTTCTCCACTCTGTCACAATCTTGCCAAGCAGCCCTTGGTTTTATTTTGAATTTGTTATTTTTTTTTCCATCTTTTTTTTTCTTTAAGAAAAAAAATCCAGGATTGGTTTGTTTTGCTTTGCTTTGCTTTGCTTTCAAGGGATTCTACTAAAATGTTATAATAGAGTTTCTGATACTTAGTGTCTTGCCCAGTGGAAGAAAATTGACTCAAATTTGAAACTGTTTCTTCCTTTTTCTATTATTGGAACGCTTCCCTACCCACAGTTAAATGTTTTTATTAAACTAGACATGCCCAATTCCTGCAAACCATTCTTCATATGTTTTAGCCTCCAGTCCCCTAATCATCATCGTTGCTCTTCTCTGCATTCTTTCTAGAGTCTCAACGTCTTTTTTACATCATGCTGACCAAAACTGGATGCCGTATTCCAAGTGTGGCCTTACCAAGGCCTTGTAAGGTGGTATTAACACTTCACGTGATCTTGATTCTATCCCTCTGTTAATGCAGCCTAGGACTGTGTTGGCTTTTTTGACAGCTGCATTCTCTGGTCCATCAACCCAACATCTTGGCCTGGGAAGAAGGCTTTGTTTCAGACAGTTGCAAATGCGTTTGGATGTAGCCATGGATGGCCAGAGGCCAACCTGTCACGGGGTGACAACAGATGTCCTTCCATGCATGAGAAATCCCTGGGTTTTCTTTCTTCTCTGTTGGTCCACAAACGTCCTTGTTTGTTAAGTGAAGCCTACAGTGATGGGCAAATATTGCCGATGGAGTCTCTGCCCTAAATTTTTGCACATGTTAAGAGAAAGGGGTGTATGTGGCTCCTCCCACTTTGCTTCTCCATCCTCATCTCAAGATGAGTTGCTTGGAAAGCCCACCACCCTCCGCCCGATGAGTAGGCTCGGGGCATCCTTTCACAGTATCAATCATAGCTTGTCATCTTCTGAGGAGATGGTTCCACCAATCCTCCCGCCTCTGGGGTCACGTGAAAGGCACGGTCCCTTGGGCTGAAGGCCAACCTCCGATCTCACCCCCCCTTCCCTTCTTGAGATGGAAGATGATCTCTCTTGATGAGCCCTGAACTTTTGAACCCATGGAAGCTTGTCCTTCGGAGGAGTCATCAAGAGTTCACTGCCCTTTCGCACTGTTGGCACCAATGAAAGAGGCCACATCAGGAGTAATATCCATCAAACGGGGAGGACTCCGTTCAAGGCCACACAAATCCACCTCAGCTGTTCCGGAAGGCCCATCCTGGGCGACTGAAACATGTCACAATGTCCTTTTGTGTCTCTGCACCAATTAGGAGGCCGGCGTGGGAACGAATCGGGCCGGGACACCTGCGCGGCCGCCCTGTCCTTCCCCTGCCAGGTTGCATCACGCTCCAAAGGTCTATTTTGCCGAGCAGACCAGGGGTGTGAAAATCCTTGTTGAGAGAAAGCAAAGTTAATTGGAGAAGATCGAAGCATTACGCATGGGTGGCTTCTTCCCCCAGAAGACAGCAGAAGGGGTGTGTGTGTGTGTGTGTGTGTGTGTGGTGGAAGAGAGTCTCAATTTCCTCTCCCACTGTTCACCAAAAGCTTTGAACGCGGTTCCAGGACGGCTCTCCTTGGGTTGGGATCCTGGATTTGCAACGTGGCTAGACAGGGGGATGAGTTGGGGACAAGGGAGGTCTTCTAGTCCAACCCCACCTGCCCAAGGCAGGAGACCTTATAACCATCCTGGACAAATGCTTGCCCAGTTCTGTTTTTGAAAACCTGTAGGGAACTGTAACGAACTGTCGTAAATCAAGGACTACTTGTAAAGGGGGGGTCTTCTATAGTTCAAGAGACCATCTCTGCTATTGGGGCATTGGACAACCTCACGCCATCACAATCCCTTGTGATGGATTTTGAGCAGGCACCCTCAGCCAAATTTGGGGGGGGGGCTTGTCTTGCTTCTCCCCACCCCGTTCGGCGATCAATGTCCCCCAACAATTGACCAGGTTTTCGCAAAAACCTTGTGGTGATGCTACTCCCAGGGGACTTCCAACCTGGAGAGGTTTCCAGTTTCGTGCTTTCTCCTTCCAACTCCACCCAGACGATCAAAAAATCAACCCAAAACCCAGGAAAGAAGAACTGGTCCAGACGTTCACACTTCACATTTATTTTGGAAAAAAAACAAAAAAAATGTCTTCTTAAAAATACTCCTACAAAGATCTCGGAGTAGTGGCTTCTGCCTTTTTTTTTAATTTTTTTTTATAAATACATGGGATTTCATTTCTTCCTTCTCCTCTTTCCCGGGGACACCCCCAAAGATGTCCGACGGAGTTCAGAGAAGGCCTTGGACGGCATGGAAGACGCACCCTTGGGTGAGAAGGGCCTGGGAAAACCACCTGTTATTTACATATATATATATATATATATAATTTTTCCTTTTGTAAAAAATACAAATACTGTCAAGGGTAAAGAAGAAAAATGGCCAGGGACCAAAACAGTGTCCCTCAGACGGGGGGAAACCTGCCGATGAATTGAGACGCATCTTCGTGAAGCTTCAAGCAGGCGGGCGCAGGACGGTTCCGGGAAGGTTCAAAGTTCAAAAGTCTCCAATTCTACACACACACACACACACACACACATACACAAAACCCAAAAGAAATTACAGACAGGAGAACAAAACATTTTCTCAATTTTAAATAAATATTCCCTGTTTGCAGCCACTTCTCCTCCCTACTGGCAGTTTAATAATAATAATAATAAAGTTGGAAGGGACCTTGGAGGTCATCTAGTCCAACCCCCTGCTCAGGCAGGGAAACCCTATACCATTTCAGACAAATGGCTGTCCGGTCTCTTCTTAAAAACTTCCAGTGTTTGGACTGGTGGTTTGAAGATGGCGATCTATAATTATCTAAAGAGAATAATGTCCCCTTCCAGATTAAAGGCTCGGGTGGACCATTCTTGACGGCATCTCTTCCAAGCCTGGAACAAAACCAGCCCTTTTGCCCACCCTTAAATCACCTCCTTTCTTGCACAACAGCCCTCCGCTCAGAAGGATCACCATACCCATAAGCCTGGCATTTTATTGCTCAGTCCAGTGGAAGGTGGGGCAGCCTCAGGACAGGTGGGCAGATGAGGGGGAGGATTAAAAAACGAGAATTTTGCACACGCAGAGCAGAGCCAAGCTGCAAAAACCAACAGGCTGGGGGAACTTCAATGCCCAGGATGCCCCATTGAGCATGGAGAATTCTGGGAGTTGAAGTCCCCGGATGCTGCCAAGCAAGGCCATTGTTCAGTGAGTTTTGCCCCATTTGACGACCTTTCTCGCCACCGTTGTTGCCGCGGTTGTGAGTCACACAGTCGCTAAGCGAACCAGGTCCCCCCCCGCTGACTTTGCTGGCTGCAAAAGGGGATCACGTGACCCCCGGAGACGCTGCGACCGTCGTAAATACGAGTCAGTCGTGCCAAGTGGATGAATTTTGATCCCGTGACCCTAGGGATGCCGCGACGGTCATTAAGGGTGAAAAATGGTTCCTAAGTGGCTTTTTTTTTCAGTGCCATCGTAACTTTGAACAGTCACTAAACAAACTGTTGTAAGTTGAGGACGACGTGTATCAGACGGGCTCAGCAAGTACAAATGCAAATGAAAAAAAAAAATAGGACCTGTCTCTCACACACACCCACAAATATACAGACACATTTGGGGGCAACGTGGTGTAAACGCTTGCCTCCTCCCGGAAGTGCTCTTTTTTTTTTTCACACACACTCACACACAAATATACACAGACTTGGGAGCAACGTGGTGTAAATGCCTGCCTCCACCCCCCTGGAAATGCTGATTTGGAGGAGAGGGTCCAGGAGAAACACAATTATTTTTTTTTTTGCATTCGGAGGAGAGCGAAAACAACGCAACCCCCCTGGGGACCCCACTGCCAAGGAGGAAACAAGGACAACCGCCACCACAACAACAAAGAAAAAACACGTCAAGTCTACAACACACGACAAGGGAGGAAGGCCTTGTGAACATCTTGAGTGTGTGTCAGAGCTGCAGCTCGGGGTGCAAAGAGGAGCTGTTCCAGGTTGTGCCAATCCCAACCATCAAGGTCCCACCCGAACCGTCGGAAGCTCCTTCGGACCCAGGAAAAAGGGTTGGAGAAGACATCAAATTATTATTATTATTTTTTTAAAAAGCTTCTGTCCTTCAAAAGGGAAGTGGGTTTCAAAAGACCCATCCATGGGTAACGTCTCTTGTTGTCGAGGACAACAACCTCCTATCTCTCGCCCTTCTTCGGTCCGGCCCAAAGATCACCGTCCACCAAAACCTGGATGAGATGAAGCCTCCACAGCTCCACTCTTAGATGTTCGGGGACCTCCGGTGTGGATATCGATGCTGGACCGTCTTGTTTGAAGGATGGACAAGGTGAGGAGGCCGAGAAGGGCTGCTTGACGTCCCTTCCCCGACTTTAGCCCTTGAGGAGAAGGTCCACGTCGACGACGTGGGGTTTGGACGTGTCCTCCTAAGTAAGAAATCCAGGGTTGCGCTGATCTGTTCAGAGTCTGTGGCCGCGCGGCGCTCCATGTCTGTTTGGGGAGCCCAAGGCCCCCCTAGGAAACCTGGACACACATTAGGACCACGCGGGAGCGGGACCCCGTGGCCGTGTACAAGAAGCACGTCTCAAACTTCCACGGACTGGATCTGGCTCATCTGCGTGCGCATCACCTGGACGCTGTTCAGGATCTTTTTTTGGTGACCGGCCAGCGTCACTCCGACTCGCAAGATGTCTCTGGGGCCGGGAAAAGAGCAGAGGGAGGAAGATTAGGGAGAGATTGTATTGCATTGTATGTTTTGTATTGCATATTCTATATTTTGTATTGTATTGTATTCTTGTATTCTATTCTATTCTTGTATTGTGTTCTATTCTTGTATTGTATTGTATTCTATTCTTGTATTGTATTGTATTCTATCCTTGTATTGTACTGTGTTCTATTCTTGTATTGTATTGTGTTCTATTCTTGTATTGTATTGTGTTCTATTCTTGTATTGTATTCTATTTCTGTATTCTATTCTATTCAGCTTCCCCCATTGACTTTGCTCGTCACTAAACAAATTCTTGCAAGTCAAGGACTACCTGTACTTTATTTTATACTCGTAAAATACAACTGATTTCCCAATTTCACGTTCCGTGCTCTTACTCCATCGTCATCTGGGAAACTAAGTCGAAACTGGAGAAGCCGTTGCTGTCAAAATTCTCTTTGTACTGGCCCATCTTAATGGCCTCCAGCCACTCGTCCACTGTGTTGAAGCTGGAGTAATCTGGAATCGTCCGGTCCAGCAAGGGCAGATTAATCCTGCAAGGTCAACGACATTAAATTCATTTCAATTTCAGTTTACCACCAGCCTGTCAGATGCAGGTCGCCCTCGACTTAACAGCCACAAGTGAGCCCCAAATTTTCCGTTGCTAAGCGAGGCACTAGCTAAGCACATTCCGCCCTGTTTTACCACCTTTCCTGCCGCGGTTGTTAAGCGAATCCGCACGGTTGTAACTTTGAACGGTCACTAAATGAACAGTTGTAAGTCGAGGACTACCTCCGACGAATGAAGAAGACCTAAAGTCTTCTTCCGGGTCAAAGTTCAAGACTCTGCTTCCTTACCCTGAGGAAAGGGGTGCCATGGCTTTCAGGCTGTTGGGGTTTCGGATCATCTTGTCTAGGGTGTTGACAATCTGTCCAAACTTCGGCCGGTGGTTGCGGTCCTTCTGCCAGCAGTCCAGCATGAGCTGATGGAGAGCGCTGGGACAATCCATGGGCGGTGGTAATCGGTAGTCTTGCTCAATGGCATTGATTACCTGCAAATGGTGGTTTAGGTGACAAATCCCATCCAACCAACTGTTATTATGGCCAGAAAACAACATAGTTGAAGATGAGAAAGACTTTGAGTTAGGAGGAACGGTTGGGCTGAAGGCCTCCTAGAAACATTGGAAGAATTCTCACAACCCATAATTTCTGGGGGAAGAAATCCTCATTGTCTGCTCCCTATGTTACAGGCGATGACATCACCAGAGGTCCTACCCATCTATAACCTCCAAGGCTTCCTCAGATGTTTCAAAGCTGTGACTTACATCCTGGTTGGTCATATCCCAATAAGGTCTCTCCCCATAGGATGTTACTTCCCACATGACGATCCCATAGCTCCACACATCGCTGGCAGAAGTGAACTTTCGGTACTGGATGGCTTCGGGCGCCGTCCAACGGATTGGGATCTTACCGCCCTGTGACGAGAAGAAGAAGAAGAATTGGGTGCGAGAAGGATTGGGTGTACCACAGGAGAAGTCTACAACCTTGGCAACGTTAAGAGTCGTGGACTTCAACTCCCCCAGAAATCCACAAGTCTTAACGTTACCAAGGTTGGAGACCCCTGTACTACAGGACTTGTCTTCTGAAGAAGGGACAATGATCGGGTCTCTTCATTGTACAATGAGAAAGGCCAGTTTCTGAGGAAGGATGGTCCACGCGGAGCAAAGGAACTTCTTCTCAGATGTTCAAGACTGTGAGCTGAGACTCCAAAACCCATGAGCCACTTGGATTTGGAGAAACCGAAGGGAAAAGTCATGAGCTGATCCCAAAATCGCCACAAGTGAGTGACGAGGCACTTGTCTTCAGGACAAGTCTTTGATATCTTCAAGGAAGGAGGACCTTCACCCATCAGTGGAGGTCTCCTTCCATAACAGTCCTCCTGGCCTACAAGTCCCATTGTGGGCTGGAAATGGCCGTTCAGGTCATCTGCAGATCATTAGAAGTGGCCAGTCTGCAGCCTGAGGACCTCATGTCAGCTCCTCAGAAGCAGAAAATGTTAGGTAGCAAATCCTGGCTTGTCCCTTGACTTATTTCAATAACCTTTCAAAGTCTTGGCCAACCAGCCTCCTTCCACCCTCTTACCAGAGCACTGGTGTAAGTGGGGTCCGAGGTGTCATCTTCCAAGAATCGGGAGAGGCCAAAGTCCGAAACTTTGCAGACCAGGTTGCTGTTGACCAAAATGTTACGGGCTGCCAAGTCACGGTGGACGTAGTTCATGTCAGCAAGATACTTCATGCCAGCCGCGATGCCCCGGAGCATGCCCACCAGCTGGATGACCGTAAACTGGCCATCGTTTTGCTGAAGAGAAGAACAGGAGGAGAGGAAAGATGTGTGAGATCCAGGGCAGGTGATGGGAAGGTGTGAGCTGGCCACTGGGGTCAAGGAACCTCCGAGCCAGGAGACCGGATGTCCTCAAAACAGTGAACTCAAGTAGAACAAGTTCTCCTCAACAAGTTCTTTTCCGGATTCATGGGACGGACTTCAAATCATCAATCAGAATAGAGCTGGAAGGGGCCTTGGAGGTCCTCCAATCCAACCCCCAGCTCAAGCAGGAGACCCTGGACCTAAGGGCGGGGGTCCTGTGAAGGAGGAAGAAACGGCTGCTCCCCACTTGGGGGTCTTACCCGAAGGAAGGAATCCAACGACCCGTTCTCCATGAATTCGGTGACTATCATAACCGGGGGGCTTTTTGTCACCACCCCCTCCAGGTGGATCACGTTGGGGTGGTCAAACTGACCCATAATGCTGGCTTCGCTCAGGAAGTCCCGCCGCTGTTTCTCGGTGTACCCCGATTTTAGGGTCTTGATGGCTACGAAGCTCTCCCTTTTGCCCGGCAGCTTCAGGTGACCGCTGCAGACCTCGCCAAATTCTCCTGGGGGGGAGGGGGAGGGAAAATCAAGAGCAGAAAAAGACATTTATTCTCACACACACACACCGCCCAAAATCTCACATTTCTACCTTTCAGGGTTGAAATGTGGGGTCCTTGGTTATCTCTGACTTTGGGGGGTTTCTTGCAGATGTTTCATGACCCAAATAGGTAACATTCCTCCTCCTCCTCCTCCTCCTCCTCCTCCTCGAGGAGGTGGAGGAGGAGGAGGACGACGACGACTGTGGGGTCCTTGGTGGTTGTTTTCTTGCAAATGTTTCATGACCCAAACTAGGTAACATCATCGTTGCTAGCACTGATGAAGTTCCCTAGTTGGGTCATGAAACGTCTGCAAGGAAAGCCCTAAGCTCAGACCACAAAGGACTCTCAGTCCTCCTCCTCTTCCTCCTCCTCTTCCTCTTCCTCTACCTCTTCTTCCTCCTCCTCCTCCTCCCTCCTTTCTCCTCCCTCTCTCTGCAAACCCACTCCCTTCTAACACTGATGATATTACCTAGTTGGGTCATGAAACGTCTGCCAGAAAACTACCAAATTCAGAGAGCATCAAAGTACCCCACAGTCGTCGTCGTCGTCGTCGTCGTTGTCCTCCTCCTCCTCCTCCTCCTCCTCCTCCTCGCCAAACTCAGCGCCAAATACACAAATCACCAGAAGCGCCCAAGAGTCTCTGGGGTCGGCCTCACCTGCCCCGATCACCTGTTCGATTTTCACGCAGGAGATGTCTATCTCCTTGGCAAACTCCCGGACGGCCTCGTTGGGGTCCTCGTAGGTGAAGGGGTCGATGTAGATTTTCATCCCCGGAGTAACTGCTCAAAGGAGAAGAAGCCGACATCTGTCGTTTGCTCCCCCCCCGGTTGATAAGCCCTAGTTTAAGGGGGGGAGTTGTTTCGCTTCCCCAACAACCCACCCTGCGAGGTAGGCTAGGATAAGCGTCAGTCATTCAGGAACATCAATTGAGCTTAACCCGTCTCTCTCGTAGAATTGCAAGAAAGGCAAGCCCCCAATTGTGGTTTGGCATCGCACCGTGCATTTTTGAAATCCTGGTTAAGCCTAACAGAAGCTCCTCCCCTAGTAAAAAGGTCACTAAACAAATCGTTGTTGAGGACTACCGCTCAGGGCTTCTCTGGGACTTATTGGTGTTTGTCAGTGGCTGTGCAGGTTATCGCCCCAACGGCACATTTTGGGGGTGCATGCTGCTCTTCCCTCCTGCCCCCCCAACCTCGCCCCATCCTCAAATTCATACATACTGTGGCCGCTGGTGTAGTGTTGCAGCTTGTCGGTGTATTCCGAATCGTTGCGCTCAAATCCACGTCTTCTGGAAGGAGAGCACCGTGCTGAACGGTAGGCAGATGGACTAGGGGGGCAAGGGTGGGCTTCAGCAATGTGTCCCCCCCACCCGCCCAACCTTTATTCTCCTCCCCCACAACAAAGACCCCTCCCTTTAAGCCCCGCCTCGCCCTGCGGAAGCCGAACTAGCCCCAGTATAAATCAGGCATGGAGTTGCACATATAGTAAAGGTGAGGTATGCGCAGAGAGCAGGTGGCTTATCCAGCCCCCCCATAAGCTCCCAGGTACATAGAATCCGAGAGCTGGCTGGGACCTTGGAGGTCCTCTAGTCCAACCCCCTGCTCCAGGCAGGAGACTTTGTCCCATCTCTCCCATCTCTCCTTGAAAAACATAATCTCTTAGATAGAGAATAGAAAAACTGCAGAACAGAATAGAAAAACGGAGTCGGAAGGGACCTCGGAGGTCATCTAGTCCAACCCCCTGCTCAGGCAGGAGACCCTATTCCATTTCCAGCAAACGATTGTCCAATCTCTTCTTAAAAACTGTTGCAGAAAGGGGGGAAAGCCAACCCACAAACGGAACTCAGGAAATGTGGGATGTTCTAACCGTATCCCGAGACGAGGCAGAAAAACGGAAGCCTCTTTGAAACGTTTCTTTCTGCTTTCTTCGGAAAAGCCCTCGTTCTCGATTCTTGCCCACCTGTTGCAAACCAAGATGATGACCACCAGGGCGATGAGGAAGACCAGTCCTGCCGCCGAGGAACCGATAATCAAAGGCAGCTTCTCCTGAATGCTGGTTTGGTACTCGGCTGGAACAGCATGCAAAAAAAAAAAAGGAAAACAAATTAAAATGAGGCATCAGCAGAGAGGATCACAGAAAGGGAAGATCAGGAGGGACCCGAGAGGTCATCCAGTCCAACCCCGTGCTCGGTGCAGGGTTTTTAAATGAGATCACGAAATCCTTGAGGGAAAGGTTGGAAGAGGGTTAGGGAGGTCATCCAGTCCAACCCCACGCTCGGTGCAGGGTTTTTAAATGAGATCACGAAATCAGCAGTGGAAAGATTGGAAGGGATCTCAGAGGTCATCCAGTCCAGCCCTCTGCCTGGTGCAGAAACCCCACAGGTACAGCATTCTGATGGCCATCCAACCTTGGTTTAAACAGGGAAGCATGAAACAATTCCTTCCCTTGGCAAAAACCTCCCTGGTGTCCGTCCAAAATTTGATGTCTTTTCATTTCAAAGAAGCATGAAAGGGACCTCTCAAGGTCATCTAGTCCAACCCCCCGGGCAGCAGAGAAACCCACCATTAGAGCTCCCCAACAATCCAGAAAACTGATATACAGGTAGTCCTTGACACAATTGAGCTCTGTCGATTGATTGGGGAGGGGGGAACCTCTAATTGGGGAGGGGGGGAGAAACCCCTGCCGCTCACCTTCCGTCATTGTCTGGAAGTACATTTTCCCGCTGTAGCGTCCGTAACCGGCCACTGTGCGGGCTCGCACCTGGAAGACGTAAATTGTCCCGGCTTTGAGGTTTGGGACGGTCACCGTATTGGTGAAGCTCTTGACCGCCGTGGCATTAAACTCGCTCAGATCCTACAAAACACAACCACGGTTATTCCGGTTAAAAAAGGAGGAGAAGAACAGAGAAGGGGGGTCATTGTTTCGGCCAAAAAAAATGTCCGTTGCATTTGCCTAGCTTTCCCCCCCCCCAGATGGATGATGCAGCATTGGGCAGAAAAACCAGACCTTGGAGCCGGGAGGGGGCCCGTGAGGTCATCCAGCCCAACCCCACAGAAACTCCCAAGAATCGGCCACGATTGAACCAAGAAATATGTTCTGCTTTTCTAAAATTTATAAATATGTAGGTTCTGAAAAGATTGATTTCACGAAAGCGCGAGATCAGTGCCGAAGACTTTTTACAATTGCACCACAATCCCTAGCCATCTTCCAGCCGATATTTTTTAAAATGATGGGCTTGCTAAGAGGATGAACACAAGCCTGGGTGCGTGTTTGTGAATATTTGCAAAAAAGAAAAAAAATATAGAAAAGCCGCGGAAAAGAGGAAGCGTTTTGTCCCTTTGCTGGGAGGAAAGCCGAGCAGAGAAGAGAGCGGCTAATTTCTACAAAACAACGGGATAAAATTATGCAGCATCAGCTGCCCCCCCAAAAAACCCCCTCCTCACATTGGTTTCCTCCTGGCAACTGAAAATAGGTCACCGAGCGAATTATGCAGCTTTTGTAATCTCAAACGGGGAGGGTGCGCGGTGCCTCCATTTAAACACGATTTTAATTAGCCTTTTTTAAAAAAAAAAACAAAAAAACACATTCTCATGTCCAAAATATCCACTTTTCTCCTGAAGTGGAGTAGTCTTCCTTACCACCCCTGGACAAATATATCTGGGTTTCAATCTATCCACTAAAAGGAGCATTCTGCAAGGAAAACCTGTCTCAAAAAAGCATACGGATGCCTTCCGAGGATTAAAAAAATAATAATAATAATAATAATAATAAATTTAATTTATATGCCGCCCTTCTCCCAGCGGGACTCAGGGCGGCGCACAACATATTTAAAACAAAACATAAATACATTCCCCCCCGATAAAACCGAATTAAATCAAATTTTAAAGTTGTGTCTCTGTCAAATTGTTAAAAGATAAACCCCAAATAAAATCCTCCCTAGGT
>NW_015386481.1:927716-934323 GCF_001527695.2 Protobothrops mucrosquamatus
CAGACTGCGTACGGTCGGTGAGGAAGGAGGAGAACCACCGCATAACGGTGCCTCCCACTCCTAACCCACCGAGACGCCGCAGCATGATACTGTGGTCTACAGTATCAAAAGCCGCTGAGAGGTCCAAAAGAACAAGGACAGTGGAATACCCTCTGTCCCGGGCCCTCCAGAGATCATTAACCAACGCGACCAATGCCGTGGGGGCGTGGCATTGATGACGCGATCCCGGCTGCCATTTTGACTTTTTTGACCCCTCTGCGGGCACCCCCAGTGATCCATTAAAATGGATTAATCCAGTAACCATGTTAAACAGGAGAAAAATGGATTGATTCAGTAACCGTTAAACAGGGGAAAAGTGGATTAATCCAGTAACCATGTGAAACAGGAAAAAAAATGGATTAATTTAGTAACCACGTTAAACAGGAGAAAAATGGATTAATTTAGTAACCACGTTAAACAGGAGAAAAATGGATTAATTTAGTAACCACGTTAAACAGGAGAAAAATGGATTAATCCAGTAACCACGTTAAACACAAACGGCGGGCAAGACCTTATGGTCCGTGTGTGATTATCTCAAGAGATAAGCTATGTTCGTACGTCTTTGGGACAAGCATGACCTGGATCAGGGGTCTTCAAACTTGGCCCTTTTATGACTTCTGGACATAAAAGGGCCAAGTTTGAAGACCCCTGACCTGGACGATGGAGAACCTCTGTAGATAATTACATTTGCACGCTTAACCAACCCAAACGCTTCTGGAAGATACCGCACCAGGAGAAAGGTTAGGACTTTCTCATGTAGGCCACGGTCCAAATATGGACCATCTTCAACGCCCGATTCCCCAACCTTCTCCTTGATACCTTCTCATAGTACTGGAGCTCATAATCCAGGATGACCCCATTGGGCTGGTCCGGTTGAGACCACGAGAGGGTGATGCTGTCCACCATCCGGCTAACTTGATGCATGATGGATATCGACGAAGGAGCTGCAGGAGAGAGAGAGAGAAGACAGTCTAATCTAAGCATCATCTTTGATCTCTGGTGGAAGCTGTTGACATACAGGTAGTCCTCTTTAGTTACGACCACAGCTGAGCCCCAAATTTCTGTCGCTAAGGCGAGACATTGAGTTTGGCCCCGTTTTACGACTCTTCTGGCCACCGTGGTTAAGCGAATCCCTCAATGGTTAGTAACACGGTTAGTAACATGGTTCACGCTGGCTTCTCCATTGACTTTGCTTGTCGGAAGGTCGTTAAAAAGGGGATCACGTGACCCCAGGATACTGCAGCCGTCGTAAATATGAGTCAGTTGCCAAGCGTCTGAATTTTGGATCCCGGGACCATGGGGACGCTGCAACGGTGGTTAAGTGTGCAAAAACAGCCATACGTCACTTTTTTCAGTGCCGATGTGACTTTGAACAGTGACTGTTATAAGAGTCTCCTGCTTGAGCAGGGGGTTGGACTAGAGGACCTCCAAGGTCCCTTCCAGCTCTATTTTGATTGGTTGGTTGAAATGGTCTAGGGTCTCCTGCTTGAGCAGGGGGTTGGACTAGAAGACCTCCAAGGTCCCTTCCAGCTCTATTTTGATTGGTTGATTGAAATGGTCTAGGGTCTCCTACTTGAGCAGGGGGTTGGACTAGAAGACCTCCAAGGTCCCTTCCAGCTCTATTTTGATTGGTTGGTTGAAATGGTCTAGGGTCTCCTGCTTGAGCAGGGGGTTGGACTAGAGGACCTCCAAGGTCCCTTCCAGCTCTATTTTGATTGGTTGGTTGAAATGGTCTAGGGTCTCCTGCTTGAGCAGGGGGTTGGACTAGAAGACCTCCAAGGTCCCTTCCAACTCCGTTATTCTGTATTCTGATGGGATTGAGCCTATTTCCACAAAGAATAATTTTTTTTCCCCCTTCCTGGCTGCCAGTTCCTTTCCCCCCCCCAAACCCAGATATTTCCCCCCCTTCCTTTCCTTCCTTTCCTTCCCATTTGCTCTCCACAGTTTCTGTTTGCAGCCCCTTAATGAGGAGCATCAAGGCTGCCGAGCTGGGGAGGGAATGGGGGGGGGGGGATGATTCGGCCTCTCTAATTATGGGAGAATTAGCAAAGCCGACAGTTACTGTTTAGGTCTAATGAATAGATACATCACACCCAGGATAAGAGTTTGCAACTCCGAGGATAATAAAGCTGGCCCAGCTTGGAGCACGTGGGAAAAATGACAAACTGGGAAGAGCAGAGTTGGTGGGTTGTTGTTTTTTTTTTTTTCACGGCTTGGGCCTCCCCCCCCCACCCCCATGCACAAAAGCCAACACACTTCCCCCTCCTTCTCCCTGCGAAGGCGACAATGTTCACAGCTGCTACAATAAACGCACAACCGTTGGGATTAATTGCAACAGGCAAGATGGGTGCAAGGAGGAGCGAGTGGCGGAGACGAGTGCTCCCCACCCAGGCAAGGCTGCCCCCCCTGCCCCTAGGAATCTGAAGTCCCGTGGAAAGACACACATAGGTACAAAACATACTTGCAATAATAGATCTGGAAGGGACCTTGGAGGTCATCTAGTCCAACCCCCTGCTCAGGCAGGAGAACCACCCTAGACCATTTCAATCAATCAATCAATCAATCAGAATAGAGCTGGAAGGGATCTTGGAGGTCATCTAGTCCAACCCCCTGCTCAGGCAGGAGAGCCTAGACCATTTCAATCAATCAGAGTAGAGCTGGAAGGGACCTTGGAGGTCTTCTAGTCCAGCCCCCTGCTCAAGCAGGAGATCCTATAACATTCCAGACCAATAACGGTCTAGTCTCTTCTTGAAAACCTCCAGTGATGCAACACCCACAACTTCTGGAGGCCAGTCGTTCCACTGGCTAATTGATCTCGGATCAATTGCCCAGAATCGCCGTATGCACCCCAACTTTACAGCCCAGCCCCAAGTTCAAACAAGAAACGCCCAGGCTGCCCCCTCCCTTCCCAGACCCCCCACCCCACCAACACCCCCCACCCCACCCCCATTTTTCCCTGCACCAAGCTCCCCCTCCCCTTTCCACATGGCTAACCTGACCTCCGATCTCAGCGCTTCTGCTGGACGCTAATTGAAAAATAGCAAAATTCCCCACTCAGCGGTGGCCCGTGGGTAGGGGAAGAGAACTTCTGAATGGAGGCTGGAAGGGGGGGGGAAGACCCCCTCCTCAAAACACAGCTGCCCTCCCTCCCCCCCCCGGCTTCCCTCGTCTCGTTCCTAACCCTTCCCCAGAGACCCCCTTGTTTGGGTGCCGACCCCAGTGGCGAGGATTAAGGGGATCCAAGAAGCCTCAGGTCCTTTGATGAATCCAGGAGGGGGGTTTTTGGGGGGGGAGGGGGAGATGGGCTGTGCAGAATTGGCAGCTGACACCAGACAGGGCGAGGACGGGGGAGGGCGTGGGGAGGGGGCTGGTCTGGATGGATTGAACTTGGCAGGGTTTCAAGAAACTGGAGATGGTGGTGGTTAGGGGGGGCTAGCTGGCAATGTGTCCGGGGGTCGTCGTCCTCCTCCTCCTCCTCCTCCTCGCCCCATCACCATCCAGCCCACCTCCCCTCCTCATTTCTCACTCCCCCCACCCTCAAAAGACAGGCAGAAGGAGAGAAAGTGGGGTCTTTTTCAGAGCTGAAGGCTGCAGCTGTGACGAAGAGCGATAACAATTAACCCAAATTTGTTCTGCGGATCAAAAGAGCTCCGTTTTTTTTTTGCAAAGGGACTTTCTGGGGAGGGGGCTTCTCTCCTGGATCTTTCCTTCCTCAGCCCTCCCCCCTCTCCATAAGCCCCATTTCTCCTCCCCCTCCCCCCCAGCACTAATGTCAATCAAAGAGGCTGGGATGGGTTTGAAAAAATCCCGGCGTTCAGAGTAGAGTTGAGTTTTTCATCCTTTGATGGCAAACAGACTGACAATAGCAGAGGCTCTTGCCCTTAAACAAGCCAAGGATAAGCCATGTTATGGCCTCTTTGGCAAAACAGGGCTGCTTTACAGCGGGGGGGATCGTACAAGGTTTCGGAGAAAAGATCGGACAGCCCTTTGTCCTGCTTTGGACACCGGGTTGGACTAGAAGACCTCCGAGGTCCCTTCCAACTCTGTAATTCTATGATCCTAAAGTCCAACTCTCAGGATCCCGATGTTTGCACCATTCGCTCAACCTCGTTGACAGGAAGCACGAGGCAGAAAGACAGAAGCCCTTAACAACGAGGCAGAAAAACGGAAGCCCTAAGAATGAGGCAGAAAAACAGAAGCTCTTAAGAACGAGGCGGAAAAACGGAAGCCTTTAAGAACGAGGCGGAAAAACGGAAGATCAGAAAGAAAAAAAATCTTTTAGAAACCGCAGTGAAGAGAGCGTTGAAATTCTTACCCGCTTGGTTGGTGGTGATGTTGACGGAGGCAAACTGCGGCGAGAACGGGCTCTGATCCGTCACCCCGTTCACCGCCTGGACCTCGAAGGTGTATTGCGTGTGCGCCAAGAGATCGCTGATGTACACCCGTGGCTCGGTCAGGCCCAGCTGGCGCGGCGTGAACTGGACGTTGTCCCCGCAGCGGGTGCAGGCTCTGCGCCCCGAGCCGCAGCTCTTGCAGATGATGTTGTAGACCACATCCTCGCGGCCCCCCGAATCCCGAGGAGGGGTCCATTCCAGCATCAGGGAGGTTTCGTTCACGCTGGAAATGACGGTCTGGGGGGCTGAAGGAATGGCTGCCAGGTAAATAAAAAGGAAAGAGGAAGGCAGAAGTGAAATTACGTGACGGTTATGGCTTGCTGGCCTCAGGGCAGCAATCTGGAGATAGAGAGGGTGTGGGTTGGACTAGATGACCTCTGAGCTCCCGTCCAACTCAGTGAGGAAATGACTGTCTGGGGGGTTTGAAGGAACGACTGCCAGGTAATAAAAAAGGAAAAAGGAGTGAAATTACGTGACAGTTATGGCTTGCTGGCCTCAGGGCAGCAATCTGGAGAAAGAGAGGGTGTGGGTTGGACTAGATGACCTCTGAGTTCCCGTCCAACTCAGTGAGGAAATGACTATCTGGGGGGGTTTGAAGGAACAACTGCCAGGTAATAAAAAAAAAGAAAGAGGAAGGCAGAAGTGAAATTACGTGACAGTTATGGCTTGCTGGCCTCAGGGCAGCAATCTGGAGAAAGAGAGGGTGTGGGTTGGACTAGATGACCTCTCAGTTCCTGTCCAACTGAGTGAGGAAATGACTGTCTGGGGCTGCCAGGCCATAAAAAGGAAAGAGGGAGGAAGAAGAACTTTCCGTTCACCCCCTCCTCTCTGCCTCCTTGTCGGGCGGACGTACTGGTGCACGGCATCTCCAGCGGGTCGGAATCGGCCCGGTAATAGCTGTTCCGGCAGACGCAGTTGGTGGCTCCTTCGGACGTGGTCCGGCTGTTGATGGGACAGTGGATGCAGCTCTCGTCCCCCTGGTTGGCTTTGAACGTCCCGGAAGGGCAGCCTGGAGAGGAAAGAGAGAGAAAATGGGTGGGTGGGTGGGTGGGTGGGTGTAAAAAGAGGAGGGGAGGGGGGAGATCCAGTGCGCCAGCTCCTCTGCCCAATTCATCTAACTGCGTTTCTCAACCTTGGTGACTTTTAATAATAATAATAGTAAAGTTGGAAGGGACCTTGAAGGTCATCTAGTCCAACCTACTTCAACTCCCAGAATTCTCCAGCCAGCCAAGCGGGCTGGAGAATTCTGGGTAGTTGAACTCTACATGTCTTAAAGGTTGAGAAACAGTGAATTAATTCAACCTTTCTGTAAGGGATGAAGGGAACCATCATCTTGGGGAATTCTGGGAGCTGAAGTCCACACGTCTTAACATTGCCAAGGCTGAGTAAGGCCCTTGTGGGAGGGTGGCCAGCCTGCTTCCGATGATCCGATTTGTGCAGGACTTTCCATATCCAGGGTTCATATTTTGGGGAAGGGGGGAGAGAAAAAAAGGGGAAAATGGGCCCTCTCCTGAGTTGGAATTCCTGCCCCCAAACTTTTCTCTGGGGGGGGGGGGGGAGAATGATATTTACTTCCTTCCAGGCGCTCCCCATCGCCAGGCGCCCGATCTTTTGCAAAAGGGTCTGGGGTCCTCCTTCAGCAATTCCAGGATGTTTGGCTGTTGGGGTCCTGCAAAAAGCCCTCCCTCTGCGTTGCAGACCCCCACCCTCCTCTACTCACCAGGAGGAAGTGAAGCCACTCCTTGAAACCCCCCCCCCATCCCCTTCCTCATCCCACCCCCCCACCCCAGAAACCTCTCCCCAGCCTGGTTACTCATATCGGGAGACATTGCAAAAACTCCAAAGGGAGACATCAAAGCCGGGCGGTGGAAAAATTACGTCTCAGAGAAAGTCTGGTGGTTGAAACCGAGGAGATAATCTTATCTGCGGCCTTAAAAAGAACAAAAGGAGGGACAGCTGACCGGATAGCCGGTCTTTCATCACATTGTAAAAGGTAGAAAGTCCAGAGTCAGAAAGGGGGAAGCTTAAAAGAGAGTTTTCTCTCTCTCCTTCGGCTTCTTTCTCCTTCTTCTCTTCTCTGTAAACCCCACTCCCTTCTAGCCCTGATGATGTTCCCTAGTTGGGTCATGAGACGTCTGCAAGGAAACCACCAGGATCAGAGAGTACCAAGGACC
>NW_015386481.1:934423-952557 GCF_001527695.2 Protobothrops mucrosquamatus
TCCTCCTCCTCCTCCTCCTCCTCCTCCTCCTCCTCCTCCTCCTCCTCCTCCTCTCTGCAAACCCCACTCCCTTCTAGCCCTGATGATGTTCCCTAGTTGGGTCATGAGACGTCTGCAAGGAAACAACCAAGCTCAGAGAGCACCAGGGATTCCTTTTGCCCCAGATTACAACCTTTCTCACCACCGTTGTTAAGTGAATCACTGCAGTTCTTAAGCCAGGAACACGGTTACTAAGTCAATCCGGCTTCCTCCATTGACTCTGCGTGTCGGAAGCTCGCAAAAGGGGAATCGCACAACCCCCGGGACGCTGCGACCGTCGTAAATGTGAATCAGCGGTCAAGCGTGAAAACTGGTCCTGTGTCCCTTTTTTCAGTGCCGTTGTAACTTCGGAAGGTCACTAAACGAACCGTCGTAAGTGGAGGACCAGTTCCATCCTCCCTAAATTAGATCCGTGTTCTGATTCTGTTGTGGTTGTTGAGTTGTGTGCCGGCGAGGAAGCCTGAGTCAAGGCAGCCTGGATTTCCCCCCCCCCACAAAAAAAATTGCGACCGCGGCATGTCGCTAAAAGGGACGGGAACATCCGAAAAGGTCCGGGAGAGAACGGAGAGTTGGCCGAGGGACCCCGTTGACCTCTCTTCCCAGCCTGCCCGAACCGCGCTTGGCATTTTGATCCAGAAATTAAATTAAAAGCGTGACGGAGGCCGTTGATTAAAACAGAACGCGAGACTAATTAGAGGCTCTGCCACCGGGCTTGTCAAAAATCGGCCGCGCTAATTAGCTGCTTGTTAATGTCACTTCCCGGCGCTTTGTGGAAATAGGAGCCATTTTTTGTTGGGGAAATTAACCCGGGAGGGGCGGGGGGAGGGGGTGGGGAAGGGTAGCGGCGGGGGGGGGGACGGCTTGGAAAAGAGGCTTTGAGTTCTCGTAGGGGTGCAAGCCCCCTGACCCCGCCCCCTCTTTGAAGCAAGTTTTATAGGTGGTCCTCCACTTACGACCGTCATCGGCATAAGAATTTCGGTCACTAAGCGAGACGGTTAAGGGAGCCTTTCCTGATTTCCTCAAGAAGACTCTTGAGGAGGCAAGACTGACTGGACAGAAGCTGGACAGCCCTTTGTCTGAAATGGTCTAGGGTTTCCTGCCTGGGCAGGGGGTTGGGCTAGATGACCACCAAGGTCCCTTCCAACTTCTTCTTCTTCTTCTTCTTCTTCTTCTTCTTTCTTCTTCTTCTTCTTCTTCTTCTTCTTCTTCTTCTTCTTCTTCTTCTTCTTCTTCTCCTTCTTCTCCTCCTCCTCCTTCTCCTCCTTCTCCTCCTTCCTCCTCCTCTTCTTCTTCTTCTTCTTCTTCTTCTTCTTCTTCTTCTTCTTCTTCTTCTTCTTCTTCTTCTTCTTCTTCTTCTCCTTCTTCTTCTCCTTCTCCTTCTCCTTCTCCTTCTCCTCCTCCTCCTCCTCCTTCTCCTTCTTCTTCTTCTTATTATTATTGCAACCATGTGACTAAATTACCAACACAGGGATTCACTTAAGGAAGGAAGGTCGGTCGTCCAATGGATCAAAACTCGCTTAAACGACCGTCTCGCTTAGCGACTGGAATTTTGGCCTCCATTGGGCTCGCACGTCGAGGATTACCCGTACCATCAACTTGGCAAGTCTTGGGGCGGGGGGAAAGGCCAATCCCTTCTCGGCTAGCTTTCTACCAGCAGGGAGAAGACGCCTCTCTTCCCCTCCCCGCCCCCGCACTTGCTAGAATTCCCGTCGCCTGGCGCTTTCGACATGCTAATGAGAAAAGCAAAATTAGATTTGGGGGAGAAATCCTCCCTGTCTTGCTTAATCCAGCTCAGCTTGCCAATTTAAATTTTATTTTGTTTTATTTCCTCTTGGATCCGTCTTAATCCTTGCAAGGGGGGCGGGCTGAGGACCCCCACTGAAATTGGACACCGGGAGGGGGATTTGGATGGCTCCAGAAATCCCTCGCCTTCTCCGGCCCAGCTGCTCAGCTGCAGAGGGCAGGTTTCATCCAGGGTTGGGATGGGGCTCTCGCCATCAGCCAGCCTAGAGGAAAGAGGGATGTGGGGGGGGGACAGGATAGCAGTCTCCCAGCATTGGAGGGGCTGCCCCAAAGAAGAGGGGGGGGGTCCACCTATTCTCCAAAGCACCAGATGGAAGGACACGAAGCAACGGATGGAAACTCATCAAGGAGAGAAGCAACCTGGAATTAAGGAGAAACTTCCTGACAGTGAGGACAATTAACCGGTGGAACTGCTTCCCACCAGAAGCTGTGGGTGCTCCATCACTGGAGGCTTTGAAGAAGAGATTGGACAATCATTTGTCTGAAATGGTCTAGGGTCTCCTACCTGAGCAGGGGGTTAGACTAGAAGACCTCCCAGGTCCCCTCCAGCCTTATGGTTCTATGTTCTTACAATAAAGTAGAATTAACTTATCTGGTCAGGACTAGAAGACCTCCAAGGTCCCTTCCACTGATTGATTGATTGATTGATTGATTGATTGATTGAAATGGTCTAGGGTCTCCTGCTCAAGCAGGGGGTTGGACTAGAAGACCCCCGAGGTCCCTTCCAGCTCTATTCTGATTGATTGATTGATTGATTGATTGATTGAAATGGTCTAGGGTCTCCTGCTTGAGCAGGGGGATGGACTAGAAGACCTCCGAGGTCCCTTCCAGCTCTGTTCTGATTGATTGATTGATTGATTGATTGAAATGGTCTAGGGTCTCCTGCTCAAGCAGGGGGTTGGACTAGAAGACCCCCGAGGTCCCTTCCAGCTCTATTCTGATTGATTGATTGATTGATTGAAATGGTCTAGGGTCTCCTGCTCAAGCAGGGGGTTGGACTAGAAGACCCCCGAGGTCCCTTCCACTGATTGATTGATTGAAATGGTCTAGTAGGGTCTCCTGCATGAAGACGTCCGCGGTCTCTTCCAGCTCTTATTCTGATGGATCGATTGATTGATCCTCGGCCGCGGGAACTGCAGCCAGCCAGCCAGCCACGCCAGCCAGCCACGCCAGCCGGGCACGGCTTCCAGCTGCCGAAAGCGGTTTCCATGGCAACGGGCTCGGAGCCCAACTGGGGCTTTGCAAGCAAAGCCACCGCGGTTGCAAAAAAAAAAAAGAAAAAGAAAAAGAAAAAAAATCCAGACAAAAGCCCCAATCTCGCCCTCAGTCAGGAGCTTTGCAAAGCTTTTCATCTCCCCTCCCCCAGACAGGGGAGGGGAGGGGAGGGGGTCCTCTCTGGGACCATGGGAGCAACCTGCTCATCCCTGGCCTAGCCAATCAGGGTTAAGGGTCCGGCTTTGGAGGCCCGTAAACTCCCGATTGCTTTGTGTGCACCGGGCGGGCGTATGGGATGCATGCAGGATTCTGGGGCCACTTCGTCCCCAAAAGAGTGGGGGGGAAAAGAGGAAAGTAGCTTGAGCCCCTCGCAAGGAGAAACGTAGCTTGACCCCCCCCTCCTGAATGAGAAGCATAGCTTGACATCCTCTGAAAGAGAAACGTAGTTTGATCCTCTGAAAGAGAAACGTAGTTTGATCCTCTGAAAGAGAAACGTAGTTTGATCCTCTGAAAGAGAAACGTAGTTTGATCCTCTGAAAGAAAAAAGGAGTTGGACACCCATGTGCCTTTTGGGACCGAGCATCAACAGTCAAGGCTCAAGCGGTGGAAAAGCAGCTCTGGAGTCCTTGGAGAAGATACCCAGATGTTGAGAGGTGTCCACATCTCCAAAGTTCAGAATTGGACAAGCCAGGGTCTCCCCTGAGACCCTCAAAAGTTGGACTTTGAAGGAGCACGAGAGGAAGAACATCGATGCCTTTGAACTTCTCCAACTTTGGGTTGTTGGAGAAAACTCTTGAAGACTCTCTTCCTTCCTTCCTTTTTCTTCTTTCCTTCCTTCCTTTTTCTTCCTTCCTTCCTTTCTTCTTTCCTTCCTTCCTTCCTTCCTTCCTTCTTTCCTTCCTTCCTTCCTTCCTTCCTTTTTCTTCCTTCCTCCCTTCCTTCCTTCTATCCTTCCTTCCTTTTTCTTCTTTCTTTCCATTCTTCTCTCTCTCTCTCTCTCTCTCTCTCTCTTTCTTTGTTTCTTTCTTTCTTCTTCTTCTTCTTCTTCTTCTTCTTCTTCTTTTTCCTCTTCTTCTTCTTCTTCTTCTTCTTCTTCTTCTTCTTCTTCTTCTTCTTCTTCTTCTTCTTCTTCTTCTTCTTCTTCTTCTTCTTTTCTCTCTCTCTCTCTCTCTCTCTCTCTCTCTCTCTCTCTCCCTCCCTCCCTCCCTCTCTCCCTCTCTCTCTCTCTTCTCTAATTCCAGTTCTCGGAACATTTATTTGTGAGTCATTCCTTGGATTTACTTTGTGGATTTTTGTGGTTGCCGTAACTGCCTTCCAACAACTGCCTGGCTGATGCCTCACCTCCTTGTCATTTTTTCACTGGCTTTGGAGATTAAAGCTGGGAGGAGACAACCCGTTAACCCCTTTTTCGGCTCTGCAGAGTATCCTGAACTCAGAACTAACCCAAATGCAGGGAGAGTCCCCCAACTTACGACAGTTCGTTTCGTGAATGTTCGAAGTTACAGCATCACTGAAAATAGCGAAAAATAGTAAAAAATAAATAAATCTTTCTCTGTGCTTTGCATTTCAATCTTGGTCTTCCTCCCTCTTTCTCTCTCTCTCTCTCTTTCTCCCTCCCTCCTTCTCTCTCCTTCTCTCTCTTTCTCCCCCTTTCTCTCTCCCTCTCTCTCCCTTTCTCTCCCTCTCATTCTCTCTCACCTTTTCTTTTTCTCTTTCTCCCTCCCTCTCTCTCTCTCCCTCTCTCTTTCTCCCTCCCTCCCTCCCTCTTTCTCTCTTTCTCCCTCCCTCTCTCTCCCTTTCTCTCCCTCTCCTTCTCTCTCCCTCCCCTTCTCTCTTTCTCCCTCCCTCTCTCTCTCTCCCTTTCTCTTCCTCTCTTTCTCCCTCCCTCTCTCTCTCCCTCTCTTTCTCCCTCCCCCTCTCTCTCCCTTTCTCTCCCTCTCTCTTTCTCCCTCCCTCTCTCCCTCTTTCTCCCTCCCTCTCCCTCCCCTTCTCTCTCTTTTTCCCTCCCTCTCTCTCTTTCTCTCCCTCTCCTTCTCTCTCTCACCTTTTCTTTTTCTCTTTCTCCCTCCCTCTCTCTCCCTCTCTCTCTTTCTCCCTCACTCTCTCTCCCTGCCCCTCTCTCTTGGAGCTAGCAACCTGGTTCCCTCGGGGTTCCTCCGGAAAGGGGGTGCAGCATCCCCCCCCTCCCACACTTTGTCCCAACAAAGGGGGCGGGTGGGAAAAGGGCGGAATGGTCTTTTGCAGACCCCTGCCCATCCCACGCCTTCCCTCTTGCAGACTGGCACCCTGGCCGGCTGCTTCCAGGAGGGTGCCGGTAACAGAAGCCAATCTGTGCCGCTTGGCAGGGAGGGCGAGGGAGGGAGGGAGGGAGGGGGCCGTTGTGCCAAGGACACAAAAGCCCCCACAGCTGTCTGTTTGCAAACAAGGCTGCTCAGCCAAAGAGAGGCGTCTGAAAGCAATAATTGTCTTTAATTAAAGGAGCTGGATCTCGCCCGGCAGGGACCCCAACGCGCCTGCGCCAGCATCACATTCAGCAGCCTGGGGGGGGTTGGCAGAGGGAGGGAGGGAGGGTGGCACCCTGCACACCACGCGTATGCACACTCACACACACACACAGAGAGACGGGGAACCCACAAACTTTTGGAATATAAATCTTCCAGAACCGGAACGGATTGGAATTTTACAAGATCCTTTCCTTGGAAAATTCTTCTTCCACCGCTCGAAATGGACAACGAAGCTCTGCGGATTTACAGAATCTGCTTTTAATTAGGTTTTATTCCTCCTTTTTCTCAATCCTGCACCCCCACACACACACACAAGCCTGGGGTTTTTTGGGGGGGAGGCAGGGAAAAAGGCTTAGCAAAACGGAGGTAATTTTCTAGGTGCTATAAAAGCAGAGCCCAAGTTGGAGAATTGAGGCTGAAATTCGGTTTTCCACACTCGACGAGGAGAAAAACGCGAAGTTTCCGGCCTGCACATATTTTTTTTAAAAAAAAACATCAATTAAACCCAGTGCTAAAATTAACGAGCGAGCAACACTTAAAAAGCCTGCCAAAAATGGTGATTTTTTTTTTTTAATCCTCCAAAATACGCCAGAAAGATGTACAATCTCTGAGCTGATTTGAGAAAAACAGAGGAGTCAAACTGGGGTGGGTTCACACATCCCATTTAAGCTTAAATCGGGAGAACCAGGTACAGATAATCAATCAATCAATCAACCAACCAATCAGAATAGAGCTGGAAGGGACCTTGGAGGTCTTCTAGTCCAACCCCCTGCTCAGGCAGGAGACCCTAGGCCATTTCAATCAATCAATCAATCAGAATAAGAACTGGAAGGGACCTTGGAGGTCTTCTAGTCCAACCCCCTGCTCAAGCAGGAGACCCTAGACCATTTCAATCAATCGATCAATCAATCAATCAATCAATCAATCAATCAATCAACCAACCAACCAACCAACCAATCAGAATGGAGCTGGAAGGGACCTTGGAGGTCTTCTAGTCCAGCCCCCTGCTCAGGCAGGAGACCCTAGGCCATTTCAATCAATCAATCAGAATAAGAACTGGAAGGGACCTTGGAGGTCTTCTAGTCGAACCCCCTGCTCAAGCAGGAGACGCCCTAAAGCAGGGGTAGGCAACCGTAGCTCTTTTATGACTCGTGGACTTCAACTCCCAGAATTCCTGGCTCAGCTTGGAAACCTCTCCCTTTCCCCTCAGCGTGGCTGGCTCAGGAATTCTGGGAGTTGAAGTCCACCAGTCATAAAAGAGCCAAGGTTGCCTACCCCTGCCCTAAAGCATCCCTTAAAAACAGGTTCGCCTGATCCGCAGACGTGCGTATCCACGCGTATGTACAGTAGAGGTAAGTCCTCAACTTACAACCCCCTCTTCCCGACCCTCCCCAAGTTGAAACCAAGCCACCGCGAGCCTCACGTACCCCTGCAGACGGTGCCGTTCTCCACCGACTCGTAGCCGGATCTGCACATGCACCGCCCGATGGGCACCAGCCACTCGCCGTCCCCGTTGCAGTACAGTTTGATCGGCACGTCCACCTCTTCGGCGTTGGGGATGCAGGTGCCCCTGGCCGCCACCAGAGACGTACTCTCCGCTCCGGACAGCGTCTCCTGGAAGATGGCGCCGTTCTGGATAATGCGCAGGCACTTGCGGTAAAAGACGCGCACGGCGATGAGAGACATGCAACCCCCGTAATCTTGGAAGGCCAAATAAAATCCGTTTTTGGAGACGGGCCCGAAGCTGCGGACCTCGGTGTTGATCTTCATCACCCGCCCGCCCAGGTCCACCTGCGAGAAGCTCTCGTCGGCCGCGATGGTGTCCACCTTGGCCCAGGGGTTTTCCATCCAGGTGGGGAAGCTCTTAGTGGCGGCGTCGAATTCCGACTCGTAATAATACAGGTTGAAGGTCTCCTTGCAAGATCCTGGCACGTTGGGGATGCTGCTGCAGTCTCGGACGGAGAACTTCATCTCCACGTGGATCCGGTGGGCGCCCCGCCTTCGGATGTATTTGGTCCGTAGCCAGTTGTTCTGGCTGGATTCGAAGACGTTGCACACTTGGTATGTCCGGATGGTGTTCATGTTCTCGTCGTAGCCGCTCACCTCTTCCCACTGCAGAGGAGAGAGAGAGGAGAACACACCCCTGGAGGATCTCTGGCAAGACTACAAAGCACATGAGCCCCTCCCTGGGAAAAGCCCAAATCTATCTATTTCTATCTATCTGTCTGTCTGTCCATCTGTCTTCTGTCTGTCTGTCTATCTATCTATCTATCCTATCTATCTATCATCTGTCTATCATCTCTCTCTCATCTATCTATCTATTTATTTCGTCTATCAATCATTCATCCATCTATCACCTATCTATCTACCTACCTATCATCTATCTATCTATCTATCTATCTATCTATCTATCTATCTATCTATCTATCTATCTATCTATCTATCTATCTATCTATCTATCTAATCTATCTATCTACCTATCTACCTACCTACCTTCTATCTATCTATCTATCTATCTATCTATCATCATCTATCTATCATCTATCTATCTATCTATCTATCTATCTATCTATCTATCTATCTATCTATCTATCTATCTATCATCTATCATCTATCTATCTATCTATCTATCTATCTATCTATCTATCTATCTATCTATCTATCTACCTACCTACCTACCTACCTACCTATCTATTTGCCAGGAATGGTATAGGGTTTCCTGGCTGAGCAGGGGGTTGGGCTAGATGACCTCTGAGGTCCCTTCCAACTCTACTATTCTGTTATTCTGTTATTCTGTATGAAAGTGTCTCCAGCTTGAGCAGGGGGCTGGACTAGAAGACCTCCAAGGCCCCTTCCAACTCTGTCCTTCTGCTATTCAATTTGCATTTCATATCGCCAGTGTTTTAAAACTATTGGGGGGTAATTTTGATCCTGCCGCTTGCACTGCGCCTGGCCTTGTGTTCAAAATGGTGGGATCCAGAGTATTTTATTCGTAGGAATTAAACTGCTGGGAAGGGATTCTCCCTGATCCGGTGGGTCATCTCAGGGACAAAGAAATTGGTAGAAAATCACCCTGGAATCATAAACTGGGGTTAATGATCACTCAGCTCCAAGGAAGCCAGCAGCCAACCTTGTCCTAAATACACACCGCTCTGTGTTTTCTGTGTTAATATCCCAAACCGTCGGGAATAAAAAGTGATTTTTCCCCCCCTCACCCTGATTTCCCTTGCACCCTTCTCTCGCAGAGACCCCCGCCTCCGTTAAGCGCCGTATTTTTTAAAAAAATCTGCTGCGAAGTTAATTAATCAACTAATTGCATTCATTAGCGCTGTCAGCCTTATCGGAATTATTCCAGGAGTTTATGGCGTTCCAAGAGAAAATTGCCAAGAGGTTTTTTTTTTTTCTTTTCCGTGATGCAATTTAAAAAACGAGCAGGGAACGGTGATTGCTGTCTTTTTCTCTCTCTCTTCCCCCCCCCTTGTATATTTTCGGGGAGGGCTCTGAAATTGGTTTGGGGAGAGGGTTGTTTAAGGCACACAAAATTACATGGATTTGTATGCGGTGTGTTTCTCCTCTGCCTGTCGGTTGCCTCCTGCTTGATGGCACAGCCCAGCTGTGCCAGAGATCCCAGGTTGAGTGAGGAGGGAAGGAGAGAGGGAGAAAAAGGAGGGAGGGAGGAAGGAAGGAAGGAAGAACAGAGGGAGGGAAAGAGGAAGGGAGGGAAGGATTGGACGAGAGGGAGGGAGGGAGGGAGAAAAAGGAGGGAGGGAGGGAGGGAAAGGGGAAGGATTGGATGGGAGGGAAGGAAAGGGAGGAAAGAAAGAAAGAAAGAAAGAAAGAAAGAAAGAAAGAAAGAAAGAAAGAAAGAAAGAAAGAAAGAAAGAGGAAGGAAGGAAGGAAGGAAGGAAGGAAGGAAGGAAGGAAGGAAGAGGGAGGGAAGAGAGGAATGGTAGGAGGGAAGGAGGAAGGAAAGAAAAAAGGAAAGAAAGAAAGAAGAGAGGGATGGAGTGAGGGAGGGAGGAAGGAAGGAGGGAGGGAAGAGAGGAATGGTAGGGAGGAAGGAATAAAGAAAGAAAAGAAAGAAAAAAGAAAGAAAGAAAGAAAGAAAGAAAGAGGAGGAAGGGAGGGCAGGAGGAAGGAAGGAAGGAAGGAAGGAAGGAAGGAAGGAAGGGAGAAAAGAATTTACCACTCAAATCAATTGTGGAACATCTTTGCCATTTTGCTTGGCCGTCTCCCAAAACTGCGTATTTGGAAAGCTCGTCCCTAAACGGATGGATCCCAAAACGTTTTCCTTCCCAACAGCCTTTGTTTTCGGAAGCCTGTCCCAAGCCAACCCCCAAGGCCCCTTCCTTAGGTGCTGCTGGCTTTTGAGCCCCCACCTCACCCCAACCCAAACTCACCCCTGACACCGGGTGCACCGTCCAGCCGAGCTCGGCCGTCGCCGTGGTGGAGTCCATCAAGGTTTCTGCAGGCAAAGAGACAACAAACAAACCTGGTTAATCCCATCGTTTCACCCCCTACTTCCCCCTTTAGCTAAAACGTTCCTGGCTTTGCAAATGTCTGAAACAGGGCCAAAAATATTTCAAGGCCTCAAAGTCAGCGTACAGGTGGTCCTCGGGGTACGGCCGCAACGGACCCCCCAAATCTGTGTCGCTATGTGAGAAAATCTGCTAAATCAGCTTCGCCCCGTTTTTTACGACTTTTCTCGCCCCACCGCTGCAGTTCCTAACATGGACGTTAAGTGAATCTGCTTGCCAGGAGGTCGCAAAAGGGGACGCTGCGGCCGTCGTAAAGACGAGTCAGTGGCCCACTGTCTGAATTTTGATCACGTGACCACGGGGGGGGGGAAATGCTGCAACGGTCGTAAGTGTGGAACAACGATCTTCAGTGTCGTTGTCACTTCGAACCGTCACTAAACGAACCCTTGTGCCAGCCCCGAAACAGCTCACACACACACACACACACTTTCCAAGCTTCCAGTTAAGGAGATGTTTTTCAAATCCACATTTGACCTACATTTTCTTTCTTTCGGTCTCTTCTTTTTTTTTTAAATAAATAAAATAAATCCTAAATATAATTCCGAGCAGGCCAAAAGGCTATTTTCTGTCATCTCTGCTCGCAAAGGTTCCCCCCCCCACCACCACCACATTGCCAGGAGCAAGTGGGTTTCCAACGTGCAAGGAGATATATATATTTTTTAAAAAATAAATAAATCCGCCAATCGGAACGGCTCAATTCCAGCTCATCGCTCGCAAGGCGAAACCTGTTCTGGCATCTTTCGCACTAGGGGCAGCTCTCCCAAGGGGACGCTGGACCTCTCCTTGTCTGCCCATCCACATAGTTAGACTTATATGCCACTTAGAGATAGGAAGGCCTGGGGGAAAAATGGGGGAAAAAAACGTTCCCCCCCCAAACAGCTTTGGAAAAAAAGGGGGGTAAACAAAAAAAAACCCCTCCTGTTCCCCCCCCCCTTTTTCTGATTTTTTTTCCTCTAATCTAATACTGCTTACTCTCCCTTTTGCAACTTTCTGAAGCAATGTCAAAGGGGAAGCGGGATTCGCTTAACAACTAACTTCAATTGTGGCCATACCTTGAGGACTAGCAGCACTCATCCTTCTGGGAAAATAAGAGTTTATCAACAGACAAATGTAGAATAGAATCAGAACAGAGTTGGAAGGGACCTTGGAGGTCTTCTAGCCCAACCCCCTGTTCAAGCAGGAGAGCCTAGACCATTTCAATCAATCAATCAATCAATCAATCAGAACAGAGTTGGAAGGGACCTTGGAGGTCTTCTAGTCCAGCCCCCTGCTCAAGCAGGAGAACCTAGACCATCTCAAGACAAGTGGCTGTCCTTCTGGAAAAAGAAGACTTTATCAAATAGACTTTATCAACAATCAAGGTCTCGGCTCCAGGGTGGGTGGGGGGACCGTGAGGGTCTGTCCCAATCTGACACTTGCAACTGGATCATATTCCTGGGGGGCTGGATTTTTTTTTTTTTAGGGTGGGGGTGGGTGGGAAGAATGTTCTGTATTATGGCACATAGAAGCATCCTCCGTCTTCATATCTGATCGGATCTCTTTGAAGATGAATTTAGTTATTTCTCTTTTTTTAAAAAATAAAATAAAATAAGTAACGGGGTCTCCAGCAAATGGAAGAGCTGGCAAACATTCAGGGGAGAAAAACGCCAGTGTCTCCCGTGGCTTGGATGACTTTCCTTTTTTCCCAAGTTTTGGCAGATAAATGCTCTTCTCTGCTGATGTGTTTTTAAATATTTTCGGGGAGAGGCAGACCTGCCTCCGGGCGCCTCGTTTTCTTTGATTTTCTGTAGCTCCAGATCTATCTGCTTTCCCCCCCCAAAAAAAACCTTTCCTGGAGCTGATAAAAAGATATTTGGCTGCCAGACAGATTTTCCACCAGCCCTAAAATACAAGTTCTCACAGATCCTTGATTTTTCTTCCACCAGTATGGACAACTAAGACATTTGCTGAAGATGGCCTTCTACAACCCATAATACCTCACTATTGTCAGATTTGGCCTTCTTATAAATTTTTCCTATGACCTGTAGCCAGACTTTTAATTATTGTTAATATTCTCATGCGGCGATTTACACACACACACCTCTGTTTTCGTCCACACGTTTTTGTCCGTGGGAAAGTTTTGGATAACTAGAAATCTCAGATAATCTCAGCATCCAAGTCTGGCAGCCCACGGAAATATATCTGTGGCAAAACATCTTTTGAGATTCTTAGAAAGAAATAAACAAACTTCTGTTTAGGAGAAGCGGCTGGAGATATTTCCGTTTGTTTGCAAACAAAAGTTGCCGGCTGTTTATTTTATTTTTAGACTCTAACAGGGTTTTTTTTTCCCCCTCCTTCTTTTTAAGATTGCAGGTGGTCCAGATTCAATCCTCACCATCTGCAAGCAGGGCTGTGAAAACTTGAACGGGAAAAACCTTGATTTATTAATTGAGCTATTTGTTATGGCGGCTTCTGTGCGGCTCCCATCTGGGGCTTCCTCTAAGCTCAGCTCCAGAGATGTAACCGGAGCGAAAACAAACCATCATAACGTCTACTTAATCATAATTCATTCCACCGCGCTAAGGAAACGTAGGAGAAGCAGTCGTAACTCCGAGTTGCTGTAGCTTTCAGGAAATCTTCAAGGCTAATCCCATGTAGAGCTATTGCAGTAGCCCAGCTGGGTCTGCAAATTCAATATTTCCCCCCCACACTCGGTAGTCTGGAAAAGGGTTGCAAGAACGGAAAACCGAATGAGCTATCAAGTGGTCATCTGCATGCTACCCATAACGCTCCAGTCTGTTTGTCTGTTTGTAACCTCACGTTAGCGCAGATGGGGTGTGATGCCACAACAAGGTTTGGATCCAGGTTTCCTAAAATCGTTCCATAAAAGAATACATAAAAAAAAAAAAATCCGGGGCCCACGACTCCTGTAGAATTGAAGTTCCTGCATTGTTCATAAATTATCTGCCAAGTTGTGGCTGTCGCAGTGTCCCCACGGATCCTGGTTTCCGATGCTCCCTGCTGGTTCCCCACAAGGAACGTCAATGGAGAAGCCAGCAGGAAACAGGCTGTGTTGCCCACCAATGGCAATTCTGTTTATCTGTTTGGGTGACTAAATATTGAGTTATTGTTGAAGCTCATTTGCCACTAAAATTATTTTTCAATATAAGATGATGAGAGAGAGAGAGAGAGAGAGAGAGAGAGAGAGAGAGAGAGAGAGACAGACAGACAGACAGACAGACAGACAGACAGACAGATAATATATAAGAGATATAATAGAGAGGTATGATAGGATAATAGATGATAAAGATAGATACAGTAGATAGATAGATAGATAGATAGATAGATAGATAGATAGATAGATAGATAGATAGATAGATAGATAGATAGATAGATAGATAAAGATAGACAGACATAGACATAAGAGATAGAGATAGACAGAGATGATAGATAGATAGATAGATAGATAGATAGATAGATAGATAAAGATAGACAGACATAGACATAAGAGATAGAGATAGACAGAGATGATAGATAGATAGATAGATAGATAGATAGATAGATAGATAGATAGATAGATAGATAGATAAAGATAGACAGACATAGACATAAGAGATAGAGATAGACAGAGATGATAGATAGATAGATAGATAGATAGATAGATAGATAGATAGATAGATAGATAGATAGATAGATATTAGCTAGAAACAGAAAGACAGACAGATAGATGGACAATAGATAGATAAATAGATAGATAAGATAGATAAGATAGACACAAAGACATAGATAGATAGATAGATAGATAGATAGATAGATAGATAGATAGATAGATAGATAGATAGATAGATAGATAGATGATAGACAGATCCCAGAAAGATCTTCTTGATGAACCTCAACTGGGTCAGAAATCTGAGCTACCGGACGTTGCCCAGGACAAAACGGTGACCATTGTTCCATTTGCTGCTTCTTCTTGGGGCAAATTCTGACTGGTGTATTTAATTATTGCTTTTCCGAATTGTCCCCTGGCATCCAATGAGTGGGTTCTGCTAAGCCACCAGAATCTAACCAGGTTTAATGTGCTGTGCAAATTGCGGCCAGGAGAGCTTTACTCGATGGAATGGAAAACTTGGCAGCATGGAAAAACAAAAGGTTCCGAGGAAGGATTTGTTCCAAGAAAAGCGTTCTGATTTGATGGAATTTCCTACGGTTTATCTGATCACGGGATCCGAAAAGCATTTGTTTTTTTGAAGTCGTAAGAAGACCCCCTCGGAAGACCCTAAGAGACAGCCAAGAAAACAATGGATCATTGAATAAACAAAGTTCTCCGTGGACAAGCATTTATTTGTTGAAGTCGTCTCTTGGAGAAGACCGCTCAGAAGACCTTAGACAGCCAAGAGAACAATGGATCATTGAATAAACCAGCAAAGGGTTCTCCCATGAGGCACAAATGACCAGGCTCAAAATATTTTAGACCCATGGCTTGAAGACCTATCTCCCTGGAGAAGTCTCTTGATGATGGTGATGACGGAGAAGAAGACAATAGCCAGAAACCTGAAGCAACTCTAAGTGGTGATAGAGGCACCATTGGAAGACCTGAAGGACCAAGTTAAGAGCAGATCATCCGGAGAAGGTCCATCTTATGTGGTCACTTGGAGTCAAAAATAATTGGATGGCATTTTAATCAATCAATCACCCCAAATATATTTCTCCAAGGCTACTTTTCCCACGGGGCTTCCTTTAGAGTGGACTTCTACAGGATTGGACAGTCCAGGTTTTTCTACTTGGATATAGAAGAATTTAAAGATCAAGATTCAATAGGAGCTAGAACTTTTATTTTCTGGACTAATGAAACAAAGATATCCCAGATTATTTCAATATATGATTATTGCGGCCAGATTATTATACAGACCGAGACGGAAGGACTTGATGCTTTGCTTTACCCTATGGAGGAATGGTGGATGAAAAATTGGATAAACTAACTTCTTTGATTACGTGTCTTGGTAACTGGACTTAGGGACTTTTTGTGTAAAAATGGGGGTGGAGGAAAAATGAACCTGCAAGACGGCGACCAGCGTCAAACAAAACAACATTGCGTAACAAATGCCAACATAAAATATGTAAATATAATTTAAAGGGTTCATAGACAGCGTCAACTTTCCCCAGAAGACAAAATTTGGAGGCGCCAAAAAATTCGAATACCGCCAATTATTTCCATTTGGCTAAAAGCTGCCATTATCCAGTGGTGAGGCGGGAGAATAAATGTAATTTTAGTGAAAATTAACACCCCGCTCAGCCTTGTGGCATTCAGAGGCAAATCCAGAGATTTTCAGCCAAAATAAAACGAAACAAAACGAAACAAACAAACAAAAATCTGGACGGTGAAATACATGAAATGAATATTTTGGGTAGAATATTTTCTAGGAAAATGACTTTGGTTTGTGTAATTAATTGGTCGTTTGCTAGTGCAATATAAAGGCAGAATATGAAGGTAACGGATGAAAATTGATTGCAAAGACCCAGAGTCATTTTTAGGCCAGGTGGGCAGCCTTTAAATTTAATAGATAGATAGAGGATTGGATGGATGAATAACATATAGAGAGATAGACAGATAGATAATAAATATAGAGAGAGATGGATAAATGGACAGATAATAGATATAGAGAGATAGACAGAGACAATAAAGATAGATGATATATATATATATCTATTATCCATAATAAAGATAGATTAGATAGATAGATAGATAGATAGATAGATATAGATAGATAGATAGAGATAGATAGATAGATAGATAGATAGATAGATAGATAGATGATATATATAGATATATAGATATAGATGGATGGATAGATGGAGAATAGAATAGAAGGGACTTGGAGGTCTTCTAGTCCAGCCCCCTGATCAGGCAGGAGAACCTATAGATAAATAGATAATAAATATAGAAAGCTAGAAATAGAGAGATGGATAGATGGATGGATAGATCGGTAATATACATAGAGAAACAGAGCGATAGATAGACAGACAGACAGATAATAAAGATAGAGATAGATGCAAATGGAGATAGATGGATGCATAAATAAATAAATAAATAAATAAATAAATAAATAAATAAATAAATAGGGCCTGCACAATCACACACACACTCTTACACTTGCCAACCAACATCCTTGTCTTCCACCATTTTGAAAAGTCCCCGCTGGGCCTGCCTGAATTGGTGCCCCTCTGCCAGGCCACCTTCGCTCCCGTGCGCCCCACATTCACTTCAAATGGGTGGGGTAGCCCCCTCGCCCGGCCAACTGCCCCAAAGGGGAAAATAATTTGGGGATGGAATTGATTTTTTTGTATCCCTCAAACCCGTCCACCCGCTCAAGCACATTTTTTTTCCCTCACGCCCCACTCGAGGCGCTTAGAATGTTCCAGAAGCGACTCCCCCAATGTGGGTTCTTTGAAGGGAGGTGAGCCCAGATTTAACGAAGAACCTCGAGAGAAAAAAAAAACCAGGTAGGCAGGAGGTGATTCAAAACAGGTACGCTGGCGTTTTTGAACCTCAGGCCGAATCAAATTTAATTCCGAATTCAGCAGCGCATTAAAAATGTCAAATTCCATAAACCACTTTCAGTGGGATTCCCACAGTCCCAACAACAGCGACAATCCGAGAACCACCAAACCCCCATTTTAGCTTAATGGGACTCGGAATCCGCCTGCCGAGCGGGATCAAAACGATGCCGCTTTTTTTGCAAATTTTGCCCATTTCCCTGCTTTTTAATAAGGAAAAATGTTCCCTAAAGGTGTACAAAAAGGCGGGAAAAGGCCTTTTCTTATCCCACCCGGATTATAGCCAGAAAGGAATTCCCACCCACTTTCTCCACCACGATTATTAAAATAATAATAAAATAAAATAAAATAAAAAATAAAACAATAAAATAATAAAATAAAAATAAAAATAAAAATAAAAATAATAAAATAAAATAAAATAAAATAAAATAAAATAAAATAAAATAAAATAAAATAATAAAATAAAATAAAATAAAATAAAATAAAATAAAATAATAAAATAAAATAAAATATAAAATAAGGTGTCCTTCAGACACCAGGCCTCCGTCATTAGTGGCCTGGCGGGTCAGTTTTGTGGCCCGCGTCGTCCCAACCTTGCAGCTTCAAGTCCAGCACCTGTGCAAGCCACAATGACGACACATTGTGATGCCCGTGTGGGTCCCTGTGATGACATCCTTCATGTGCCGCCATAACCATCTCGCTTTTCACATCCCTCTTCCAAGACAAGCAACATTTCCTTCCCAGGAAAACCCCGTCTTGCGCCAAAGGAGGCTGGCTAGAATTTGGGGGCTTGAGGGAGGGGGGATTAAAGGCACCCTGAAAAAAAAACCTAACCTCCTCCTTCCCCAAACCCCACATGGCATCACTCCGGTTTTTTTTCTTCTTCTCCCCCTTCTTCTTCCTTCTTTCTTCTCCTCTGCCTCCAAAGCCCGGGGGGGGGGGGGGGCTTAAGCACACCGTCCATATGTAAAACGCTGCAGAAGCCCCAATTTTGCAAAGGAAATCCGGCTTTTTCTACACACACACACGCACACACACACCCGAGGAAACAAGAGGGTGTTCCCCCGGCAAGGGCCGGGGTGCAGCAGCCAGGGAAGAAAAGCCGGGGTGGGGGCACCCCCCAAAAGGCCAGGGCTCTGGGGAGGGGGAGGCGCCGGAGCCCAGCTTTCGCAGCCAGCTTCCCGGCCATTTGCAACCTCGGCCGGCCAGCCGGAGCATCTTTTCTCCCGTCCACGCGAGACCGGGGAGACCCCCCCCTTCTCGGTGGGGCTCAGCCTGGTGGGAGAGGGGAGGGTCTCCTCCGCCGGGGCAGCGGCATCCCGGGCTCGGTGGGAAGCCCCCTCCCCTGCCGCCGGGCTCCCCACGCGCGGGCGCCCGCGGGCGCAGCCCAGACCACCCACCCCCCTGCCCCACCCCACCCCCTGGCCTAGGGCTCCCCCCGACCCCGGAGCTGGGAGGGAGGCAGGGAGGGAGGGTGGGTGGTCCCGGCTTGGCTTGCCCA
>NW_015386481.1:953056-978159 GCF_001527695.2 Protobothrops mucrosquamatus
TATCTATCTATCTATCTATCTATCTATCTATCTATCTATCTATCTATCTATCTATCTATCTATCTATCTATCTATCTATCTATCATCTACCTACTCTATATCTATCTATCTATCTATCTATCTATCTATCTATCTATCTATCTATCTATCTATCTATCTATCTATCTATCTATCTATCTGTATCTGTATATCTATATCTCTTATCTATCTGTCATCTATCATCTCTCTCGTTTTCTCTATCTCTATCTACCATCATTTATTTATTGAATTTATTTCAAATGACTGGATGGCTGACAGCCCAATAAAATTAGAAACTTTAAAAATCATTAAATATCAAATGACGGACCACTGACTCAATGACATATTTTTTTGAAAGGATCCACCCACTGGATGACACAGCCCTGAATTAGCCCCTCTCCAGGGAAGCTTCTGATTTACCAAATTCCTCCTCAAAAACAAACACCTCCCCACCCCACCCCGATAAGCAAAGAGACCAGATGTGCTGGAAAAACACACACCCACACCCACACACACACTGAGAGATAAGAAATCTTGACCAAAACTTCGGTTATCGGTTATCGGGCCCACCTTCCCCTTTTCCCCCATTTGATGTTGAGCCAGGGGGGTTAGGTTTAAAATCCTTCCACCATAAACTTTATGGAGACTTTTTACCACAGTCCATAAATTTCCACTGGAGACTGGAAAGGGGTTTACTTAAGGGGAGGGGGGCAGTTTCTGCCAATTCCCTTCTTGGGGAGGGGGCAACGAGACGTCAAACGCCAATGTCCCCCCCTGTGAGAAAAGTTTTCTGAAATGCAGAATTGGCTTTAAGCCAGCTCCAAGGAGGAGGAACTTATTCTCAGATCCAATGAGAATTGGTTCTCATGGGGGGGGGGGAAGACGGGACCAATTTGGGGCCCAATGGTGGTTATAAGCCGAGGACTGTCTGTATTGGGGGGGGTCTCTGTCCCCTTTCACTGCATCTTCCAGGATATCAAGAAAAAAAAATCACAATTACAGCTCCTCGCAATTGGGACAGCCCCCCCCAATACAGGGAATCCTCAAGTTACGACCACAGTCGACCCCAAAATTTACGTTGCTATGCATGAGATGCTGCGACCGTCGTAAATGTGAGTCAGCTGCCGAGCGTTTGAATTTTGATCACCTGACGGCGGAATTGCTGCGACGGTCGTAAGTGTGAAAAATGGCCGTAAGTGTGAAAAATGGTCCTAAGTCCTTTTTTCAGTGCCGTCGTAACTTTGAATGGTCACTAAATGAACTGTTGGAAATTGAGGATTTGACCTGTATTATAGTTTTCAAATCCGGCGAGGAACACTCTTGTTCTCCCATATTTATAGGCACAACAAGTGAGTGTGGAATTAATGGAATTAAACCGACTAAAGTTTCCTGAATTATTCCAGCAAGGTAATCTGCTTCGTGAGAAGGTAGAGAAAAAAAAAACTGAATTTCTGCTGCAGAAATTCAAAGAAGACCCAAAGAAGCTTCTGCAAAAATTCACCTACAGATCCTCCTCGACTTACAACGAGGCTGGAAAAAAATGACTTATAACTGGTCCTCAGACTTAACAACCTTTGCAGCATCCTCAGGGTTCAAGGCCTTGAAAGGAAGAGGAGGGGAAAACAAGCATGAAAATAACCAGAATGCAAAGATGTTTTCTTGGGATCAGCACATTGTAAATGTATGTGTGTGTGTGTGTGTGTGTGTGTGTGTGTGTTGTGTGTATTTTAAAATCCAAAATAATTTAAAATTTAGAAACACGACATACACCGTTTAAAATTAAAATAATAAAACAGATGAAGTATATAATGTTATATATATATATATATGATTTGTTCAGAAATAAATATATATTAAAATTTTATATATTTTATAAATAAATAAATAAAGAGAGAGAGAGAGAGAGAGAGACACTCTGTCTTATGAAACAGGCCATATTATGAAACAGGCATTATCTAAACAATATGACCTAGAAGATGCTGTACTTTTAGCATCTTTAGGATGTGCTGCACTGGACGGTTCCCGTTCCGGATCGTTAAAAGGGGACGGAGCGCTGGAAGGGGGTCTTTCGAGGTCCTCTAGTCCGACCTCCGCTCCTTCTTCGCTCCGTCCCAGGCGCTAGTGCCGAGGGAACGGGGTGGAGGGCGAGGATGATGGGTTTCCTGGCTTCAAAAGGAGTGGAAGGAGGGGGGGGGAGACAGCATGCTATGCTGGGAAGTGGGTGGGGGGGGAGATGCCCCGAGCAGACCCCCGGCTGGCTGTACGAGCTCCTCTCCTGCCGTCCCCATGGAAACCTCCAGCCCGCCCCAGGCCCCCCAACCGGTTTCTGGGTCACGGAAGCGTGTCGCCCCCGGCCGGGAGGAGGCCAGGGGGAGGCTGCGCTGGAAGAGAAGGGAGTGGCTGGATGAGGGGAGCCCCCCAGGCCTTCCCCTCGGCCCCTTTAGAAGTGGGGTGCAGCTGCAAATTGTCCCCTTTCTTCCTTCCTCCCTCCCTTTTCCATCCATCCTTCTTTCCCTCCCTCCCTCCTTCCTTCCTTCCTCTCCCTTCCTTCCTTCCTTCCTTCCTTCCTTCCTTCCTTCCTTCTCTCCCTCCCTTGCTCCCTTCCTTCCTTACCCTCTTTCCCTTTTTCTTCCTTCCTTCCTTCCTTCCTTCCTTCCTTTCTTCCTCCCTCCCTCCCTTGCTCCCTTCCTTCCTTACCCTCTTTCCCTTTTTCTTCCTTCCTTCCTTCCTTCCTTCCTTCCTTCCTTCCTTCCTTCCTTCCTTCCTTCCTCTCCCTTCCTTCCTTCTCTCCCTCCCTTGCTCCCTGCCTTTCTTACCCTCTTTCCCTTTTCCATCCATCCATCCATCCATCCTTCCCTCCCTCCTTTTTTTCTTCCTTCCCTTTCACGTTCCTTCTCTTTTCCTTCTAGTTTGCTTCTGAGCCCCGTGTGTGTGTGGGGGGGGAGGAGGGGAGATGGGGGGGGGACTGCCGAGGAATCCTGGGCTTGTGCAGAGGGTCAGCCAAGCTGCCTTCAGACTGGACAAATGTTTTTTTTTGGGGGGGGGGTAACTCAATCTGCCCCTCCAGCCAGGCTCGCTCAGTCCTGGAGATGTGATGCTTCTCCAAATCCACAAAGCCCCCTTTTCATAAAGCGAGGGGTGGGAGTGTGTGTGTGTGTGTGTGTGTGTGTGTGTGTGTGTGTAGGGTGGGGGTCTTCTTTGCTTGCTTTCTTGCAATGTCTGATTGCCAATCCTTGAGCGTCTAGCGCCCTCTGCTGGCTGCATCCAGGTCACCTAAATGCTGGATGGAAGACACAGGTAATCCTCTACTTACAACCGTTTGTTTAGTGACTGTTTGAAGTTACAAGGGCACTGGAAAAAAATGGACTTATGGCCGTTTTTCACACTTACGACCGTCGCAGCATTCCCCTGTGGTCACGGGATCAAAATTCAGACCCTTGGCAACTGACTCGTATTTGTGACGGTCGCTGCACCCCGGGGTCACGGGATCCCCTTTGGCGACCATCTGACCAGCCAAGTCAACGGGGGAAGCCGGCTTCGCTTAACAACCTCGTCCCTAACTTAAAACCGCAGTGATTCACTTAACATCCGCCGCAAGAAAAGCCAGGTAACCCAGATGCAGCCAGCAGAGGGCGCTAGGTGCTCAAGGATAACTTCAAACGGACACTAAACCGACCGTTGTAAGCCGAGGACTCCCTGTAAAGACCCCAAAAACCTGACACCCTCTGGATCATAAACTCCCCCCCTCTCCCCAAGGGGACTCACCGTCCTGAAACCCCCGTTCGAATCACCCCACGAAACCTGGAAAACCTTTCGTCAATGATCATTTATTAGATTCGTTTGCAAATGCGGCAGAGATCTCACGCTCGGCGGCTTCCCTTGGAAACAAAAAAATAGAGGGTGGGGGAGAAAAGCAGGGAGGGGGCCAAGCAGAAGGAAGGAGACGGGGGGGGAGGAGGCTTGCAACTCGTCAGTCCCCTGCATTATCCCTTCGGGGCGCACGAGAGACGGACGCCCCCGGAGGTAACGCGTTCAGACATTCGCTTCGGGGAACAGCAGGAACCCGGAGAAGATGCTATCCGACCCTTCTGTGCCCCCCAGCAGTGAGTTCTTCTCCGTCGGCTCCAGCCACACCATCTCGCCCTGGGCCACCCGGAGGACCACCCCGCCGGTGGTCACCTGAAAGGTGTTCAGGACGTAGTCGCAGAAGGTCACCACGCTCTCGCTGCTGGCGCTGCCTCGCCCCTTCTTCAGCTTCAGACACAGGTTGCCCCGGGAGGTGGCGTGGTAGGAGAAGTAGTAGATGCCCGGGATCTGGCAGATGAACTGACCGTAGCGATTGTTGTAGTGGTTCCCCACGTTGGTGATGACCCGGTCAAAGCGGACCGGTCGAGCTCGGCTCGGGGTAAAAGTGGTACCCCGCGTGGCCGAGAAAGCGGATTGGTGGGAGGTTTTGGCATCCCCGGATTCGCCCTTGGGGCCCCGGTCTCCGGCAGGCCCAGGGGGACCTTTGGCCCCGGTGGGTCCCCGGGGTCCAAATTTCCCTGGGAAACCTGGAATTCCCGGTTCGCCTGGTTCGCCAGCGTCCCGGAAGTCTTCGACTCTTCCAGGTGGGCCTAGAAAAGAGACAGGAAAAAAAAAAGACACAGGGGTGGATGGGGAAGCTTCACTGTGGGTCCTAGTGAGCACTGAGCTCCCAGCCTACCTTGCAGGGTTGTTGCTGTGGGTGCAGACTAAGGGAGTGGGTGGGGAAGAAGAACCGGAAGGGAGAATTCTTCTTCTCCTTTCTCCTTCTTTCCCATCTCCTCCTCCTCTTCCTCTATCTACTTCTCCATCTTCTTGTCCTTCTCCTTCTCCTTTTCCACCTCCATCTTTCCCTTCTCCCTCTCCTCCTCGTTTGGGACCGCCGCCAGCAATCTGCCGCCAATTACAGTGACGACACGGACCCGAATGCTAATTATGCTCGTCCTCGACATTCAATAAAACTTTATGATCAGCGGTTTGGGCGAACGGACGACAAAAGGTTTGCGGAGCTCCTGAGGTGGAGACTTTGTTCATCCCTGTTGCAGTAGACCTCCTCCAAGGCTGGACTAGATGACCCAAGCTCCCTCCCAACCTCTTCCTTCACCTGGCTTAGATGGCAAGGTCTCTGCCCACCTTAACAGGCTCCTTTAATGGACGGCCTTCGTTTGCTTACCTCTCTCTCCTTTGCTCCCATCAACTCCATCCCGGCCGTCGGAGCCCGGAGCTCCTGGCATACCGGGGGTCCCTGGGATAAGTGGGGGTCCTTCACAGCTGCTGGCCTGTGCCAACCACGCTGCAGGCAGGCAGAGCATCAGCACCCCGACCGCCACCTTGGCGCTGAGCATCCTGGACGGGCAGAGAAAGCAACAGAGCGATTAGGTGGAAGGACTTCAACTCCCAGAATGCTCAGCAATGCCCATCCTGGCCAGGGAATGCTGGGTGTCGAAGGCCACCAGCCTGGGTTTCAGTTTTCAGATGGGTGGGACTTCAGCTCCCAGAATTCCCCCGGCCAGCCATGCCAGGAGTTGAATTCTGGGAGTTTGAAGTCCATCCGTCTTAAAAGTCCCCGAGATTGAGAAACGCTGGTTTACTTCGTACCATAGTTTGCCAGTTAGGGCTGTGGGAACTCAGCCTTTGCCTTGTGTTAACCTGGGTTTAGCAAGGTCATCAGAAGCATCCTCTCCTGCTTTCCTGGAGCTTTCATTAAAATATGTTGTGGGTCCTCACAAAGGGAGGCTTTTAAAGAAGAGACTGGACAGCCCTTTGTCCGAAAAGATACAGGGTTTCCTGCTTGAGCAGGGGGGTTGGACTAGATGACCTCCGGGGTCCTTTCCAGCCCTGTTATTCAGCCCTGGTGGACACCAACAGAAACTCTCCATCATCCAGGACACGGTTGTCCCAAAGGTGTTTTTCCCCAAACTTTCTTAGTTTTTTTTATTTTTTAAAAAAATGTTTTGCTCCTTTAGCAGAGATGGCTAAACCGACTGCTTTGATCAAAGAAGGAGGGAAAAAAACACAATTATTTTTGTTTCGACTTGGAAACCGCTTCTGGACTTTGTGCTTGAGGTGGGGGGGAAAAAAGGAAACTTCGATTTTGGGTTTCACCGATTAGATAGGCTAGTTTATTCTATTATGCGATGGTAAAAAAAATATTGAGATTTGACGTTATTATCTTATTCTACCAAGGGAGCCGGAAGCCAAAGCCTTTTCGTTCTTTTCCCCCTTTTTCCTACACTTCCCCCCCCCTTTATTTTCCTGCTGTTTTCTTTGGTCTTTCTGCATTTTATATTATAAAGGAATAAAAAAAAAGATTTTTTTTAAAAAGAAAAAAAATGTTTCGCTTCTCGCCCAAGAACTGAAGAAGCTTCTCGGATGACAAACGAAATGTTTTCCAAGGGAAACCACAACAACAACAACAACAGCAACGACAACAAGAAGAAGAAAGTCTAGTTGTCTATGGAGAGTCTCCGTCATCCAGCTGGACTTTCCTGTTTTTCTTTTGAAGTCGTTTCGCTTCTGATCCCAGAAGCTTCTTCAGCTCTGACTGGACGGTGGGGGAGTGGAAGGATTGTTACGTTGCGCCCTGCGTTTGTGAAGGGGTTGTTTTGTTTCCCCCAAGGGACAGCTCTGCACAGGGCTCCCTGCACTGTGCTGTCTGCGAGGAGTATAAATCCTTCCCTTCCCCACCATCCGAAGAAGCCGAAGAAGCTTCTCGGATGAGTAGCGAAACCTCTTCAAAGAAAAAACAAGAAAGTCCAGTTGCGTCTTGAAAAAAGGCACCTGTTGGGACAACCTGTTGGGTCCTTTTGTAGACCCCCCCCAAGAATCTGCGATTCACCACCGACATAAACACACACACAAAACACACACATCTTGCAAAGGTGCTGAGCTCCACAGCCAAAATCTCCCCCTCCCTACCAAAAAGTCATTTTCTTACCTGGCCCTTTTTTCTGTGCCCTCAAGCTAGCAAGTCTTAGCCCGTTGTCGGTCCGTCCTGTCCGGTGCTGTTGGAAAAGTCAAAAGAGATTTGTCGGATGGGACAGGCGTGTGTGTGTGTGTGTGTGCACACACACCTCTGGGCTTCAGGCTGCTGACCTCCGCCCCCCCCCCTGCTACTTCCTCCACGTTGTGTTTGCCACAACGAGGAAACTGGCCCAAGCTTCTGCTTTCTGCTGGGTGACACCCCCCCCCTGTCCCTGTACCCTCATCCGCCTTGCCAGCAGTTTCACATCCATCCTTCTCACGGGTGGGGTGGGGGGGGGGCAAGCAGGATGCGTCTCGGGGTCTTTTCTGCGAACTCTGCAAAATAAAAAAAAAAGAGAACGGAAGAGGATTGCTGGGTGCCTGGTGGTTTTTGTGGTTTTGGGTCTTGTTCTCTCTTTTCTCTGGCTCCCCGGGTGGGGGGACGGGACGGGGGGGGGGGAAAGCATTTTGCAATCCGAACCCTGTCTTTGCCATCTCTCAGGAGTTTAATTTTGCTTGGTGTGCAAAGCCCAAAGGTTCCCAGCCAGTCAAAGGGAGGCTGAGGGCGACAACTGCAAAACAGTGGGAGGAAAAGAAAGAAAGAAAAGAAAGAAAGAAAGAAAGAAAGGAAGGAAGGAAGGAAGGAAGGAAGGAAGGAAGGAAGGAAGGAAGGAAGGAAGGAAAGGAAGGAAGGAAGGAAGGAAGGAAGATATGATAAATTGATAGATATAGATGATGGATAGATAGATATAGATGGTGGGTGGATGGGTAGATAGATATAAAGACAAATAGATATAGAGAAATGATGATGATGATAGATAGATAGATAGATAGATAGATAGATAGATAGATAGATAGATAGATAGATAGATAGATAGATAGATGGAGAGATGATAGATGGATGGATGGATGGATGGATAGATGGATGGATGGATGGATAGATAGATAGATAGATAGATAGAGACAGATTAGATAGAGACAGACAGACAGACAGATAGATGATAGATTAGATAAATAATAGAGATAGATAGATAGATAGATAGATAGATAGATAGATAGATAGATAGATAGATAGATAGATAGATAGATAGATAGATAGATAGAGACAGATAGAGACAGACAGACAGACAGATAGATAGATAGGGATGATCTTGATATATATATATATATGTATGTGTCTGTGTGTGTATATAATTTTGTGGATTTTATATGTTTTAGCCTTTAAAAGTTTTGTATTCCAGTCTTCTTATGCTGGTCTCTGATTATAATAAATATTTGATTGCTTGATTGGCTGATTTGAGCTTCTATGTTATTCAGCTCTGAACCAAAATTAATCAACTTCAGAAACCAGCTCAAGAGTTCCTGAATTTAATGGGATGAGAAATTGCCATTCCGTCAGAGTTCTTCGTTGATCGGGGTGCAAAATCAGGTGCCTCTTAAGAGGGGCTGAACCCAAGAGAGAGAACTTAGGGTTCAATTTTTGAATGGTTTATCCTTAAACCATCCAGGTCACCCAAGCGAGTCATTTATTTCATTTATTCATACACTGTGTATACTGTATATTTGCATAATGTAACGCCCTAAATCGCTGTTTCTCAACCTTGGCAAGTTTAAGCAGGGTGGACTTCAACTCCCAGAATCCCCCAGCCATTCTTTGGGCAACCTTTTAAAGATGGGTGGACTTCAACTCCCAGAATGCCCCAGCCATTCTTTTGGCAACATTTTAAAGAGGGTGGACTTCAACTCCCAGAATCCCCCAGCCATTCTTTTAGCAACCTTTTAAAGATGGGTGGACTCCAATTCCCAGAATCCCCCAGCCATTCTCTGGGCAACCTTTTAAAGATGGCTGGACTTCAACTCCCAGAATCCCCCCCAGCCAGCATAGCTTGGCAATTCTGGGAGTTGAAGCCCACCCATCTTAAACTGGGCAACGTCGAGACGCGTCCCGCGGGAAGCGATTGTGGACGAGCAAATCAAAGACCGCTTGACTGTTTTTTTGTTTTGTTTTGTCATCAATCACAGTTACAAACTCTTTATTTTATTTTATTTTATTTGCAATAAAGCGGAAGCAACCTGGAACGACAGCAAAGCGAGGGGAGATCCAGAAGGAGCCCCCTTGCAGGCTCACAAGCCAAGGTGGCTATCCCGTGGAAGTTATTCGGGAAAAAGCAGAAAGCCGGAGAAGACGCTGTCGGCCCCCGCCATGCCAACCATGCCGTTGTAGTCGTTGACCGCCAGCCAGACCTGGCCGCCGGCTTGCAGTTGGAGCAGGACCCCTCCGGAGCTGACCTGCTTGGGGTTGGAGAGGTGGTCGCAAAAGCTGGCCATCTTTTCCCGGTTCCGATACAGGTTGACGCAGAGGTTGGACGTCAAGGAGGTGTGGAAGACGAAGTAGTAGACGCCCGGGATGCGGCAGGTGAACTTGCCCGTGGTGGTGTCGTAATCGTGGTAGGTGTTGGTGATGTTGCCGTGGAAGACCACCGGGGCGTTCTTCACCGGATGCGCGTGGGTCTGGCGCCTGACCGAGAAGGCCGACTGGTACATGAGCTTGTGGCCGCCAGGATCTCCGGTCTTACCTCGTTCGCCTTTGGGGCCGACGTCTCCCAGGACGCCGGGAGCTCCCCGAGGTCCACTTTTCCCGGCCAGACCAGGACTACCGGGAGAGCCTGTTTCTCCTCTGGGTCCGTGGCTTCCAGGAAGGGCTGGAGGGCCTAGTGATCGGAGACAAGGTGAGTGGGAAGCAAGGAGAACATCGCCCAGCTAATCTGCAACTTACTACCGTAACAGAGTTGGAAGGTCAAGCAGACCTTATACCCTTCCAGACAAACGGCTGCCCAGTCTCTTCTTGAAAGACTCCACTCACCATTTCTGGTGGCAAGGAGTTCCACTGTTTAATGATTCTCACTGTCAGGAAATTTCTCCTTAGTTCCAGCTTGCTTCTCTCCTTGATTAGTTCCCATCTGTTGTTCGTCGTCTTGCCTTCAGGCGCCTTGGAGGATAGGTGGGACCCCCCTCCCCTTTTCTCTGGGGCAGCCCCTTAGAGATTGGGTTTGGGGTTTATTTATCTGAAATTCACTTCTGTCCCTTGTTTTTCCACCTAGTTCCCCCTTATTTTTCCTTTAAGCATACACATTCATAATAAACAGCCATGTGAGGATCCAGCCAGACTTGGCAGGTTCACCCAGATTATTATTATTATTATTATTATTATTATTATTATTATTATTATTATTATTATTATTATTATTATTATTATTATTATTATTATTATTATTATTATTATTATTATTATTATTATTATTATTATTATTAGAATTTATATACCGCCCTATCTCCCTTACGGGACTCAGGGCGGTGAACAGGCGATAATAAAAACCACGATAAATATACATGGTTAAATATAGATGGTTAAAACGAGGAGGGGGGCAAACAGGAGCTACTAACCTGGTTCTCCTTTGGATCCCTTATATCCATCTCGGCCATCCCTCCCTGGAGGTCCCGGGACTCCGGGGAGACCCGGTGCCCCGTAGACATAACTTAGAGGATCTGCTGCGCAGGAGAGATCTCCCAGGATCAAAAGGAGGGAGATCCAGACCAGCATCCGCACCCAGGTCCTGTCCATCCTGCAGGGAAGACAGAATCAAGCCATGTTTTGTTTTGTTTTGGTTTTTTTGCAAAGTTGGCCATTTTAAGATGTGTGGACTTCGACTCGCAGAATTCCCAACCGGCAAGTCCCAGAATTCTTTCGCTAGCATGCCGACCACGGAATTCTGGGAGCTGAAGTCCACACATCTTAAAATTGCTAAGGTTGAGAAACATGAGCAAAGGAAAGCTCTGAACTGGGGTCATAATGACACAGAGTGTTGGTTAAGAACTTAATACTAGTAATAGTAATAATAATAGTAATAATAATAATCATGGAAAAAGAGGGAAATGGAAAGGAAAGGAAAGAGAATGAAAGGAAAGGAAAGAGAATGAAAGGGAAGGGAAGGGAAGGGAAGGGAAGGGAAGAGAATAATAATAGTAATAATAATAACAACAATAATAATAATGGAAAAAGGAAAATGGAAAGGAAAGAGAATGAAAGGAAAGGAAAGAGAATGAATGGAAAGGAAAGAGAATGAAAGGAAAGGAAAGAGAATGAATGGAAAGGAAAGAGAATGAAAGGAAAGGAAAGGAAAGAGAATGAAAGGAAAGTGAAGGGAAGGGAAGAGAATAATAATAGTAATAATAATAACAATAATAATGGAAAAAGGAAAATGGAAAGGAAAGAGAATGAAAGGAAAGGAGAGGAGAAGAGAGGAGATTGGAACAACCTGATTTTTCTCCCTCAAACCTCAATCCTTCTGCCTTACAGGGGATTATAAATGCTTTTCTCAAGAATAAATTAATTTCTCAGCTGATCTGCCAATCGCTGCCTCCCCTCTTCCAAATTCGGCTGGGCTCCTCCAGATTTTTGAGAGCAACCAATGGCCGTGTCTTCCCCGGGGAGAAAGATTTACTTCCTGAACCTTTGAAAAAAGACAAAGACAATTCCGTGGGGAGGGTCTCTTACCTCTCAGGGACTCGGCGGGATCCTAGCAGATCCTGCAAGCAACAGGAATTAAGCAGTGGCCGGCTAGTTGAGGGCAGAAGAATCGTCTTGCAGCAGCATCAGACTTCATGAGGAAGTTGGTGGTCCCAAAAGAAAAAAAATAAAAAAAAATAAGGAACTAGTCCACCTCGTGTGTTGTGCTTCTCTTTTGAATCTAAAACCTCAGCGTCAACACTTTTGCTGTTTTGTAACCCGTTAATTTCAATCTCCCCTTCGCCAGGGATGAATAAGGAGAGATTTAGCTGAAAATCCAAATTCAGCAATGAAAACTACTCACTAAGTGGCCTACCTCCTAGGATTGTTGTGAAAGTATAGGCAGGGTGTCCTTGCTTGAGCAAGGGGTTGGACTAGAAGACCTCCAAGGTCCCTTCCAGCTCTATCCTCATTGATTGATTGATTGAAATGGTCTAGGGTCTCCTGCTTGAGGAGGGGGGTGGACTAGAAGACCTCCAAGGCCCCTTCCAGCTCTATCCTCATTGATTGATTGATTGAAATGGTCTAGGGTCTCCTGCTTGAGCACGGGGTTGGACTAGAAGACCTCCAAGGTCCCTTCCAGCTCTATCCTCATTGATTGATTGATTGAAATGGTCTAGGGCCTCCTGCTTGAGCACGGGGTTGGACTAGAAGACCTCCAAGGTCCCATCCAGCCCTAGGATTCTATGTTCAAAGATGAAATGGGAGTGTCAGGGAATGTCCTGGCCCCACGAGGAAGAGCAGAATTACATAGAATCACAGGCCTGGAAGGGACCTTAGAGGTCTTCTAGTCCAACCCCCTGGTCCAAGGCAGGAGACCTTATATACCATCCCAGATAAATGGTTGTCCAATCTTTTTTTTTTTTTAAAAAAAATCCTCCAGCGATTAAGCACCCACAATTTCTGGTGGCAAGTCGTTCCACTGGTTAATTGTCCTAACTGTCAGGAAATTTCTCCTAGGTTGCTCCGAAAGGCAAGCATGTTCCATTAATTAGTCAGCCATAAATATAATTAAAGCAATCCGTAACACATCCGTGCTTCCAAGTCAGAACTGATGGTCAGGAAGCCAATAATTTAAATTATTTTAATTATAAGATTATTATGGAGAGATTGTTATAGGCACGATGGGTGAAATTCACAGGTCTTGTTGAGAGGGATGAATTAGCTTTTCTGATTAGAGAGATTGTCTTCATTGAACAGAATAATGGAATAACGGAGCTGGAGGGGACCTTGGAGGTCATCTAGTCCAACCCCCTGCTCAAGCAGGAGACAACTGGCTGTCCAATCTCTTTTTGAAAACCTTCATTGATGGGAGTATTTATTGATGGCTGTGACAGGCATTTTCCGTAAATGTCTCTAATTGATTGATTTCAGGCATGTGTTTTTCCAGGAAAAAAATTCCGAAAAATGGAATGTTCAAAATCCGAAAAATGGAAGGGTTGGAAGGGAGCTTGAAGGTCACCTAGTCCACCCCATCCCTGCCATTATTACAGCATCCCTGATGGAGATAGCTTTTGCCATCAGGACCTTTGATCTGATCTCTCCTCCTTTTATATTCATTTCATAGAATGGGAGACTGGCTGAGCGTCAGGGACCTTGGTGGTCATCCAGTCTAACCCCATGCAGGAATTCGAATTAGGTTATTAAAATCTGGGATGGTAAGATTGGAAGGGACGTGGCGGGGGTGTCATCTAATCCAGTGCTCCCCAAACTTTTTCCTTCTTAGAAAAAAAATTATCGACCTTGTAAGACCCGGCTGTACGCTCCTTCCTTCAGCATCGTCATAACTTTGGACCGACGGTCTGAACTCGGAAGTACAATGTTAATTTCACTGTATTCGTAATTTTATGGATCAGTGGCACGGTGTGCTTTTAAAATAATTCACCCTTCTGGGGTTTTTATATTTTCATACACGTATTATATGTTGTGTCTGAGAATTTCATGCACCAGGCTGCATTTTCTTGATGCCGTACAAAAAAAAAAAAATAAACTTATGTCTAGGTGTATTTAACCATGTTGTATTCTGTTCTGTTCTAAATAACAATTGCAGTTCTCTCCTTTCTTCCTTCCCTCCCTTTTTTCCTTCCTGCCTTCCTTCCCTCCTTTTTCCTTCCTTTCTTCCTTCCCTCCCTTCCTCCCTTTTTCCCTCCCTTCCTCCCTCCCATTTTTCCTTCCTTTGTTCCTTCCCTCCCTCCATTTTTTCCTCTCCCTTCCTCCCATTTTTCCTTCCTTTCTTCCTTTGTTCCTTCCTTCCCTCCCTTCCTCCTTCCCTCCCTCCCTTCCTTTTCTCCTTCCCTCCCTCCTTTTCTTCCTTTCTTTCTCTTTCTTTCTTTCTTTCTTTTTCTTTCTTTCCTTTCTTTCTCTTTCTCTCTTCTTTCTTTCTTTTTCTTTTTCTTTCTTTCTTCTTTCTTTCTCTTTTTCTTTCTTTCTTTCTTTTTTCTTTTTCTCTTTCTTTCTTTCTTTCTTTCTTTCTTTTTTCTTTTTCTTTCTCTTTCTTTCTTTCTTTCTTTCTTTCTTTTTTCTCCCCCTCCCCTTAAGCCCCTCTCCCACACGGGGCAAGGCCCACCACCCTGAATTCATCAGACGACGTTTGACCTTGAGAAGAGTTTTATTTGGCGGCAGCTAGCAGGGGACCCTGTCTCTCAACCAACAAAGTCCAGACAGACCCCTGTCGGTCAGGCCCAGGCCTCCCTCGCAGGGGCAGCGTTGCCAAGCGAAGCATTGCATTCAGCCAAAGGGGGGCATCCCGAGCAGGTGGGGGGTCGAGGCCCGAAACCCCGAGCTGGGTCAAGCCTTGGTGGGGAACAAGAGGAAGCCGCTGAAGACGCTGTCGGCCTCCGAGCCCTTGTAGACGCTGGCCCCGCCCGGGGGGTCGCTGTCCAGCCACACCTGGTCCCCTTGGGCCAGCTGCAGGACGCTGCCCCCCGAGTTGACCTGCAGCAGCCCCTGGCTCTGGTCGCAGAAGGTGGCCACCGCGCTGTCCCGCTGCATCAGGTCCAGGCAGAGGCTTCCCTTGGAGACTACCTGGAAGGTGAAGTAGTAGTAGCCAGGGACCCTGCAGGTGAACTTCCCTGTCTGGGTGCTGTAGGCGTTGTCCTGGTTGGTGATGCTGTGGTCGAAGACCACGGTTTTGGGGGACAGCCCGGGAGAGGGGTCCTTGCGGGAAGCCGAGAAGGCCGTCTTGGGCTGATCCTGGACGTTGCCCACTTGGCCCTTGAGGCCCCGATCCCCTACCGGCCCAGGGGGGCCCATGAGGCCATCCGGCCCTCGGAAACCTTGGTCGCCTGGTTGCCCCGAAGGGCCGGGCTCCCCCGGTTCGCCTTTCGGGCCCCGGATTCCGGTGCTCTGGGTCCCCATCCCTGGAAGGAAAGAAGAGAGGGAAAAATTGGGGGGGGGAAAGAAGGGTCCCCGGGAGGTCTTCTAGTCCAACCCCCTGCTCGAGCAGGGTTCAAGGGGCGACGGAATTGATTGGGAGGAAGCCAATAATTTAAATTATTTTGAGGTAAGATTATTATGGAGATTAGGTGTGGATTCCAGGATGGAGATGGGGTTTGGGACTCCAGCCCCCCCCCCGTTGAAAGAAAGGGGCCGTGCCCCCCCAATAGTAGCAAGGTCCCTTCCAACTCTGTTATTCTATTCTATTCTATTCTATTCTATTCTATTCTATTCTATTCTATTCTATTCTATTCTATTCTTTATTATTTCTATTCTATTCTATTCTATTCATTTATTATTTCTATTGTATTGTATTGTACTGTATTGTATTGTATTCTATGCTGTTGTTTATTATGTCTATTGTATTATATTGTATTGTACTGTACTGTATTCTATTCTATTATTATTTCTATTGTATTGTACTGTATTGTATTGTATTCTATTGTTTATTATGTCTATTGTATTGTATTTATTGTATTGTACTGTACTGTACTGTACTGTACTGTACTGTCCCCTATTCTATTCTATTCTATTCTATTCTATTCTATTCTATTCTATTCTATTCTATTCTATTCTTTATTATTTCTATTCTATTCTATTCGTTTATTGTATTGTATTGTATTGTACTGTATTCTATTCTATTCTATTGTTTATTATATCTATTGTATTGTATTGTATTGTATTGTATTGTATTGTACTGTACTGTACTGTATTCTATTCTATTCTATTCTATTCTATTCTATTCTATTCTATTCTATTCTATTCTATTCTATTCTAAACTTGAATACCTATAGCAAACTGGTCATTCTTAATTTATTTTTCTTTTTTAGTTTTTGCTTTTTGCTTTTTGCTTTTTTGCATTTTTGCTTCCCTGTTTTTGCTTTGCTTTCCTTTGCTTCATTCTTGGCTACCTGCTGGCAATTATTACTATTATTATTATTACTATTATTATTACTATTATTATTACTATTATTATTATTATTATTATTATTATTTACCTGGTGCACCCATGTCTCCTTTTTTGCCCGACCTTCCATTCCTCCCTGGGGCTCCTGGGTGCCCGTCTCTGCCCTGGGGTGCTTGGCAGACGTTCTGCTGGGCAGCCACCACATCCAGCATCACGATCAACACCGCGACGGCCAACCACGGGCGGCTTGCCATCTTGACTCTGTGGCCACGAGCAGAAAAGAGGGTGAGAGACCCTCGTTTTCCCCCCCCCCTCTCTTTTTCTCCTACTTGGGGAGGGGGAAGGAATTGCCCACCGCCCAGAAGTTTCTTCACGCTCTGCAAGCCACGGAACCATTCTCAAGGCTTCCATTTGCGAAGCCAGGCTGTTTATTTTCTCACAAACCACTTTGAGTTACAACTGTTGGGAAGAAGACTAGAAATGAAACTCCATTTTGTCCGGAATGGTCTAGTCGGGTCTCCTGCTTGAGCAGGGGGTCGGGCTGGATGACCTCAGAGGTCCCTTCCAAACTCTGTCGTTCTCTCCGTTATTCTGTCATTCTCTCATTCTATCTATTATTCCGTCATTCTGTCTGTCATTCTGTCATTCTGTCTGTCATTTCTGTCATTCTGTCCGAAAGGGTCTCCTTTCTGGGAGTTGAAGACCACCCATCCTAAAGTCATCAAGGCTGAGAGACCCTGTTCCTGGACCCGGCTGGGCAGAAAATCCAGGAGAACCTCAACAGCTTTCCTACAGATGGACCTCCACGGCAACCCTCTCTTCCAACCAACCATCTGGTGAACAAGAAGGAGTGTCCATCAGAACAGGCCAAAAGGGGCAAAGCTGGGGAATAAAGCCGACATTGAATTGAAGTCTCTTCTGGAAGGAGACTCCAAAATACCACTTACCTCCTTGGAAAAAAAAGACGATCCAGACCAGATTTCTGGGGAGAAATGTCTCCCTTTGTTGAACGCAGGAACGGACAACCGGATGGAGGAGAGTCCCAGATGGCTGAGCTTGGCTGAGTAAGAAAACTCAAAGTTTCTCTTCCTCCTTTCCCCTTTCAATTGCTTCCTCTTGCTCGCAGCCCCCACTGGCCACAGACGAATTGGGTCCATCGCCTTCTCCTTCCACGGAGAAGGGGAACTCATCAAATTTGCAGACGACACACAAGAGCGCGAAAAACAGGCTACTGACTTATGACCCGGCATGGTTGTTATTTCTGCAATGTTAGCAAAATAAGATGGAGAGGTTTCCACCTAATTCTGTACACATCGATAGTGTTGAGAATTGTAATTGTTTGATGAGAGGAAAAGGGGAAAACATAGGGGGGGGGAAAGGAAGATCAAGGAAAAAAAACACCCGATTGTGCAGTGCTGAGTAGATTCATACTGAAGAAGTTAACGTTAAATACGTGAACCCAGACCACAGGTTGTTTACTAAGCTTGAAAGACTGTAATTAAAAAAATAATAATAAAACACACACACACACATATATATTTCAAAATTTGGATTGCTAACAAAGAATTAAGGGAGAACTGGAATAGCCATTTCGAACTTTTTAGTTCTTTTCAACCAGACATACCCTTCTGAGATTCCAACCTGGGCTGTCTGCATGTTAGGCAGATGTATTAACCTCTAGGCCACAGGCTCTTTCTCACTTTGTCAAGATAATATATATATATAAATTTGCAGACGACACCAGGTTGGGGTGAATAGCCCGTATTTTGGGACATAGGTTCAAAAGCCAGAAGGACGTTGACAAACTTGAGCATTGGGCCCTATCTAACAGTTTGCAGTTCAGTGGTGAGAAAAATAAAGTTTTGCACTTAGGCAGGAAAAACCAAATGCACAGGTATGGAAGAGGTGGGACCTGGCTCAATAGCAGTAACTGTGAGAGGGATCTGGGATTAAATAGGAGCCAGCCGCGTGCTGCAGCTGCCAAAAAGGCCAACGCAATCCTAAATTGCATCAACAGAGGGATAGAATGAAGATCATGTGACGTGTTAATGCCACTTTATAATGCCTTGGTAAGACCAGACTTGGAATAATGGATCCAGTTTTGGTCACCACGATGTAAAAAAAGTCGTCGAGATTCTAGAAAGAGTGGAGAGAAGAGCAACAAAGATGATCAGGGGGCTGGAGGCTAAAACATGTAAAGAACGGTTGCAGGAATTGGGGATGGCTGGTTTAATGAAAAGAAGGATTAAGGGGAACATGCAAGCAGTCTCCCAATATTGGAGGGGCTGCCACAAAAAAGAGGGGGGTCCACCTGTTCTCCAAAGCACCTGAAGGCAGGACAAGAAGCAACGGACGGAAATTAAGCAAGGAGAGAAGCAACCTAGAACTAAGGAGGAATTTCCTGACAGTGAGGACAATTAACCAGTGGAACTGCTTGCCTCCAGAAGTTGTGGGTGCTCCATCATTGGAGGCTTTGAAGAAGAGATTGGACAATCATTTGTCTGAAATGGTCTAGGGTCTCCTACCTGAGCAGGGGGTTAGACTAGAAGACCTCCCAGGTCCCCTCCAGCCTTATGGTTCTATGTTCTTACAATAAAGTAGAACTAACTTATCTGCTCATGTTTCCTGTCCAGTGTATCAGATATGTCTGCCATGTTGTAAGTCTAGAGATGCAACTATCCTCCTCATCCTTTACAGCCTAATACACGAGGGGGGGGGTCTCTTCTGAGCCCACTCTTTAGCTGAGGGCTACACAGTCTCTTATCTTGTAAAACATTACATGAACAGAATCTCGCAAGTCTTATTTTGATCGCTTAATGACCTGGCCAAGTTATAAAAGTCCTGCACCTAGGAACTACTGGCAAGGCCAAACCACGATGGAAAACATCTTGCTGAGCGAAGCTGATTTTCATCCCCATTGTTATTATTTATTGACTGTCTTCTGACCAGCTTTGGTGAGGCAACAGTGAAAGGAACAAAAAGCCTTCTGCTTTTCGGCTGGGAAACAAGATCCTTCCTTTTTTTTTTTTTCCTGATCCAGCCAATTTTCATCACTCTGCAATTTTTTGATTTCGTGCAATGCAACCAGAGATAAATTTAAAGTACCCGACAGTTTCGGGGAATTTTTTTTTTAAAAAAGGAAGAGGACATTTTTTTTGGGTGGGGGGGAGGACTGCCCTGCATTTGCCCTTCCAGTTTTGTAGGGGGGGGGTGTCAAACCACTAGGCTGCATTGGCAAAATCAGCTTTGGTGGCGTTGTGTAAAGAGGAAACCGGCTGGCACTGATCATGTGCAGATTGCAAAGTCACCAACGCTGACCGTTCAAATCAGGGAGCAAATACTATTTTGCTCCCAATAAAAAATATCCAGTGATTTTTTTAAAAAAAAAATTAGGCCCTTTTCTATTTTAAATGTTGTTAAAAATATATTGGGAAGGGAAGGCAAGGGAAGATCTGGGGACCACCCATAAAAAGGAAAATGTCAGATCTAAGAAGACAAAATCAAACTTATTGCAAGAGGGAAAGTAAACTGCGGCATCTTAACCTTCTGTAAAATCGTAGAATGAAGGCTTGGGAGGATCCTGAAGATCATCTAGTCTGGTGTTCCTCGATTTTTTTTTCTGTTTTGGCATTTTTGCTTCATGCACTGGCATGATTTCTTCTGTCCAGCAGGGGGCACTGTTTCTCTAACCTACAAATGGTGATTTTATACACACACACACACACACACACACACACACACACACAGAAAATCTTTCTTTCCAAGAAAAGAAATTCAATTGATGCCTGCATGTCCCTTCTTCAGCACAGATCTGAATTCTATTCCTTACAGGATGGTCCTCGCACTCACAACCGTTCATTGAACGATGGGTTCAAAGATATAACAGGGGGTTGGACTAGAAGACCTCCAAGGTCCCTTCCAACTCCTCCATCATCATCATCATCATCATCATCATCATCATCATCATCATCATTATTATTACTACTACATTTGTTTGAAATGGGGTTCTCTCCTTGAGCAAGGGGTTAGGCTAGATGACCTCCAAGGTCCCTTCCAACTCTTATTTTGCTATTTTCTGCTATTCCGAGCGGAGATTCTCAAAAAAACCCCCAACATTCTTGACATGTTCAGTCTCTGGTAGATCTTCACTGATGCCAGTCAAGGCTGGCAAAATTGGGCTAAATCCTGAGCTGCCCCCCCCCGAGGGAGGCCAAGGGACCCTCATTCAAGACAAGGAAGGGTCAGATTGGGTTCATCCAGCCCAGCAATCATGATTAAAATTGCTACCCAGGGATTCACGGTGAACTTTTGAATCCAGCGCGGAGGGACGGCTTGGCGCCGGCCTCATTTCCATTCGCAGTGCTGTGCAGAATTCCCTCCGGGTTGATTTCACACACACACACACACACATCCCGCGCTCTCATTTACTGGCACATTTGCAATTTGCTAGTTTGGTAATTAATTCCACGGCTTGCTTGGATCTAATGCCGGAATGGGGAGGGTGGGTGGAGGTGGCTGAGAAGAAAGGAAGGTAGAAGGAAAGGGATAGAAGGATAAACTCACCTGCCCTGGCCTGGTCTCTCTTTTCTCTCTTCTCTTCTCTTTGCTTCTGCAATTTTTGCATTCTATTCTATTCTATTCTGTTCTATATTCTATTCTATTCTATTCTATTCTATTCTATTCTATTCTATTCTATTCTATTCTTCCTTCTTATTCTCTTCTCTTCTTCTCTTCTCTATATTCTATATTCTATTCCATTCCACTCCATTCCATTCCATTCCATTCCATTCCATTCTATTCTATTCTATTCTATTCTATTCTATTCTTTATTTCTATTCTATTCTATTCTATTCTATTCTATTCTATTCCAATGCCTTCTGGTGCTTTTGTGGCGGTCGTAAGTGTGAAAAACGATCCCAAGTCCCTTTTTACAGTGCCGCTCTAACTTTGAACGGTCACTAAATAAACTGTCATTAAGTCGAGGACGTCCTGTAGATTCATAGGATGTTAGCCAGAGAAAAAATAACTTCAGTTTGGGATCATTTACTCAGGTCTGAGTAGGGGGTGAGCGTCCTTCAGGCAGCCGAGGCCCCCATCCCAGGTGAAGGGCTGAGCTTGACCTCCTGAGATGGACCCGGAAGGCCAGCCCTGGACCCCCCTCGGGGTCCACGTGAGAGAGATATTTTGGGAGCATTTTTGGGACACACACCCCGTCCCTTCTCCCCGACACGCAGCTAATGGAGCCCCCCCACCCACCCCCGCTGTGGTTTTGTGCCAGTGGCTAATTTAGTGGAAAGGCCTCCCGTGAAGAGACAAGGGTGCCTCCTCCATAAAAGCCTTCTCCTCCAGGCAGAGCAGGGAAGGCGCTGGCGGAAGGCGGGCCTGGCCTGAGCGGGTTTTGCCCTTAGCCCGGGCACCGCTGCCCCACCGATGGCTCTGGGGCAAGGGGGCGCTCAGGGGGCCCTGGAGGAAGAGGAGGAGGAAGAGGCTACCCTATGCTCCTGATTTAGGACAGGTGAGTCCCGGCATCTGATTCCAGACGGGTGAGTCACACTAGGAGGAAGGAAGGAATTAAGGAAAGAAAGAAAGAAAGAAAGAAAGAAAGAAAGAAAGAAAGAAAGAAAGAAAGAAAGAAAGAAAGAAAGAAAGAAAGAAAGAAAGAGGAGAAGGAAGGGAGGGAGGGAGATTGAGGGAGGAAAAAAGGAAGAGGAGGAGGAAAGAAGGAAGAAGAGGAAGGAAGGAATTGAAGAAAAGAAAGAAAGAAAGAAAGAAAGGGAGGAGGGGAAGGAAGGAAGGGAGGAAGAAATTCCTGCAACCGTTCTTCATATGTTTTAGTCTCCAGGGTAAGAAAGAAAGAAAGAAAGAAAGAAAGAAAGAAAGAAAGAAAGAAAGAAAGAAAAGAAAGAAAGAAAGAAAGAAAGAAAGAAAGAAAGAAAGAAAGAGAAGGGAGGGAGGGAGGGAGGAAGATTGAGGGAGGAAAAAAGGAAGAGGAAAGAAGGAAGGAGAAGAGGAAGGAAGGAATTGAAGAAAAGAAAGAAAGGGAGGGAGGAGGGGAAGGAAGGAAGGAAGGAATTCCTGCAACCGTTCTTTGTATGTTTTAGTCTTCAGGGAAAGAAAGAAAGAAAGATAGGAAGAAAGAAAGAAAGAGAAAGAAAGGGAGGAAGGAAGGAAGGAAGGAAGGAAGGAAGGAAAGAAAGAAGGAAGGAAGGAAGGAAGGAATTCCTGAAACCGTTTTTCATATGTTTTAGTCTCCGGGCCTTTAATCATCCTAGCTGCTCTTCTTTAAAAGTCTCAGAGTCTTTAAGGGCTGCTCCATTTGTCTTCAATGCTCTAGGGCCAGGCTCTCCTGCTTGAGCAGGGGGTTGGACTAGAAGACCTCCAAGGTCCCTTCCAGCTTCTGCTCTGACTGAACGCACAGAGCGTGTATTTGGCTGCAAACGGCCCCCGCTAAACTTGAAGGCAGAGGGGATTCTCAGCTCAGAGCAGGCTGGCTCAACCAAGGCAAGGATCAGGGCGACGGCGGCAAAGGTTAGACTATCCTGGCTTAAGGAGGTGTTTGACAACGATTCTGCTCTAAGCTGATCAGAGGGAGATCCCTCTGCATACTGATCAAGCCTCCAGATACAAGCCTGTGGTTTTCCATTGCCTCTCCTAGGTTTCTCGCCCGACTTTTCAAAGCCTTTGAGATTTGTCGAAGGAGACGCGCCAAAAATATAAAATAAACAACAAACAAACAAACAACAATAGCAAATTGGGAAGCCCGACAACAAGCAACGTCTTCTAGCCTTTAAAAATGGACAGAAATCTTTTTGGGGGGATGTCCGGTTTTGAAAAAATGAGATGGTGGTGGAATTTTTGCAACTGAGTGTGTGTGTGTGTGTGTGTGTGTGTGTGTGTGTATCTCTGGGTGTGCTTGTGTGGTTTTCCTGCCCAGAAATATTTCTTCTGCAGCTGGCAGGGTTCCCGATATCCCTCCCTTCCTTTAAATGTATTGATTGATTTTTAACCACCGAGAGGGCGACAATTAAAACCATCAAAATGAGAAATGGCTCGGATTGCAAAAGAGCAAATTCTAATTTGCAGGGGAAAAAACAACATCGGATGGCGGAGATCCGAGGAGCAGAGATGCAAATGGCAAAGGAAAAAAAACAAAAACCGGAGAAGGAACTCTGCTCATGTTCAGAGGAGAAAGACCCCAGGCAGGCCCTGGAAGAATGGAAAGACAAATGTCAGGGGAACTTTGTTGTGGGTGCAACACTGGAGGTTTTTAAGAAGAGGTTGGACAACTATTTGTCCGAAAAGGTCTAGGGTCTCCTGCTTGAGCAGGGGGTTGGACTAGATGACCTCCAAGGTCCCTTCCAACTCTGTTATTCTGCCTTTACGCCTCAAGGCTCACGGAAAAAAATGGGGGGTGTCTCTCTGTCCTTTCAGCTTCCCCCCCCCCATCCCAGTGAGGATGTGACAGCCCTTGTCTTAGCCATGATGGATCATGATTATTATTCTTGGCGTGCACCGGCTTTTCTGCCACTTCAGCAGCAGGGTTGCGAGGGAGCTTCTTTTCGCCTCCTCGTTTCAAACCCAGACACGGCGGCCCTTGTGATGTGTCCCTTTGAGAAAACACCGCTCTTCTCCTTTCTTTCTTTCTTTCTTTTTCTTTTTTTGCTTAATAGTCAGAGGGTCAGTTGGATGGAAAGTCCCAGTTGGTGCTGTAGATCTGGAAAGGAAAGGAAAGGAAGAGGAGAGAAGGGAAGGAAAGGGAAAGGAAAGGAAGAGGAGAGAAGGGAAGGAAAGGAAAGGGAAAGGAAAGGAGGAAGANAGAAGGGAAGGGAAGGGAAGAGAAAAGAAAGAAAAGGAAAAGAAAGGAAAGGAGGAAGAGAGAGGGGAAGGGAAGAGAGAAGAAAAGGAAAGGAAAGGAAAGGAGGAAGAGAGAAGGGAAGGGAAGGGAAAGGAAAGGAAGAGGAGAGAAGGGAAGGAAAGGAAAGGGAAAGGAAAGGAGGAAGAGAGAAGGAAAGGAAAGGAAAGGAAAGGAAGAGGAGAGAAGGGAAGGAAAGGAAAGGGAAAGGAAAGGAGGAAGACAGAAGGGAAGGGAAGGGAAGAGAAAAGAAAGAAAAGGAAAAGAAAGGAAAGGAGGAAGAGAGAGGGGAAGGGAAGAGAAAAGGAAAGGAAAGGAAAGGAAAGGAAAGGAGGAAGAGAGAAGGGAAGGGAAGGGAAAGGAAAGGAAGAGGAGAGAAGGGAAGGAAAGGAAAGGGAAAGGAAAGGAGGAAGAGAGAAGGGAAGAGAAAAGAAAGAAAAGGAAAAGAAAGGAAAGGAGGAAGAGAGAGGGGAAGGGAAGAGAGAAGAAAAGGAAAGGGAGAAAAGAAGAGAAAAGAAGAAAACCACACTATTTTTGCAGCTGCCATGACACAGTGGCACAAGGGAGAACTCTTTGTGCCCAAAGGGCTGCCATGCTTCTTCTCTCTGCGCATGGGGGAAGAGCATGAACGGGCGGTGTGCTGGCCTTTAAAATAGCCCATCAAATCTCTCTTAGGGTCCCCCGAGGGTCTCTTTTCCGTGCCACTGGTTTTGAGAAAAGTCTTGGCAAGGAGACTGGCGCTCCTCGGATTTGCTTCGGGAGCTGAGTGCGAGGTTCCCATCTCGCTTTGCGCACCCCTCCGTCCCCCAGTTTGCCGCTTCCCTGGATTCTTTCGTTGGCTTTGTCCTAGAACTAGAATAGAATAGAACAGAATAAGAAATAATGGAATAGAATAGAATAGAATAGAATAGAATAGAATAGAATAGAATAGAATAGAATAAGAAATAATGGAATAGAATAGAATAGAACAGAATAAGAAATAATGGAATAGAATAGAATAGAATAGAATAGAATAGAATAGAATAGAATAGAATAGAATAGAATAAGAAATAATGGAATAGAATAGAATAGAATAGAATAAGAAATAATGGAATAGAATAGAATAGAATAGAATAGAATAGAATAGAATAGAATAGAATAGAATAGAATAAGAAATAATGGAATAGAATAGAATAGAATAGAATAGAATAGAATAGAATAGAATAGAATAGAATAGAATAGAATAAGAAATAATGGAATAGAATAGAATAGAATAGAATAGAATAGAATAAGAAATAATGGAATAGAATAGAATAGAATAGAATAGAATAAGAAATAATAGAATAGAATAGAATAGA
>NW_015386481.1:979968-992468 GCF_001527695.2 Protobothrops mucrosquamatus
TCTATCTATCTATCTATCTATCTATCTATCTATCTATCTATCTATCTATCTATCTATCTATCTATCTATCTATCTATCTATCTATCTATCTATCTATTCATCCATCTACTGTCTGTCTGTCTGTCTGTCTATCTATCTATCTGTCATTCATGATCCATTGGTCTAATAGTAGTTAAATAATTATCTATCTACCTACTTTATTTCGATCCCATTAGTGTTCAAATACTGCTCTGATGGTTGGGAATAACAACAACAACAACAACAATAATAATAATAATAGTAATGATAGCCGAGCACCTTGAATCACCTATGAACCCAGCGTGGTTGATGGGGCGGGGGTCTTACATGGGGATAGTCCGTAGAGACCCCCTTGGGGGACAGGGCGAAGAGCTGGGCAGATAAGAGGCAGCTGAGCCTTCAAAAGGAAAAGGGGGGGTGGGAAGCCCCTCAGAAGGGACCCTCCCTCCTTCCTCCGAGTGTGAAAACACGCAGGAAGAACACACTTTCAGACTTGCCAAACACTCTCAAGGTCACCTTACAATGAAAGTAGCGCTCACGCGTTGTGTTGTGCTTTTGCCTGGACCGCCTCGCAGGGCCCGCCCGTCGCCACCCGCTTAGCTGCCGAGCAGCCTCCGAGGGCAGCCCCAGAAGGGAGCGCAGGGCGGTAGTCCAACCCGCAAGGTGAACAAAGTCTCAATGGCGGCCTTACCGCTTGCTTGCTTTGCTTGCTCTCTACCTGGCTGGCTTTCATTCCCGCCGCCAATCGCCCGGCAGTCTGCGAAGGGAGCCGGGGGGGAAACTTGAAAAGCCGAGCGACGTATGTTTTTATGCTTTTTAAGATGTCGAGCGGAGTAGAAAAGTTCAGCTTTAATCGGCCACGGCTTAGAGCTGCAGTTTGACACAGATAAGGAGAGGAGGAGGCTTTGAAGTGGCTTCTGATATTTTTTTTTTTTTTCCCTTCCCCGTGCAGTCGGAAAAAAAGTTTCCTATTTATGCAGCGTCTGGGGGACGATCCCAGGATGCTCGGCTCTTTTTTCCCCATTATTATATATATATATATATATGTATATTTCCATCCATCTTGCAGAAACGGGCCCTGAATCTCAACACTGGCTCTGCTCCCGATGCTTGCAAGGCAGATTTTCCCACTTTGCGTCCCCTTCTCTCCTTTTCCGCTTCGCGTTCCTTGCTCCGACCGCAGTTGGGTGGCTTGCCAGGAAGGTCAGGTCGCAAAAGGGGATCACGTGACACCCCCCCCCAGGGACGGTGCGACCGTCGTAAGTGCGAGTCAGTTGACCAGCGTCTGAATTTTGAGCACGTGGCCGTGGGGGAGGCTGCGACGGCCGCAAGGGCGAAAATCGGTCCCGAGTCCCCCTTTTTCAGCGCGCTTGGGATTTTGAACGGTCACTAAACGGACGTAAGTTGGGGACTAGTTGCATGCGGAGCCCTGTTAATCGGGATAGATTGGGCCCGATGCCCAGGATATTAGCTGCAACTGTCAGAATTCCTCCCCCGCCCCAAGCTCTTTGCTTGCCTGGAGTTAGGAAATTAATATCAAATTATATTACTAATCAGGATCGTGCTGGCTCAGCACCTGAGGAGAAGGGTGGGGGAACGAGGGGGGGGATGGATGAGTTGGTACCATTGTGCAGCCCCCCCCCCAAATCTAGGGAGGTGCTGGTGTTTTAGAGGCCAGGTGGTCCTCGACTTGAGGCCACAATTTCCTTCCCTCCTTCCCTTCTCTTTCTCCTTCCTTCCTTCCTTCCTTCCTTTCTCCCTCTCCGCCTCCCTCCCTTCTTTTTTTCCATCCTTCCTTCTTCCCTCCCTCCCTCCTTCCCTCCCTTTCTCCTTCCTTCCTTCCTCCCTACCTCCCTTCTCTTTTTCCTTCCTTCCTTCCTTCCTTCCTTCCTTCCTTCCTTCCTTCCTTCCTTCCTTCCTTCCTTCCTTCCTTCCTTCCTTCTTTCTTTAACTAAGATGATTAAAGGCCTGGAGACTAAAACATACGAAGAACGGTTGCAGGATTTGGGTTTGGCTAGTGTAACCCCCTGGTCAGGCAGGAGACCCTCTCCCATTTCAGACGAAACACTGTCTAATTTCTTCTTTAAAACCTTCAATATTGGAGCATTCACTGCTTCTGGAGGCAGGTTGTTCCACTGGTTAACTGTTCTCACTGTCAGGAAGTTTCTCCTTGGTTCCAGGTTGCTTCTCTCCTTGATGAGTTTCCATCCATTGTTGCTTCTTGTCCTGCCTTCGGGCGCTTTGGAGAATAGCTTGACTCCCTCTTCTTTGGGGCAGCCCCTGAGATATTGGAACATTGCTATCACGTCACCTTAAGGACTAGAAACTTGAGAATGCACTGCCTTTCTGCTTGTTTCTTACGCTCCGGGCCGGGCCTGGAAGGTAGAATAAAAACTGAAGAACCTCTAAAGAGCCAAAGTGGAAGAAGAAGAAAAAGACATTTATTTCTCTCTTTTTTTGCTAAAAAAACAACAACAACCCTTTCCTTGCGCTCCTGCCAGCATCAAGAGGGGAAATCAACTCCAGGCCGTGCCAACCCTTGTCGGGCAGAGTAGAGCCGGTGTTGTGACAGCCGTAGCGTGTAAAGAAGCTTCTGCGCAAGAAGGAGCGTGTCAAACGGTCCCGGGAGGGAAGCCGGGAGCGTTGCTTAGCTGTGACTTCTCGCACCCTCACTCACACACACACACACACACACACATAAACACACACACACAGGCTCAGGAGAGGGAAAAGCTGGCAATTTAAGGTAGCCCAAAGGTTGCACAGCAACTTGAGTTCAGCTCCGGTTTGACAGCCTGGGGATGCCTTCGCTCTTTTCCCGCATTCCCAGCTGCCAATCATTCCTTGCACCCTGGATGGCCGAGCATCCCACTGGCAGGACTTGGGTTAACCCGGTTAATGCGACCTGCCCGCTTTTCATCCAGGACATAAGAGTCATACGTCTGGCAGGGACCTCTGAGATCTTCTAGTCCGACCCCCTGCTAAAGGGAGGAGTCCTTATACCACCATCCTGGTCAAAGGTTCTCAGAAAATGTCCAGTGATGGAGCACCCACCACTTCTGGTGGCAGGTTGTTCCACTGATGAACCGATCTGGGATGACAGGATTAAGAGAACAGCCGAGTTGGAAGGGACCTTTGGAGGTCTTCTAGCCCAACCTCCCCGCTCAAGACCATTCCAGGCAAATGGTGGTCCAATCTTTTCCTAAACACCTCCAGGGATGGAGCACCCTAAGAATTTATGAGGGGACCGCACAGCGAGGCCATAGGAATTGCCGGCTCTTGCAGACAGGATGCAGAGTGGTAGGTAGCATCCTCAGCGCTAGAAGGAAGGAAGGAAGGAAGGGAGGGAGGAAGGAGAGAAGGAAGGAAGGAAGGAAGGAGAGAAGGAAGGAGAGAAGGAAGGAAGGAGAGAAGGAAGGAAGGAAGGAAGGAAGGAAGGAAGGAAGGAAGGAAGGAAGGAAGGAAGGAAGGAAGGAAGGAAGGAAGGAAGGAAGGAGAGGACTGAGGGGTCCTTGGTGCTCTCTGAGCTGGGTTGTTTTCTTGCAGACGTTTCATGACCCGACTAGGTAACATCATCAGTGCCTGAAGGAAGTGGGGGTTGCAGAGGAGGAGGAAGAGAAAGAGGACTGTGGGGTCTTTGGTGGTCTCTGCACTTGGGGATTTCCTTGCAGACGTTTCATGACCCTACTAGAGAACACCATCAGGTTAGAGAGGAGGAGGAGGAGGAGGACGACGACTGTGGGGTCCTTGGTGCTCTCTGCGCTTGGGGTTTTTCTTGCAGACGTTGCATGACCCAAACTAGGTAACCTCATCACCCCACAGTCCTCCTCCTCCTCCTCCTCCTCAAAGCCCCCTCCCTTCTAGCCCTGATGATGTTCCCTAGTTGGGTCATGAAACGTCTGCAAGAAACACCCCCCCCCCCCAAGCTCAGAGAGCATCAACCCTGGAGCTGCCAAAGTCCCCTTTTTACTGAGGCTTCAACTCTGAGCATCCCAGCGCCCCAACCTTGAGCTACGGATAAGGGGGCAGAAGGGCGCCATTTATGCGCCGGGCCAGGCCCAGCGCCGGGCGAGGCCCGCCGCATCTTTCCGGAACCATCTGCTCGGCCGCTGACCTCTCCTGCGGAGGGCAGAAAGGAAGGCGATGTTCTCTCTGCACGGCAGTGGGGGCACCGAGGCCCAGCGCAGCGGGAGGCATTGATCTGTTTGCATGTTTCCGTGCGAAGCTTTCCCTGCCTGCTGTTGCGCCCATGGATCCATTCCCTTCCTGTCACCCCGGTTCAGGCTCAGCCAGCAGCACTTGCGTGCAGAAAGGCCCGGAGAACAGCGGGGGGGCCGGGAGGAGAGTGGATTTGGGAGGCCCCCGAGGTCCACACACACAGCAATTAAAGAGACCTTCGTCCCCTCTCTCTCTTTACACACACACACACACACACACACACACACACACACACACACACAGCGACGTCCTTGCATCTTGCGAGGGGGGGGGAAAACTTCAAGGAAGTCATCTCTGGTTTAAAAACGTGTTTTTTTTTTCTTTTTAATTGAAGGAACGATATTTAGCGAGGACGTAAAAAAAAAACCACAGCAACGAATTAAAAGGAAAAGCAGGAAAGAGAAAAGGAAGGAAGGAAGGAAGGAAGGAAGGAAGGAAGGAAGGAAAGATACAAGGAGGAAGGAAAGAGAGAGGAAGAGAAAAGAAAGGGAAAGGAAAGAGAAAGAGAAAGAGGAAGGAAGGAAGGAAGGAAGGAAGGAAGGAAGGAAGGAAGGATACAAGGAAGAAGGAAAGAGAGAGGAAGAGAAAGGGAAAGAAAAGAGAAAGAGGAAGGAAGGAAGGATACAAGGAGGAAGGAAAGAGAGAGGAAGAGAAAAGAAAGGGAAAGGAAAGAAAGAGGAAGGAAGGAAGGAAAGAAGGAAGGAAAGATACAAGGAGGAAGGAAAGAGAGAGGAAGGGAAAGGGAAAGAAAAGAGAAAGAGGAAGGAAGGAAGGAAGGAAGGAAGGAAGGAAGGAAGGAAGGAAGGAAGGAAGGAAGGAAGGAAGACAAGCTTCCTTCTCTCCCTTCTTTCTTTCCTCCCTTCCTCCTCTTGTCCAATTTTCTTCCTTACTCTTTTTCTTTCTTTTTCTTTCTTTCTTTTTCTGTCTTCCTTCCTTCCTTCTTCCCTCTCTCCTTTCTTTCCTCCCTGCCTTTATTTCTTCCCTCCTTCCCTTCTCTTCCTTTACTTTCTCCTCCCTCCCTTCCTTCCTTGCTAAAAACGAGCTTTCCTATTTCAAAGAATAAAATTCAGGGGAAGCCTTTTGGGGGCAGCCCCAATTTAGAGGCTGCTGGCAGACCACCATCTCCTCTTCCTCCTCCTCCTCCTCCTCCTCTCTCCCTTCCACCCCCCCTTCCCCACCTCCGTCGTTGCATCTGGGTCGGTCAACGTGTCACTGGAAATAAATGGCCAACGTTGGGGGCCGCCGGGTCTGATTAGGCTCAGGGCTTCCGGCCCAGCCAGCCTCGTTTGGCCCCCCCCTCCCAGAACTGGCAGATCCTGCCTCGCCGTCTTGCCCCGCCGGGGCTCCCCCCATCCCATCCCGATGGCTGCTCAGACCCCTTGCCACAACGGGGACAGACGGCAGCCACATCAAAGGGCCAGCCTGGGCTTCTGCCTCTTTGAAGTTGAGGCTTGATGGGCAGCACCCCCCCAAAAAAAATTTCACTGCCTGGTGTGCTTAAATTATGGGAGACACCTGTGCCCATCTTTTATTTATCACCGGCTGTCCAGCTGCACTAACAAAGACACACACACACACACACACACACCCATTTCCCATGGAGACGGGGAGGAGGGATGAGACTGGGGGTGTGTGTGTGTGCTGCCAGAATCGCTTCGGATGGTCGCCCAGGTGGGCACCGTAAAATATCTCCCCCTCTGTGCCGGCTCTGTGACACGGAGACCCCCCCATGGCGCCCCAAAGGCAAGGAGAGAAGAACGTCCCCACAAGCCACCTTTGGATCTTGGATCATTTTGCACTCACTGCAAGCCACCTTGGTTAGCTGGACACTGATTCAAAGCTGTTTGTAAGCCTTGCAAACTTTCATAGGTTGCATGGGCTGGAAGGGACCTGGGAGGTCTTCTAGTCCAACCCCCTGCTCACGCTGGAGACCCTAGACCATTTCGGACAAATATCTGTCTAGTCTCTTCTTAAAAACCTCCAGTGTTGGAGCACCCACAACTTCTGGTGGCAAGCTGTTCCCCTGGTTAATTGTCCTCGCTGTTAGGAAATTTCTCCATTCCAGGTTGATGAGTTTCCATCCGTTGTTCCTTGTCCGGCCTTCGGGTGTGTTGGAGAATAGGTGGGAACCCCTCATCTTCTTTGTGGCAGCCCCTCAAATATTGGAAAACTGCCATCCTGTCACCTCTGGTCTTTTTCTTCATTAGACTAAACATCCCAATTCCTCTAACTGTTCCTCGTATGTTTTCACCTCCGGCCCGCTCTTTATCTTTGTCGCTCTTCTCCGCACGCTTTCCTCCGCCAATAAAAAACAAGGAGGCCGGTTATAAAGAGTAGAGTTTTTATTCCCCAACAAGTGTGATGGAATGCCAAAATACAGACGGCGTCGCCGCAGGTCAACCAGGAAGGACCTGCCCCCATCCCCTTCCCCTCCTTCCAGCAGCCTAAGCAAAGCATCATCCCGTCCTCGTGGGGTCTAGGACAACTCGCCCTGGCCGTGTCCGGCACAGCCAACTCGACGTGACCAATGTGCCAGTTCGCCACGGCCAACTCCGCCACGGGAAAACTGGCCGTGGGAGAAGAGTTACCCTAATACCGAAGAAGAAACAGTCAAATCAAATCCCAAAAGAAAAGGAGGCCAACATGAAACGGGAATGAAGGGGTAGAATTATATACAATTTGGTGTATTTATAGGTTATAGATAAATAACATAATGGTTTTTCCCCTTTTTGAGAAGAGGAGATGGTCGGCTAGTACCCCCAAACTGCATCCGAAGGAGGTGGAAAAGAAGGGGATGGGATGTGTAGGATAGTTGGAAAGGAGGGAGGAGGAGAGAGGTGTGGGTAGGAGGGGAGGAAGGAAGAGGGAAGTAGGTAGGAAGGTTGAAGGAGTGAGGGGGGATGCAGGGCGGGGGAGACCGCCGATCATTTCTGAAAATATATTGACCAGGTTTTCCTTTTTGTTTTGTTTTTTGAATGAAATGCACCACATTTGTATTTGTTTATGTTTATTTGAAAATTAATAAAATTGGCAAAACAAGAAAAAATTGAAATAATAATAATAACGGCGGAATGGTCCCACGGCGTGTTTTCCCACGGCGGATTGACCATTGCCGACTTGGCCGTGGCGAGTTGTCCTGGCCGATTTGTGCCGTTCCGTCCTCACGAGCCCACCCCCCCACCCCCCTATTACACAGAGCAGGGGTGGCTTCTGGAGAACGAGGTCTGTCCTGCGGTGTCTTCTCTCCCACCCTGTTGCAGCCCTCTACTCTTCGCCGGGCTTCCCCCAGATCGCCCGGGGCCGCTTCTCCCAGCTACGACGGGACCGTATTGCCTTGCTTCGGAAACGAAATGAAGGGCCTTCCATAGGAAGAATACTCGCCACTGGACAGCCCTAGGCTAGATCTGAAGTGGCGGTCACCCTGTAGAATTGGGGAGGGGTTTTTTTAAATTATTATTGCATGTTACAAGATCTCGGGGGTCAATCGGACGCCCTCCCAGATCTCAAACCAGGTTGGTTGATCCTGGAAGTCTTGGCCTGGAAGGTGTCCTTCTCGACGTGATGTCCATTTTTACCAGCTTTGTTGATCAGCTGTGTAGGGGAGGCAGGTGTATTCCTGACACCTCCCGTGGTGGACGTTGAGGGTTTTCAAGTGGATCAGCCCTCCCCCCCCCTTGAGAAGTAAACAGAGAACGATCTTGACTGGAAGAGGAAGGACGAGGAAGAGAGCAACGAGGTTGTTGAGTTGTTCTTGGTGTGTGTGTGCGTGCGTGTGTATGTGTGACTGGTTCAGCGTTCCACCCCTGAGCGATAATGAAATATATACCCTGTTAAGTCGATAATCAACGACAGCACCGAGGGCGATCAGAAAACTATCCGGATCGAAGGAACGTGGAACGGAAGACTGTCTGTCCCTGGATGACACGGCCTTTATCTGGAGAGGCCAAGAGGTTGAGGTGGGTGAGAATCCTGCTTTCCTCAGCAAGAGAGGGACGGAGGGAGACCGGTCGGAGCCGGGAAAGAGAACGGAGAGTGGGCCAGGGGAGATGGGAGATCTTACAGGGGACTTGAGTTTGTGGGCTCCGGATACCCTGGAAGAAATGTTGAGGTCTCCAGCGCAATCCCCGTTCAGCTTTGGGTGTGCCGCAGGTTGTCCACCTCAGATGGAAGTAGGGGGGTGGGTGGGAGCAGAGGGACCCCCTTGGTGAAGGTGCCGTTGAGGGTGCAGGTCAAAAGAGTTATTGCGATCAGTGGCTTAAAAAAAAGTACAAGTCTGTAAGAATCTACAGCGGTCATCTCTGGCTAGTTACAAAGACCGTCTTTTATGGGAGACCCCACTCCCTACCCGATCAGGTAGAGGCCAAGTTCTGGAGAAGTTCAGTCTGAAGGAGTCCCCCCCTAGGGATGAATGGTGGAGAACAGGACCCAGCCTGTTTCTGGAGCCCCTTCAACCTCCTCGTTCTGAGCAGCGAAAGGGGTATCCCACCGCTGACACCACAAGCGAGGCTCCTGCTAAACTCCTCGGGAGGGTTCCCTGCGTGAAACCACCTCAACAGCAAGCGACAACTATCAGAGGGGTCTTCTGCAACCCATGGTGTTGAGAAGCTGGGACCTCATGATCTGGATGCTGGTCAAAATCTTCCTTTGATGGCCCGTGAGATTGATTCCCAGGTTTTGCACGTCCCTGGAGGAGGAAAAAGAGGGAAAGAAAGAAAGAAAGAAAGAAAGAAAGAAAGAAAGAAAGAAAGAAAGAAAGAAAGAAAGAAAGAAAGACAAGCAGAACAAGCTAGAATGATTTGACGCCGAAAAGCAAAAGAGACCTAATTATTTCTCTCGATGTTGCGTTCTCCTGCTGCAGGTTTTAATATTTTATGGACGTGGAAAGAATTGTCGGGCGTTTCGGGGTTTTCTGATGTTTTTCTAGCTTAAAAGGGCCAGGAGATTAAAGATTGCTGGCTGCCTTCTGCTGGCTTGCAGGAGGAAGGATGGAAGAGGAGATATTAGCGTTACATCACCATCGTTCTGGCTTCAAAGGCTTTGTAGTCCTTGATCCTTCTGGGGTCTGCCCCATTCGAGGGCCGAGGGATAACATCCGACTGTCAAAATTGACTCCAGTCGAAACAGCGTTAGGCGTGTCACAGCAGGGAAGGGGGCAGCCTGCCTTAACACCTGCAAGACCCTCTCTCCAAGGCAGATCAGACACAAACCAGCATCTGACCTTCAATGAAGGTTTGCGCTGATTGGCTTGGATTGGAATCCTGCCAAACGTCACGTAGATTCATGATGATGGTGCAAGGCAGAAATTCATCTGGGGGGGGGGAATCTTCACGGAAGGACCAAAATATCCCCCTTTGAAAAGCATCACCCCACCCCCCCCAAGATTTGGGGCAGGGGGAAAGAAGGGGGAGGGGGGTCTTCGAGAAGCAGAGATGCTCCAGGGACAAACTATGGGCCAGTTGATTGATCCTCAAGAGGTTCTCCAGCCTGGAGAGTCCACAGCCTCTGGCATCACAGGCATCTTTGGGGTCGGACTAGATGATCTCTGAGGTGCCCCGCTTACAGCAAAGGCCCTTTCCTGCCTGGGATGGTTATCAGATTGGCTCAAATCTAGAGGAAACGTTGAGTTTTATCGGATGGGGGAGGGGAAGGGTCCACTCCGTTCAGCGGGGTGCAGAGATAAGGCCCAACGGCTGAAAACCAGACACTGGCATTGTGTATTTGTGTTACTGTGTGTGTGTGTGTGTGATGCACTTACTCAATATTCATGTGCATCACCATGCCGAGAGACGAATAGCCAGCCAGGGCGAAATTCTCCTGGTACCTTCCTAGCCGAATCGAATCCAGCCACTCTCCCACGGAGCCACAGCGGGTGAAATCAATGTGGCCTCGTTCGGACAGCGTTTGGGTGAACCTGCAGGCAAAGAAAAAAAAATGGGGGTTGGGGGTGGTCGGTGGAGGGGGGGGAGTTGACCGAAACATTTTCATCATTCACATTTCATTTGGTTTCCCCACCCCCTTCGGCATCCTTGCTTTCACGATTATATCCCATCGTTTCTCTGATATTAGCGCAACTCTTGTTCCGTGGCAAACTGGCCCGTGGCAAATTGGCGAACTGGTGAACTGCCTGGAACAAATTGGCTGGGACAAATTGACCGGGATGAGTTGACCGGGACGAATTGTCCAGGAGGAATTCTCTATCTCAGGGGCTGCCCCAAAGAAGAGGGAGTCAAGCTATTTTCCAAAGCGCCTGAAGGCAGGACGAGAAGCAACGGATGGAAACTAATCCAGGAGAGAAGCAACCTGGAACTAAGGAGAAACTTCCTGACAGTGAGAACAATTAACCAGTGGAACCACCTGCCTCCAGAAGCGGTGAATGCGCCAACACTGGAGGTTTTTCAAGAAGAGACTGGACAGCCATTTGTCCGAAATGGTGTAGGGTTTCCTGCCTGAGCAGGGGGTTGGACTCGATGACCTCCAAGGTCCCTTCCAACTTTATTATTATTATTATTATTATTATTATTATTATTATTATTATTATTATTATTATTATTATTATTATTATTATTATCATCATCATCATCATCATCATCATTATCATTATTATCATTATTATTATTATTAAATTGACCAGGATGAATAGTCCAGGATGAGTTGGCTGGGACGAATTGTCCGGGATGAGTTGGCCGGGACGAATTGTCCTAGATCCTGCCTGCCACGGCCGCATTCCCCGCCCCTTACCTGTTGACCGTGGCTGTGCATTTTAAGTTTTGTGGGTTGCGAATCAGCTTGTCCAGGACGCCGAGAATTTGGGCGAAGCGCGGCCTCTCGTCCCGCTCTTTCTGCCAGCAATTGAGCATCAGCTGGTGAAGGGCCATGGGGCAGCCCATGGGAGCGGGCAGCCGGTAGCCTTCCTCCACCGACTGGATGACCTGCGAGGAAGAGTCGCCCGCTTAACCTCGAACCCAGGTTTTTCTCCTCGCTAAAAGCGATCGTGGCTCTCCGGGCGCGCCTCGGAAGACGGCTCAGATCGGAAGCGTACGAACTGGCCTGGACTTACGACGTTTCTGGTTGTTAAGTGGCTTTTTTTTCAGTGCTGTTGTAACGTGAACGGTCACTAAATGGACGGCTGTAAGTCGAGGAGCTTCAGATCCCTCCCCCTTAAGATTGCAGACCCTCCTCCGCTTACGTCCTGATTGGTCATGTTCCAATAGGGCCGCTCGCCGTAGGCCAGCACTTCCCACGTGACGATGCCGTAGCTCCACACATCGCTGGCCGAGGAGAACTTCCGGAAGGTGATGGCTTCGGGGGCCGTCCACCGAACGGGGATCTTCCCTCCCTGGAATTCAAAGCGGGCCCGATTAGATGACCTCCAGGGTTCCCTTCCGAAACCTTACATTCTACCCTCAGCCCTGACTGGATGGCTAAGAACGGGGCGGTGGTGTGGATCACCTACGGCTTGAAAGAAACGCATCGCAACTCACAACCGGTTCAGTGCAAGGGGACCCCCCCGTTGAGTGTGAGCCAGCCGCGTGCGGCAGCCGCCCAAAAGGCAAATGTGATCCTGGGTTGCGTTAACGGAGACCTAGCATCGTGATCACGTGAAGTGTTGCCGCTTGTTTATTTCACCGTAGAGGACGCTTACTGTGGTTGTGTAAGCGGCATCCGGGTTGTCGTCCAGGACGCGAGAGAGGCCGAAGTCCGAGACTTTGCAAACCAGGTTGCCGTTGATGAGGATGTTACGAGCCGCCAGGTCCCGGTGGACGTAACCCAGATCGGAGAGGTAGCGCATGCCGGCGCTGATGCCCCTGAGCATGACCACCAGCTGGAGGACCGTAAATTGCCCGTCGTGTTTCTGGAGAGGGGGGGAGGGAAAAAAACCCCAAGCTGGGTGGTTTTTCTGGTGCGTGGGCACCCGGTTGGAGAAGCCTCGTCTCTGGCCACCCTCCCTGCCCTCGAACTCAGCTCTTTTGAGGAGCTGGGCACTGCAGGAGCTGAGAAAATAATTACAGACCGACCTTTCCTTCCTTCCTTCCTTCCTTCCTTCCTTCCTTCCTTCCTTCCTTCCTTCCTTCCAGGCCTTCCCTCTCTCCCACCTTCCTTTCTTCCCTCCATCTCTCCCTTTCTTCCTTTGTTCCTTCTTTCCTTTCTCTCTCCTTTCCTTCCTTCTTCTCTCCCTTCCTTCCTTCCTTCCTTCCCTCCCTCTTTCTCCTTCCTTCCTTCCTTCCTTCCTTCCTTCCTTCCTTCCTTCCTTCCTTCCAGGTCTT
>NW_015386481.1:997468-1000774 GCF_001527695.2 Protobothrops mucrosquamatus
AGGCCTCTCCTGCTTGAGCAGGGGGGTTGGGCTAGAAGACCTCCGAGGTCCCTGTCATTCACATAGGCGGACCCTGAGACCGCAGCCTTTAAAAGCCCCCCCCCTTCGCCCCCAGCGCTCCGCATGGAGGGAAAGAAAGACGAGCCCCACCTTCTCGTAATATTTAATTTCGTATTCCAGGATGATGCCGTTGGGCTGCTGGGGCTGAGGCCACAGGAGGGTGACGCTGTGCTGACCCACGTTTTGCTGCTCAACTGCCGTCACTTGGGAAGGCGCTGCGGAGGGAGAGAGAGAGAGAGAGAGAGAAAAAAAAAAAACACAAGCAGGTCAGGGGAGAAGAGGAAGAAGGCACGAGCCCCGCCCACAGCCCCTCCCTCACAGGTGGGATGCAAATGAAGGGGTGGGGCCACAACGACCCGACAGGTAAGTTTCCTGGGATCCTTGAGTGTGACTGGAAGGGCCATAGGATTTCCACCCCCCACCCCCTTTGGATGTCCTCCCAAGAATCAAGGTGTTGGAAGAGTCCTCAGAGGTCATCTAGTCCAACCCCTGCTCAAGGCAATGCTGGTCACCGGAGCTGACATCCGATTCCTATTGTGAGAATTATAAAAATGATCTCTCTCTCTCTCTCTCTCTCTCTTTCTCTCCTGCTCTTTCTCTCTCTCTGTCTTTTTCTCTCTCTTTCTCCCTCTTTTCTTGTTTCTCTCCCCGTCTCTGTTTTTCTCTCTCTCCTTCCCCTCCCTCTCCCTCTCTTTCTCTTTCTCTCTCTCCACCCCTTTTTCTCTCTCTCCTTCCCCTCCCTCTCCCTCTCTTTCTCTTTCTCTCTCTCCGCCCCTTTTTCTCTCTCTCCTTCCCCTCCCTTCTTTCTCTCTCTTTCTCCCTCTCTTTCTCTTTATTTTATATATATAAATCTGTTTCTTGGATGGTTTCCCCCCCCCCCCCAGCTGGGAATCTGAGAAGCCCGCTAGACGGAGGGAGATAGCGAGTGCGAGAGACGCCTCTCGGTAGATGTGGGAAGAGGGTTGAGCGAGGCGGAGGGTCCGGACGTGTTTCCCATTTAATGCAAGAAACGCAAGGTGACCTTGGTGCATCGGCCTCTTTCCTCCAGCCTTCCGGTTTCCTTTTTTGGGTTGTTTGTTTGTTTAAAAAAAAATCAGTTTTACTAATTAAGCAAAATAAACAAGGGGGGGGGAAAGATGGGAGAGGCTATATGAATATTTCACCGTAGGGATGGGTGAAATAAAAATAAAAAGTTTTCGGTTTTTTTGAAAAAAGGCCAGGCATCAAAATGATATTTTTTTAAACATATTTTTTAAAAAAGGGGTTTCTTTCTTTCTTTCTTTCTTTCTTTCTTTCTTTCTTTCTTTCTTTCTTTTTCTTTCTTTCTCTTTCTTTTTCTCTTTCTTTCTTTCTCTTTCTTTCTTTCATTCTTTTCTTTTTCTTTCTCTTTCTTTTCTCCCTCCCTCCCTCTTTCTTTCTTTTTTTCTCTTTCTTTCCTTCCTTCCTTCCTTCCTCCCTCTTTCTTTCTTTCTTTCTTTTCCCTTTCTTTCTCTCTCCTTCCTTCCTTCCTTCCTTCCTTCCTTCCTTCCTTCCTTCCTCCCTTTCTTTTTTCTTTTTTTCTCTTTCCTTCCTTCCTTTCCTTCCTTTCTTCTTTCTTCTCTTTCTTCTCTTTCTTCTCTTTCTTTCTTTCTTTCTTTCTTTCTTTCTTCTTTCTCTTTATTTTTTTCTTTCTTTCTTTCTTTCTTTCTTTCTTTCTTTCTTTCTTTCTTTCTTTCTTTCTTTCTTTCTTTCTTTCTTTCTTTCCTGCCACTAATTTTTATACTTTGGACATCCACAACTGAACATTTACGTAAATCATCAGATATAAGATAACAAAGCCGATAAGAGAAAAGAGATCATTTCATTTTTTTATATTTTTTTTAAAAGAAAAGATCAATTTTTTTTTCAGAGGTAGGCAACCTCAATCCTGGGCCTCCCACTTTTCCAAATTTAAATGGAATCTAAAAATTTAAAACGTCTTAGAAAATTAAAACATCTTACAACAGAGATCGGAGAAACCGTTAAAGACAGGAGAGGGAAATTAGTCTGATTAATTAAATTAATTAATTTTTAGGACGTGGACATGGAAACGAAGCGCATCTGTTTATCTGCTTTTAATCGTTTCTCTCTTTTGTCCTCTGGAATCCAAATTGGCCGCTCTTGCAAAACCTTGTAATATGTTTTTTACACACCGCGCAACCTTGCACTTGGGTTTGCAGATCCAGCGTTGTACATTTTAGAGGGAAAGAAAAGAAAAAAAACCCCAACTCTCTTAAATTGAAGAACAGCTTGGGGTCGCCAGAGAAATGTAAAAAATGGCTTAATAAGACTCCCGCCGTGAAAATTGCCAATCCACCATTAAGAATTATTGAGAAAGTGATTGCACATAAAATAGGAAATAACATTAAAAAAAAAAAAAAGCTTCAGCACAGATCCATTTGCATCCGGGTTTCCGTTTTTCCCGGCCATTAATAACAACAATTAGGGTGAAACGATTCCCATCGGACCAGCTAATACTGTAAATGATTTGCCATTAATAGCTACAATTAAGGCCGCAATCTTATAAGCGGGGACTGATTTGATTTACAATATGTGAAGCAATTCCTTGCGAAATCCGGCCCGGTTTCCATCCCAGCTGCTGGCAGGATGTTCTCAGCACCAGGAATGTTAATTCTCAACCGTCTTCCTGGAACGTAGTGGTATAACATGGCATCGTAGGGTTGGGAGGGACCCGTGAGGTCTTCTAGTCCAACCCGCTGGGCAAGGCAGGAGATTCTGGCCTGGCTTTTGCCATGAGATGTTTTGCTTTAGGAGCAGAGCAAGGCCGTATCCTGGCTTTCGTATTTTGTCTTCTCGCGACTTCGCGCAATTTCAGCCCCAGAAGATGCAAGAAAAAACAGACGTGGTAGTTCCACATAGAGGTTGATCTGGAAGGAAGGAAGGAAGGAAGGAAGGAAGGAAGGAAGGAAGGAAGGAAGGAGGGAAAGAAAAATATTCTAGATAGAAAGGGAGGGAGGGAAGGAGGGAGGAAGAATGAAAGGAAGGAAGGAAGGAAGGTAGGAAAGAAAAATATTCTAGATAGAAAGGGAGGGAGGGAAGGAAGGAGGGAGGAAGAGAGAAGGATGGAAGGATGGAAGGAAGGAAGAAAAAAAATATTCTAGATAGAAAGGAGGGAGGGAGAAAGAGAGGAAGGAAGGAAGGAAGGAAGGGAAGAGGAGGGACGGAGGGAGGAAGGAAGAAGAAGGAAGAAGAAAAGGGAAGAGGAGG
>NW_015386481.1:1000874-1013511 GCF_001527695.2 Protobothrops mucrosquamatus
AGAAGAAGAAGAAGAAGAAGAAGAAGAAGAAGAAGAAGAAGAAGAAGAAGAAGAGGGAGGAGGAGGAGGAGGAGGAGGAGGAGGAGGAGGAGGAGGAGGAGGAGGAGGAGGGTGACAGTGAGGTGGGCTGGGGACACCTTCTCCTACCTGCCTGGTTCGTGGTGATGTTGACGGCCACAAACCGCGGGGACTCATAGCTGAGGTCGGAGACCCCGTTGACGGCCTCCACCGAGAAGGAGTAATTGGTGTGAGCCAGAAGGTTGGAGATGGAGAGGGACCCTTGAGCCAAATTCATTTGCTGGGGTAGGAAACGGATGCCGGGCCCGCAGGATTCGCAGTGGCCCCCGCCCCAGGGGCAGCGATGGCAGATGACGTTGTAGCTGACGTCTCGCCGCCCGCCCTTGTCCAGCGGGGGGGCCCAGTCCAGGGTCACCGTCGTGCCGTTCACGCTGGAGAGCAGGTTGGTGGGAGCCGAAGGGGGACCTGGAGAGGTGGAGAAGGAGCTAAGAGTCCAGTTGAAAGCCAACTCGACCTCCAACTTGAAGGACGGCGTGTGAGAAAGACCTCGGGAGACGGAGGAATGGTCAGATAAGAGAGGACTTAGACCACAAATGCATAACGGGGAAGGGAAAAAAGTCAGGAGAGAACTTTCCTAACTTATTTCTATGGAGCGTCTCCTTCATCCGGGTCCTGGTTGTCCCCTTTGCAGTCATCTGGTCATTTGCCTCCTTTTAGAGAGTCGTTGAGGCCACTTGGAGAAGGCTCCACACCCATTTGCACCACTCAGCTGCCCCCGAGGTCACAGACAAGCCTCCAAGTGGCCTCAATGACTCTCTAAAAGGATGCAAATGACCAGCTGTCTGCAAGGAGTATAAATCCTTCCATTTCCCCCACCGTCCGGTCAGAGCCGAAGAAGCTTCTTGGAGGAGAAGCAAAACATCTTCAAAGGAAAAACAAGGAAGTCCAGTGGAAGGAAAAAAAGGCAACTGACAAGAGACGAAATCAAGGAAACCGCAACTGGAAGGGAAATGCAATTGACAAGAGACGAAATCGGGGAAATTGCGATTATTAGGAAAGTGCACCTGATACACCAAAGCTGGCAAAATTTGGAACGAGAAGGGAAAACTTCCCGACGGGCGAAAAGCTGAGGAATTTGCCATCAGGAGCGAAGAGGTACGTACGTGTGCAGGCGGCCGAAGGCGGGTCCTGGGCAGCCCGGAAAAAGGTGTTCTCACAGCGACACACCTGCGCGGCCAAGGTGTCGGAATAGCTGTTTGGAGGACATCTGGCACACAGCTGGTCTCCAGGAGAAGACTTATAAAACCCCACTGGGCAGGCTGGAAGAGAAGGAGCAAAGAAAAAAGGGTGAAAAACCGGTCCTCAGTCCTCTTTTAGCGACGCTGTAACTTCGAGCAGTCACTCGAGCAGGGGGCTGGACTAGATGACCTCCAAGGTCCCTTCCATTTCTATTCTATTCTATTCTATTCTATTCCTATTTTCTTTTCTATTCTATTCTTTATTTCTATTCTATTATTCTATTCTATTCTATTCTATTCCTATTCCTATTTTCTTTTCTATTCTATTCTATTCCTATTTTCTTTTCTATTCTATTCTATTCCCATATTCTATTTTATTCTATTCTATTCTATTCTATTCCTATTTTCTATTCTCTTCTATTCTATTATCTTCTATTCTATTCTATTCTATTCCTATTTTCTCTTCTCTTCTCTTCTCTTCTCTTCTCTTCTCTTCTCTTCTATTCTACTCCACTCTATTCTATTCTATCCTATTCTATTCTATTCTATTCCATTCTATTCCATTCTATTCCTATTTTCTATTCTATTCTATTCTATTCTATTCTATTCTATTCTATTCTATTCCATTCCATTCCATTCTATTCCATTCTATTCCATTCCATTCCATTCCATTCCATTCTATTCTATTCCATTCTATTCTATTCTATTCCTATTTTCTATTCTATTCTATTCTATTCTATTCCTATTTTCTATTCTATTCTATTCTATTCTATTCTATTGTCGAAAAATAACTTTATTGTCACTTTAAATGTAGGCTAATCGGTATACATTAAAATGAGATTTCTCTCTGAGCTGACAACTAGCAATAAAGGGAAGGCCCAAAACGTTTATCAGAGTAATTTTTTTTTCCCAAATGCCACCCGTGTCCTGCAGAAACTTATTTTCATTCCCCTCGTAATTGTATTGTTCCAAGTTCTAAAAATAAAGTGATCTAATAAAGAAGGGCTTGGCATTAATAAATAACTCGGATTTTTTTTTTCTCTCCCTGCGAATCTCGAAGGGTGTTTATTTATAGCCGGTCCTTTCTCCTGTCTATCCGAAAAGGGGAGGGGGAATTAAACGGTTTTCCTCCCTCTTTCCTTCTCGCCCTCGTCTCCCTGATAAATATCTATCGATTTCGAGGCAGACGTATCTCAATCCAGGCGTCCTTGATTTATGACGCAGGAATGAAACACGGGAAGGGTCAGGGACTAATCAGAATCAGAACAGAGCTGGAAGGGACCTGGGAGGTCATCTAGTCCAGCCCCCTGCTCAAGCAGGAGACCCTAAACCATTTCAATCAATCAATCAATCAATCAATCAATCAATCAATCAATCAATCAATCAGAATAGAGCTGGAAGGGACCCTGGAGGTCACCTAGTCCAGCCCCCTGCTCAAGCAGGAGACCCTAAATCATTTCAATCAATCAATCAGAATAGAGCTGGAAGGGACCCTGGAGGTCATCTAGTCCAACCCCCTGCTCAAGCAGGAGACCCTAGACCATTTCAATCAATCAATCAGAATGGAGTTGGAAGGGGTCCTGGAGGTCATCTAGTCCAGCCCCCTGCTCAAGCAGGAGACCCTAAATCATTTCAATCAATCAATCAATCAATCAATCAATCAATCAATCAATCAATCAGAATAGAGCTGGAAGGGACCCTGGAGGTCATCTAGTCCAACCCCCTGCTCAAGCAGGAGACCCTAGACCATTTCAATCAATCAATCAGAATGGAGTTGGAAGGGACCCTGGAGGTCATCTAGTCCAGCCCCCTGCTCAAGCAGGAGACCCTGGGCCGTTTCAGACAAATGGCTGTCCAGTCTCTTCTTGAAAACCTCACTTGGAAAACAGGAACGGCCCGTTTGCAAAAAAAAACCAAAAACCCCGGACGGACGTCCCAAATTCATCCGGCGTAACTGAGGGCGGGCAGCACTTTACGCTCCAGCATCCTTCCCCGTTGTGACCTTGACGTCTGCCACCCTCGTGTGCGATATTGTCAAGGCAAAAGCCGACCGCTTCCCCCGCATCTCAACAAAGCCCCTGCGGTGTGGTGTTTGCAAAGTCAACGCCTGCCACTTCTTTCAGCGAAGAAGTCGAAAAGCAAACAACCATCTCCTCGGAGAAGCCCAGCGTGACGCCGGCTCTCCGGAACACGCGTCGCCTCGGGCAAAGCGTGCGGTGTTTGCGGCTGCCGTCGTCTTATCAGGGTTTGTACAGGTGCAGGCCGGATGATCTCGCTGGAGCCCCTCGGGAGGGAAGGGGAGAGGGAGGGAGAGAGGGGGGAAATGGCTTCCATACTTGGAGATCAATCTTGCTCGGAGAGGGGGAGAAGTTTTTGCGACTTTGCAAAAAAACTCCAGAGGGCAGGAATGACACGGATGCTTTCAAAGGAAGAAGCGCGTCAGGAATGGTTCCAAATCACGCTGAAAATTCAGATTTCGACTTGGAAAAACAACCGGGAGTCCTCCATTTATGACCAGAATCGAGCCTCAAATTTCCAGTTAAGAGAGTTTTCCCCCATTTTTACGACTGTTCTGGCCACGGTTGTTAAGCGAAACACTGCATTTGTTAATTTAGTCACACGGCTGTTAAGTGAATCCCGCTTCTCCCCCCCCCGGACTTTGCTTATCCAGTGAATTTTGCTCCACTTTATGACCCTTCTGGCCACAATGATGAGGACTAGGCCTTGTTACGTTTTTACCAGTCCCAAACTGTCAATCGAATTGGAGATTGAATTTTAAATAATAACAACAGCAATAATAATTCATCTTCCACCCAATTCTCCAAGCCCAGGTTCACCAACCGCAGTGACTGCAGATAGTCCTCGCCTTACGACCACAAGGGAGCCCAAGATTTCCGTCGCTAAGCGAGACATTTGCCCCACTTTACAAACTTCCTCGCCAATCGTTCATTTTTTCCGGATAAAAACCGTCTTTTGGAATGCCTCTGGAGTTGTAAAAAGCCTGGTTTTTTTTCCCCCTGGCTTCCCCAAGTAAAAACAAACACACACCGCTGGGATTGTGCGTGCAAGGAGAAATATTTGCCAGATTAAGCCCCGAGGCTTGAAGGACTTAAGAGGTTTAAGGAGATCGGGAAAACGAGGCGTCCGCGGAAGCGTCTTGTGCCAGCTCACAAAACGGCTGGTTTTGTGGTTGTGGTTGTTGTTTTTTTTATAAAATAGGCAAATCAGAAATAAGTAAATAAATAACCGAAACAAGCCTTCTTTATCCACAACTTGGTTCAACTTTTTGGGGGGACTCAGCCGTGGTCGTAAGTGGCAGACTTGAGTATATTTCCCAACTCCAGGCGGAGTGAAAAGGGATTTCATTTCGCTCGGATTAATTGCTGTGGATGTTTCCTCCAAATATTTGCCTGCCTTCCAGAAGGGACTGATTAAGATCTGTCTTTCCTTCACTCCCCAAACTACAAACTAGGTTAACCTTGAAGCATGGTGGCTGTGCGTCGCGCAGCACAATTCACGAAGTCGCTTAAACGCCCGTCTCGGCCGGTTGAAGATGGGTGGGATTCAACCCCCCCCGCCCATCCTTTCGTTCTGTGAAAACCCTTGGAGGGACCTTGGAGGTCTTCTAGTCCAGCCCCCTGCTCAAACAGGAGACCCTGGACTATTTCAATCAATCAATCAATCAATCAATCAATCAGAATAGAGCTGGAAGGGACCCTGAAGGTCTTCTAGTCCCACCCGTGTTCAGATAGGAGACCCTGGACTATTTCAATCAATCAATCAATCAGAATAGAGCTGGAAGGGACCTTGGAGGTCTTCTAGTCCAACCCCCTGCTCAAGCAGGAATCCCTAGACCATTTCAATCAATCAATCAATCAATCAATCAATCAGAATAGAGCTGGAAGGGACCTTGGAGGTCTTCTAGTCCAACCCCCTGCTCAAGCAGGAATCCCTAGACCATTTCAATCAATCAATCAATCAATCAATCAATCAATCAATCAATCAATCAATCAGAATAGAGCTGGAAGGGATCTTGGAGGTCTTCTAGTCCAACCCCCTGCTCAAGCAGGAATCCCTAGACCATTTCAATCAATCAATCAATCAATCAATCAATCAATCAATCAATCAGAATAAAGCTGGAAAGGGACCTTGGGAGGTCTTCTAGTCCCACCCATGCTCAAACAGGAGACTCTAGACCATTTCAATCAATCAATCATTCAATCAATCAATCAATCAGAGCTGGAAGGGGAGCCTGAAGGTCCTCTAACTTCCTGAATTTCCCCCCCCCTCTATTCCTCTTGCCCCCAGATCGGTACCCCCAAAACCACCCTCCCCGAACCCAGGCCTTACCCGAACACGCGTCCTTCCGCTCTTCGTAGCCGGCGCTGCAGACGCACTTCCCGATGGGCACCAGCCATTCCCCCTCGGCGCTGCAGTACATTTTGGGGGTGTCCCTCTCCTCCGAGTGCGAAACGCACTCCCCCCGCACCTCCACCAGGGAGGAGGAATCCGCACCCGTCACCGCTTCGGAGAAGGCGGCCAGGTTCCTCACCATGGCCGGGCACTTCTTGTAATAGACCCGGAGGGAGACGATGGCGATGCAGGCCCCGATGTCCTGGAAGGCCAGGTAGAAGCCCCTCTTGGTCAGGGGCCCGACCCCCCGGACCTCGGTGTTGAGTTTGAGCCGGCGGACCCCCAGGTCCACGTTGGTGAAGCTCTCGTCGGCCGCGATGGTGTCGATCTTGACGAACTGGCTCTCCCGGGGGGTACTGCCCAGATCCCGGTCCGACTGGAGGTAGTAGAGGTTAAAGGTCTCCTTGCAGGTGCCCAGCACGCCGGGCATGCTGTTGCAATCCCGCAAGGTGAATTGGATCTCGGCGTAAACGCGGTGGGCGCCGTGCCGCTGGACCCAGCTGGTCCTGAGCCAGTTGTTCTGGTTGGCCGTCATGACGTTGCACACCTGGTAGGTGTGGATGGGCTGGAAGGCCTCGTCCATCTCGTTGATGGAGTCCCACTGGGGGAGGAAGAAAGCGGGAGGATTTGAATCCGAGACACTTTCTAATCGAGGGTTTCCTGCCTGAGCAGGGGGTTGGACTAGATGACCTCCAAGGCCCCTTCCAGTCCTGTGATTCTATGATTAGGGGATTAAAGTGCATTAAAGAGAGAGGGGAAGTAGGAAGATGACAAGTACTTGTTGGAAAGAGGGGTAGAAGTCATAATTTTATGTTTTTCCTCCTTCTTCTCTCTCTTCCTCTCCCTTCCTCTCCTCCCCTTTCTCCTTCCTTCCTTCCTTTTCTTTTTTCTTTTTCTTTCTTTCTTTCCCTTCCTTCCTCCCTTCCATTTCCTTCTTTCCTCCCTCAATCTCTTTTTCTGTCTGTCTGTCTGTCTGTCTGTCTGTTCTCTCTCTCTGTCTCTCTCTCTGTCTCTCTCTCTGTCTCTCTCTCTCTCTCTCTCTCTCTCTCTCTCTCTCTCTCTCTCTCTCCGCTTAACGACCGGCCTCCAATCGTAGCCGTTAAGTTGAGGACTATCTGTCGTCCGAGGCGTTGAATTTTGCACCTGTGGGGAAGGCCGTTCGCAGTAGCATGCCAACCGCATGCGTTTTCCCAACCCACTGGAGATGAACTGATCAAAAAGCATTAAGCCTGATTAATGGCCACTCCCCGGTGATCTGAAGGCCTGAAAAACCAGATTTGGCTGAAATAAAGAGACAGGCTTTTGGGATAACAAGCCGGCATGCAGTGGCTGCTCCAGCCGTTCTCCCTAAGAAGAAGAAGGGGAAAAAATATCCCTTCACCGGACGTAAAATGTGGATGTCGTCGTTAATGCGCCGAGACAGGGCGCTTGATTGCATCTCTATGTGGGAATTTATCTAATAGTTTAAATGGAAGCTAATGCTAGATTAAGGGGGTAATATATATATATATATATATATCAGATTATAAAGGGATAAAGAGGCTGGAAAGAGAAAGGATGTCAGACGAGCTTAAAATTGAGCCCACGGAGGCAAAAAATGACTTAAAACATGGAATCGTAAGGCTGGGAGGGACCTCAGAGGTCTTCTAGTCTAACCCTAACCCTGCTTAAACAGGAGATCTTATACCATGCCGGTCAAACGGTTGTCCAGTCTCTTCTCGAGAACCTCCAGCAAGGAAGCCACCAGTTGAACAATTCGGAAAATTGGGGAATCGAACCGGTTCCATTGGGTGGTTTGACTGAGGGCACCCAGGACACACGAGGAGGTTGCGTAGGTCATAAGTGTGATTGTGATTTTTGACGATTATGATTGATTTTGATTGTGATTGATTGTGATTATGATTGATTTTGATTAGGATTGGGATTGTCATTGTGATTGAAATTGAGATTGTGATTGGTTGTGATTGTGATTATGGTTGATTTTGTGATTGTGATCCTGGTCATGACTACGGTTGTTGTTGTTGTTGTTATTATTACTACTACTACTACTACTACTACTACTACTACTACTACTACTACTACTATTATTACTTACCCCATGAGAAGGATAAATGAGCCAGCCCCAATCACCAATAATCTTGGAGGTATCCAGCAAATTCACTGCAAAAGCAAGAGAAAAATCCATTTTTAGAAGATCTGAAGTCAAGGACGGCCTGTAATTTGATCCACATGGGATAAGGTCTGCTACCTCGGGCAGGGGGTTGGACTAGGAGACCTCTGAGGTGCCCTTCCAGCCCTTTGATTTCGTGTTTCTCTATTCTGTGGATAGAGGAGTCTGTGGGGGTTGTGTGAAGCCACCTACACACACACACACACACACACACAAAGCCACACCATCAGAGACTCCGAGCGGCGTTTGTTTTCCGAGCATGTTATCAAGATGTTTAAAATGCTCCCAAACCCCTGATCAAAACGGTGTGGAGCTGCTGCAGATCACGATAATTCTTCGGCAGAGGTGGATAGAATATCAATTTCTAAGTCGTTAAACTCTCTGCAAAACATTTATAGGAGGAGCCTTTTAATTGCAGTTTCCATATAGATATGTATGTATGTATGTATGTATATATGTATGTATGTATGTATATGTATATGTATCTATCTATCTATCTATCTAGTCATCCATCTATCTCTATGTCTATATTATCTTTCCATATCTATCTATCTATCTATCTATCTATCTATCTATCTATCTATCTATCTATCTATCTATCTATCTATCTATCTATCTATCTATCTATCTATCTATCTATCTATCTATCTATCTATCTATCTATCTCTATATGTCTATATCATTTTTCTATATCTGTCTGTCTGTCTGTCTGTCTGTCTGTCTGTCTGTCCGTCCGTCCGTCCGTCCATCCATCCATCCATCTCTATCTATCTATCTATCTATCTATCTATCTATCTATCTATCTATCTATCTATCTATCTATTTATCTACCTACCTACCTACCTACCTACCTATCTGTCTATATCATTTTCTATATCTGTCTGTCTGTCTGTCTGTCTGTCTGTCTGTCTATCTATCTATCTATCTATCTATCTATCTATCTATCTATCTATCCATCCATCCATCCATCCATCCATCCATCCATCCATCTCTATATTATCTATCTATCTATCTATCTATCTATCTATCTATCTATCTATCTATCTATCTATCTATCTATCTATCTATCTATCTATCTATCTATCTATCTATCTATCCCCTTTTCCAATCCACGGGTTAGGAAAAAGGCCCTCAGATTTCTTCTTTTAATTCCTCTTTTTTTTATTTTTTATTTTTCCCCCCTGTCCAAAGTTGTGCACTCTCTCCTTCCCCTTTTTTCCATTGCTACCGGGGACAGGAGGGGGGAGAATTTATTTTTTTTTTAAACCCATTTTCAAATCCGCACAGCAATCAGCCAGACTCGGATTCCTCTGCTCACCCCAGGGGAGACGGTGGCGAGAAGGAAAGGAAAAAGAAAAAAAATCAAAGTCCCATCTCTGAAGTTGCCAATCGGCAGGAAATTGGGATTAATTATAATGGGGACATTATAAGAGACCTGTGGGAAGTCTGAGGCTGGCTGGGTGGGAAAAAAAATCTCCAGCTTTGAATTTGGGGGCGTTGTTTTTCTCTTTTACCCAGGCCAGGATTCGGTGTGTGTGTGGGGGGAAATTATAAATTTATAATTATAATTCTATAATTAAAAATTATAAAATTGTAAATTATAAATCTCTTGTTTTCTGCACCAGATTTTTTTTTTTATGGAAACACCATAAAATTGTATGTGTGTGTGTGTGTGTGTGTTTCTCATAATTTAACTCTGGGATTAATTCTGATAGTTCTCCAGATCAAGCTGGCTAAGCGTCACGCAATGTTGCAAGCGCTTAAATAATGCAGCTTTTAAAGCTTGCTTTAACATAAAGCCATCTGCGTAGCTGGAGGCCAGGCTTAATCATTCCCTCTGAGAAATAAAACTGCCCTTCTGGGTCAAAATAGCTAATCATATTTTACTTTATGGCGAGCATTTTTAAGAAGACGCGGCAAAGTCTGATGGCTGACAGGCGACTCAGTGTATTTAATGACACAATGTCATTTTTCTTTCGGGTTCTTTTTGTTAATTGTTTAATTATCCTGGGTTTTACCTATCCCCAATTTCCTTCCTTCCTTCCTTCCTTCTCTTCCCTTCTCTCTCCTTCTTCCTTCCTTCCTTCCTTCCCTTCCCCTTCTCTTCTCTCCTTCCTTCCCCTTCTCTTCTCTTCCTTCCTTCCTTCCTTCCTTCCTTCTCTTCTCTCTCCTTCCTTCCTTCCTTCCTTCCTTCCTTCCTTCCTTCCTTCCTTCCTTCCTTCCTCTTCTCTTCCCTTCCCCTTCTCTCTCCTTCCTTCATCGGTTTTTTCAGTGCCATTATAAATTGGAACGGTCGCTAAGCGAACTTTGTAAATTGAGGATTATCTGTATAACCGGAAGAGGAAGAAAAAAAAGCAAGGCTAATTGGGTCCCCCCAAAATAAAAATAAAAATAAAGCTTTTTGGAGACGATACCCTGATTGCAAAAAATTTTTTTTAAAAAAAACAAATTTTAAAAAAATCCGCCTTTTTATCTTTGGAGAGAGACAAAGATTTCCTTTTGGAAAATAACGATTTGTTTCAAACGGTGTCCAATTACGGGCCGTTTAGGATGCTCTCCGCAGGCTCCCCGGATTGATGTCTCTTTAATCTGGAGGCTTGTGGCATCACAAGAGTTGTGAGGCTTTGGCGCTAAATTGCCTTGTTCTAAGGAAAGGACCGCAGCAGCCTCCCACTGCCCAGAACAGCTGAGTGGATATTAAAGGTGGACAAATTGTGTCAAATTCGCCCCCCCCCCACCTCCGGTCAGCCGAGTTTTAAAAGTCGCAGATCAGCTCAGAAAAAAAATAAAGTGGTGGGTTGTTTCGTAGGAGTCAAGGGGGACAGGGGGAGAAAGAGGGTTAAGTTCAGACTTGCAAGATGTAAAAAAAAAGATGTTGAGACTCTAGAAAGAGTGCAGAGAAGAGCAACAAAGATGATCAGGGGACTGGAGGCTAAAACATATAAGGAACGGTTGCTGGAATTGGGTATGTCCAGTTTAATGAAGAGAAGGACGAGGTGGGACATGATAGCAGTCTTCCAATATCTCAGGGGCTGCCCCAAAGAAGAGGGAGTCAAGCTATTCTCCAAAGCGCCTGAAGGCAGGACAAGAAGCAACGGATGGAAACTCATCAAGGAGAGAAGCAACCTGGAATTAAGGAGAAACTTCCTAACAGCAGGAACAATCAACCAGTGGAACAGCTGGCCACCAGAAGTTGCGGCTGCTCCATCACTGGAGGTTTTTAAGAAGAGATTAGACAACCATTTGTCTGGAATGGTCTAGTTTTTCCCTGCCTGAGCAGGGGGTTGGACTAGAAGACCTCCAAGGTCCCTTCCAACTCTGTTTATTCTATTCTATTCTATTCTATTCTATTTTATTCTATTCTATTCTATTCTATTCTATTCTACTCTACTCTATTCTATTCTGAATTCTATTCTATTCTATTCTATTCTATTCTATTCTATTCTATTCTTTCCATATTCTATTCTATTCTATTCTATTCTATTCTATTCTATTCTATTCTATTCTACTCTACTCTACTCTACTCTACTCTACTCTATTCTATTCTATTCTATTCTTTCCATATTCTATTCTATTCTATTCTATTCTATTCTATTCTATTCTATTCTATTCTATTCTATTCTATTCTACTCTACTCTACTCTATTCTATTCTATTCTATTCTATTCTATGTCAAAAGCAGATTTTTTTTTAAAAAAAATTGCAAGCATTCTAAGGAAGGGAGCACATTTTAATCCCCTTCGGAAACGTGCAAAAGGAAATAGAAACAATCTGGACATTTTTTTGCCCTCTCTCTGGATTGCAGCCCCCTCCCCACCCCCACCCCCCACCCCCAGGCCAAATTCCCCAGAATATCAACTCTTTCGAAGAAAGAAATTGTTGGAACGTTTACCTGGAACGGAGCAGCAAATGGCCTGCAAAGCTGGCAGAAGCCTCCTCCTTCAGTAACTCCGAACAGTGTGATGGCAATTTTGTGCCTCTTTTCCTCCCCCCCCCCCCGTCGAGAGCTTCAAAATAAAATAAAATAAAATAAAATAAAAAGATCCCTCTTAGTGTCGCTGGGCAGAGCAAAACAGTTGTTATTTGGCTAGGCTGTTTGTTTGTTTGTTTGTTTTTTTGCCAGTCCTTTGCAGTCCATTAAAAGCTCCACTTGCTGTAAAGCGCCCAGTTAATTTATCTTTTGTGTAGACTGAGGATGAGCAGAGAGGGCTTTTGTGTGTGTGTGTCTGTGTGTGTGTTTGTGGTGGATACACAGCTTCTGATCTTGAGCTGCTCTTTGACATGGCAAGCTTTTAGTGAGACTTCTCTTGCCGCTTAATTGACTCCCTCCCGGTAAGTGGAGGCCTGGCTCACTCTGCCCTCTGCAACCAAAGGTTGAGAAAGGAGGCCCTCCCGGAACTGGGATTCACACGACAGTGTTGACCCGGGTCAGCAAGGAACCCAGAAGCTGCCTTGCAGCCTTAAGGGCGCCAGGTTCAGTTGGAAAGCCCTTTTCCATAATCTATCTATCTATCTATCTATCTATCTATCCATCCATCATCTATTTCTATCTATCCATCATCTCTCTCTCCACCATCCCTCTATCTAGCCATCTATCTATCTGTCTATCCATCATCTATTTCTATCTATCCATCATCTATCTGTCTGTCTTTGTCCATCATCTATCTATCTATCTATCTATCTATCTATCTATCTATCTATCTATCTATCTATCTATCTATCTATCTATCTATCTGTCTGTCTGTCTGTCTGTCTGTCTGTCTGTCTGTCTGTCTGTCTGTCTGTCTGTCTGTCTGTCT
>NW_015386481.1:1013776-1017240 GCF_001527695.2 Protobothrops mucrosquamatus
TCTATCTATCTATCTATCTATCTATCTATCTATCTATCTATCTATCTATCTATCTATCTATCTATCTATCCATCCATCCATCCATCCATCCATCCATCCATCCATCCTCTATTTCTATCTATCCATCATCTCTCTCTCCATCATCCCTCTATCTAGCCATTTATCTATCTGTCTATCCATCATATATCTTTATCTATCCATCATATATCTGTCTGTCTGTCTGTCTGTCTGTCTGTCTGTCTGTCTGTCTGTCTGTATCTATCTATCTATCTATCTATCTATCTATCTATCTATCTATCTATCTATCTATCTATCTATCTATCATCTATCTATCTATCTATCTATCTATCTATCTATCTATCTATCTATCTATCTATCTATCCATCATCTATCCATCCATCCATGAAAAAAGTGACTTTTCACACTTGCAACCATCACAGCATCCCCAGGGTCACGTGACCAACATTCAGACGCTAGGCTACTGACTCTTACTTTTGACGGTCGCAGGGTCCCGGTGGGTTCACGTGATCCCCTTTTGCGACCTTCGGACGAGCGAAATCCACGGGGGGGGGGGAGCCAGACTCAATAATCCTCTTACTCACTTAACAACTACAGTGATCCACTTAACAACTGGGGCAAGAAAGGCCATAAAAGGGGGTTAAAATCCGTCATAACAACTGTCTTGCTGAGCCACCAAAGCTTTGGGCACAATTGTCGCCGTAAGTTGAGCACCACGTGCGTTCCTGGGTCTGGACTACCTCGCAAGGCTGGCCCCTGCCGAGGAAGGAAAAAAGGGGGACGCACCCCACAAGGCCCATTTCGGAGTTTGTTCTGGTCGAAATGCAGGACCCTCCACCGGCCTTCAAGCCAAACATCTGGGATTCAAATAAAAGAGGTTTTTGTTTTTTTTTTCATTTTGCGCACACCTGTCCTTAGGCGGTGTGTGAAGCCCACCCTTTAGGCAAGTGAATAATTCAGTGTAAAGTGTCTGGAAAATTGGTTTTTTTTAAAAAAAGCAACTCAATCAGGATAGTGTCATGGGACAAATGAAGGACGTTTTATGCACGGTGGGCCTGTAAAAAAGCCCCCCCTCCCCCCCGAAAAAAATGGGATGTAAAAAAACATACAATCGTGCCGAAGATTTTAAGGGATAAAGTACAACAGGATTTTCTTATCAGGCTAATGGATAAGCAACTAGGAAAAGAAATAATAATAATTGAACTTTGTTTTTATAGATCGCAACGGCGGCAGGATTATTATAGGTTCCGCGGTGGAAAGATTTCACGTTGGGAAGGACGGGTGGGTGAAGAGGATGGAGCTTGCGGAGATGGCTAAATTAGCTTATTTGATTAGAGAGGGGGAGGGAGAAAAAAAAAAAAAACAATATCCGCATTTATGGATGACTGGAAATCCCTTTTGACTTTTCGCATGAAACGGGGAAAAAAAATGCACTTATGATTTGTGGTTTTGATGATAAGACAAAAAAAAAAAACCACACATAAAAAAAAAAACCCTGACTGCATAATAGAAAAAGAGTGGTCCTTTCTCTTTAATCAGAAAGGAAGAGATAATTTTGCAATTGTGCTTATATTTGCCGGAAAAGAAATCCGAAGCTTCTTTCTAGTTCTTTTGATTTTTTCTTTCTGCACTTTTGATTCTTTCTTTCACTTTCTTTCCTTTGATTTCTTTCTCCCTTCCTTCCTTCCTTCTCTCCCTCCCTCCCTTCTCCTTCTTTCCTTGGCGATTTGAGGGCGTGTGGCCTTCAACCCCCAGAGTTCTCTGGGTCAGTGCAAAGGATTCTGGGAGTTGGCCCACTCATAAACCATGGTCTAGGCTAGTTTGCTTCTCAAACTTGGCAATTGGAGGGCGTGTGGACTTCAATTCCCAGAGTTCCTTGAGTCACTGCAAAGGAGTCTGGGAGTCGAAGCCCACTTCACGATGGCGGATGGCGAGTTTTGTTTCTCAAACTTGGCCATTTGAGGAGGTGTGGACTTCAGCTCCCAGGATTCCCCAGCCAGGTAAACTCCGCGCCTGATGGCTGGGGCATTGTGGGAGTTGAAGTCCCCAATGGCTGCTTGCGGGATTCTGGAAGACCTCGTTGGGGTAGCAGAAAGGGGTCCTTAAGATATTATAGAGCTAAATTCCCTCTCAAGGCAGGGAATTGTATCTGCAAATAAATAAATAAACAAACAAACAAACAAACATAATAATAATAATAATAATAATAATAATAATAATAATAATAATAATAATAATAATAATAATAATAATAATGTTGTATTAATAGACAAACCATCATCTTTTAAAGACATCCCAGACTGTCCTTGACTATGGCAAAACTTGGTTTGTTTTCAAGGCACATCCAAACACTTTTCTCTGTCCTATATTGGATAGGGTAATTTACACACACACACACACACACACACAAAATCGATTTGCAAGCCATCGACCACTGTAAAAAGAGTCCTCAGGGCTGGGCCAATGGAAAACCAATTTAAGACTCAAGAGGGCGGCCACGAAGTGACAGGGAGTTACCAGCAGTTAAATACAAGTAGTCCTCAAATTACGACAGTTCATTTAGTGACCGTTCATTTAGTTACAGCGGCACTGAAAAGAGTGACTTAGGACCGTTTTTCACCCTTACGGCCGTTTTGGCATCCTTGTGATCACCTGGTCCAAATTCAGATGCTTGGCAACCGGCTCCTATTTATGACGGTCGCAGTGCCCCGAAGGCACGCGATCCCCTTTTTACGACCTGCAAAGTCAGTGGGGGAAGCCAGGACTCACTTAACTAATGTCTCGCTTAACAACAGAAATTTTGGACTCTGTTACGGTCATAGGCAAAGGACTATCTGTACGCCCTGGGAGAAATGCACTTGAGCACAGAGCAAAAAGAACGATCTTTGCATCCCTTTGCAACAGGCTACCCCATTTTGGAGAAAGGATCCTCGTTTTGGATCCCTCTCGTGAGATCCCGAGAGCCTCCGTTAAAGACTGCGGGGGGGGGGGGGGGGAAGGCGAAGCTGGAAATATGCCAGCCGGCCAGAAGGCAAAATTCAAGATAAAGCACATTTTGACAGCCGGCGAAATGCACCGACGTTCACTTCCGCCTTGGAACACAACCAAGAAGGGCAAAAATATCTTTTTCCTGGCACTGAATGAGGAAAGCAGGAGAGCATTTTCACCCCTCCCGGTTCCTCAGCCCTCGTCCAGCCGGGCCCCCCCAAAGGCTTTGGGCCCCGACTCCACTTTCCGCCCCGACTCCGGCAGCTCTGTGTGAAAAATCACACTAGAGGAAAAATCACTAGAGACAATAAAACATCCCGCCTTGGGCAAAAGTGTAGTTTGTGTGAAGGGGGAATAAGGGAAAGAAAGAAAGAAAGAAAGAAAGAAAGAAAGAAAGAAAGAAAGAAAGAAAGAAAGAAAGAAAGAAAGAAAGAAAGAAAGAAAGAAAGAAAGAAAGA
>NW_015386481.1:1017304-1048716 GCF_001527695.2 Protobothrops mucrosquamatus
GGGAGGGAGGGAGGAAGGAAGGAAGGAAGGAAGGAAGGAAGGAAGGAAGGAAGGAAGGAAGGAAGGAAGGAAGGAAGGAAAAATGTGTGAGGGAGGGAGGAAGGAAGGAAAATATGTATTTGTGTATGAGAGGGAGGAAGGGCGGGAGGGAAGGAAGGAAGGAAGGAAGGAAGGAAGGAAGGAAAGAAAGAAAGAGAAAGAAAGAAAGAAAGAAAGAAAGAAAGAAAGAAAGAAAGAAAGAAGCAGATTTTGATTTGGCCATTGCGAAGAATTTCTGGGGGGGGGTGGGGGTTAGACTAGATGATCTTCACATCCCTTCCAACCCTTACAGCCTCTATATTTTAACCACTTCAGGGGCCGCTTTTCAAGACCGCAGCAAGCACATCTTTTGAAACAGGGTCAAGACCACCCTGGGAAAAGATGCTAAAACTTAAGTTCGGGTAAATCCTGGCCTGTTGTCATCCTGGCTTAGCCTTGGGAGCAAAACGCAGCCCGGTTTGCTTGAGTACAGATCCCAGAAATCCACCCAGAAAGAATTATTAGAGCCAGGGGTTTCTCCAAGGAGGGGAACTGGGGATGTTACTGGAAGGGAAGAAAAATAAATAAATGTATAGCTAGCTAAGCTGAGGATAAATGTACGGCTAGAGAAGATAAGCTTTACAGCTAAGGAAGATCCCTCTGGATCTGTTCTCTTGATTGCCAGATCGAACCGCCGCCAAATTCTGGGGGATCTCGCCGGATGGAACTCCGATCAGGACCCCCAACCGAAATTAACCCCACCGAGGCTTTCCTTGATTTGTTCAGGCTGCTAAAAAGCAAATTTTAACACACACACCCCTGCCGTCCTTCAGCTCATGCTGGGAGAACAGCTGCGTGAAAATGCAATTGCGGCTAGATGAAAGGACGAAAAACCAGCAGATCCCAGATCAGACAGCCCTGGAGATCCCAGAACAGACCGCCATCTAATTAGGATCACAGAGGGGGGGGGAAGAAGAGTGAAGCTGACAATTGGGGGGGTGTGCCTAATTGTAGAATCAAAGTCCACGCAGGACGTCGCCGCCGTCCTCTCCCTCCACCCGGCAGCAGGACGAACAAACCAACATTGCTGGTTACTGGGAGGCGAGGAAGTTGGCCTCAGGTTGGCAGGTTACGGAGCACACTGGAGGAACCTCAAGGTGGGACGGGTCTTGAGGTGCAAGAATAAGCTGCTTCCACCCCAGATGACGGTTAGAAAGGAATCGTGGTGAGGGAGGCTTAAACTAGGCCACGATGAGAGAGAGTGAGAGAGAGAAAGAGAGAGAGAGACAGCGGAGGCAGAATCAGGGTGTAGCCCTGTTTCTGAGCACCTATAAAGCCTATAAAGATCAAAAGCTTTCTCTACAAAGCCTTAGTAAGGCCACACCTGGAATACTCCATCCAGTTTTGGTCGGCACGATGTAAAAAAGATGTTGAGATTTGGGGGGGGGGAAAAAAAGTGCAAAGAAGAGCAACTTAGATGATTAAAAGCCTGGAGGCTAAAACGTATGATGGACAGTTGCAGGAATTGGGAATGTCTAGTTTAAGGAAAAGAAGGACTAAGGGTGACAGGATAGCAGCTTTCCAGTATCTGAGGGGCTGCCCCAAAGAAAAGGAGGGGTCCACCTACACACGAAGGCAGGACAAGAAGCAACAGATGGAAATTAATCAAGGAGAGAAGCAACCTGGAATTAAGGAGAAATTTCCTGACAGGGAGGACAATTAACCAGTGGAACAGAAGTTGTGAATGCTCCAACACTGGAAGTTTTTAAGAAGAGATTGGACCGCCATTTGTCTGAAATGGTATAGGATCCCCTGCCTGAGCAGGGGGTTGGACTAGAAGACCTCCAAGGTCCCTTCCGACTCTGTTATTCTACAATCCCAGATCAATTAACCGGTGGAACGGCTTGCCTCCAGAAGTAGTGAATCCTCCATCACTGGGGGTTTTTAAGAAGAGACTGGACAGCCATCTGTCCGAAATGGTCTAGGGTCTCCTGCCTGAGCAGGGGGTAGGGCTAGATGACCTCCAAGGTCCCTTCCCGCTCTGTGATTCTGCTAAGCCAGGTGGATGGCTTCCGACAACAGCCCTGGTTCCCGTGTTCGTGGGAGGGGCAGTACCTAAATAAACTTGGTTTGGGCGCGAGGTGGGTGTCTCAAACCCGTTAAGATCCAAGCATCTCATTGTAGCCACGCGGGGGGTTTCCACCTTCCCAGAAGCGGGTCAGAACGGAGGGGTCCTCTGAGGACTACAGGCCAGCGTGTTTTCTCTCTCTCTGACTCAAGGGTGACTTCTTCTCCGCGCAATTTGGGACAGAAAACGGAACACCAGGATGCCACCCCTGGGAGAAAAGTTAGCGGGGTAGGATGGAAGACACAAAGAAGGGAGGTGAGAAGGTCTGAGATGGACGGAAAAGGTCTGGAGGAGGAGAAGAGAGGAGACGGTGCCAAAGAGATGATAATAAAAGGATACATTGGAAGGGCAGAGAGAAAAGAGAGAGAGAGAGAGAGAGAGAGAGAGAGAGAGAGAGAGAGAGAGAGAGAGAGAGAGAGAGAGAGAGAGAGGAAAGAAAGAAAGAAAGAAAGAAAGAAAGAAAGAAAGAAAGAAAGAAAGAAAGAAAGAAAGGAAGAAAGAAAGAAAGAAAGAAAGAAAGAAAGAAAGAAAGAAAGAAAGAAAACAACGAAAGAAAGGAGAGAGGAAGGAAGGAAGGAAGGAAGGAAGGAGAAAGGGGAGGAGAGGAAAGATGCAAAGCAAGAGAGAGAAGAAGGGAAGGGAAGAAGGAGGAAAAACATAAAATTATGAGGAAGGGAGAGAGAGAGAGAGAGAGAGAGAGAGAGAGAGAGAGAGAGAGAGAGAGAGACAGACAGACAAGCTGACCCACAAACGGATGTGGGCAAATTAGGGGCATTGCCTAAAGAGGGCCATGACCCCAACTGGTCCTGGGGGGGGCACACAGGGGCAGAGGTCACGGCAAAGAAAGGGCAGCCTGGAATTCGGAGACACAAGGAAAGTCCATTTGGGGGGACTGGACGGAGAAGAGATTAGGGGGTCCCGAGTCCCCAAACGACCAGGAGTCCGAGCAACCCAAAGCATGGATCTAACACCCCCCACCCACCCACCCAACTGCCATTTGTCAGGAATGGTTTAGGGTCTCTCTCTCTCCTGCTGCCGGGGCAGGGGGCTGGACTAGAAGACCTCCGAGGTCCCTTCCAGGCTGCCGTGCTTTGTTATAAGAGAGAAAGTCAAGGGTCTAGCATCAGAGAGACTGAGGGGGGGGGGGGAGGAACGGTCCAAAAGGATGTATCCCGGGATGTCTCCTCCTTAGCCGGGTCCCCCAAAATTCAGGTTGCCAAGGGAACCGATCCAGCTTGGGATGCTCAAGGCAGCTGGAGAGGATGCTGGTGCGCCAGATTGCCAGGCACCCCACACCCTCCTCCTCCCCTCCCCTCCTCTTCCACACCCGCCCCCCCAAGGCTCCTACCTTCGCTGGTGGTGGCCGAGAGGCAGGTGGCCAGCGCGGCCAGGAGGACAGCCGGGGTGGCGGAGGCGGCTTCCCCGGGGGACCCGGTCATCCTGCCTGGGAAGCGGCCGGCCAGCTGGAGATGGCCAACGTCCTGCTGCTTTGCGCCAGCTCGGCTTAATGGACTTTTCTCCACATTGGATCGCATCCCTCCCGCCTCCCCCCCCAGCCAGTGGGTGGGAGGGAAGGAAGGAAGGGAAAGAAGGTGGGGAGGGGGGCCCCAGCTGCCTGTCACACTACCCGAGCCAATTGGAGGCACCCCGTAGGCCCAAGACCCCTCCCCTCTGCCTTTGTCGGGGAGCCTTTTTCTGACATGCAAGCCAGAGAAAAGGTGGGGAGGGGGCGCGCTTTGTGCCAAGGGCTGCCAGGGGAAAGCTGGTGTGTGTGTGTGCGCCCGCACACACAAGCACACACACACAACGGCACCCGGCGCACCCCAGAGGAGGCACATCAGATTGTTTCCCCGTTGCTAGGAAACCCCAAACTTTCAAGCAGGGTGCCCACCCACCCCAGCTGGCACGGCAAGGGAGGGTGGGGGGGAACGGAGCCTGGGTGGGTGGGGGTCTCTCCAAAGCTCAGGGCTGCCCTGCCTGGGTGGGTTAAGCAAAGGAGAGGGGCTAAATTTCAATTGCACAACGAAACAAAAAGAAAGGGAGGAAAAAATCCACATTTTAAGAGGCTGGAATCTCTTGGGAGTGTGTTTTTTTTTTTTAAATAAAATCCCCCAAAGTCTTTCCCACCTGTCTTTCCAAGAAAATTGCCCTTTTGCAGTTCTGATTTCTGAATTTTTATTTTATTTTATTTTTTTTAGATCTGATTTCTCGTTCGACCTTTTTTTTTTTTTTTTTTTAAGCTTTGGTGGAAAAAATCAAGGCGAGCCCTGCTTTTTTTCCCAATGCTCTGCGTTCTATTGAATGGGTTTAATGTTTAAATACAGGGATAAAATAGGAGCATATTTAATACAGGCGGGGTTTTATTTCGAACCCCTGTTCCTTTCCCTCCCCCCCCACTCCTGGCCGGGATAAGATCTGCCGGGATACAGATCTCTTTCCCCAGATGGAAAAGACAAAATGTTTGGGGGGATAAAAGGATTTAAAAAGAGAAACATCGAAGTGGGTGGGTGGTGGTGGACGGTGTAAATTTGCATCTCTCTAGGCGAGAAACATGGAGACCTACTCAGCATGAAAACAGACCACCAAAACCTACAAATCTATGTTGCAAAACGGGGAAGAGACACAAAAAGGTAAAAAAAAATATGGCCGCGACTCACGATGACCGCTTAGCGACACAACTTCATGTCCCAATTGTGGTCGTTAAGCTGAGGACTACCTGGAAAGAGTCACACCTGTTTAACAGATGCAATTCCCTAGGTCCTTTACGAATAAGTCCCCGCAATGGTGATATTTCGCCACCCTCTGCTTCTGTGATTTTTTTATACCTTTCCCAAGCCAGCCTGCAGCTTTCGACTTTCCAGGTGGTCTCCCCTCCTTGCGTCAATCAGGATTGATTTCGTGAAATTTAATGTGGAGAAAAGCAAGGTTTGACATCTGGGCAGGAAAACCCAAAGGTACAAGTCCAGATTAGGCGAAACCTGGCTGAAAAACAGTCACCGTGAGAGGGATCTTGGAGTCCCAGTGGACGATCCCTTAAACAGGAGCCAGCCGTGTGCGGCAGCAGCCAAAAAAGCTAACACGATCCTTGGTTGTGTAAAGAGAGGCATAGAATCAAGATCACGAAAGGCGTTACTACCGCTTTATAAAGCCTTAGTAAGGCCACATCCGGAATCCTGCATCCAATTTTGGTCCCCACATTACAAAAACGAGGTTGAGACTTTGGAAAAAGTGCGGAGAAGAGCAACTAAGATGATCCAAGGCCTGGAGACGAAAACATATGAAGAACGGCTGCAGGAATTGGGGATGTCTAGTTTAACGGGGGGGGGGGGAAAGGACTAGGGGTGACATGATAGCAGTGTTTCAACATTTGAGGGGCTGCCCCAAAAGAAGAGGGGGTCCACATTGTCCAAAGCACCAGAAGGCAAGACAAGATACAACGGTTGGAAACTGATCAAGGAGAGAAGCGACCTGGAATTAAGGAGAAACTTCCTAACAGTGAGAACAATTAACCAGTGGAACAGCTTGCCACCAGAAGTTGTGGGTGCTCCATCACTGGAGGTTTTTAAGAAGAGGCTAGATGGTTTTGCCAAATGTGGCATTTGCTTCCAAATTTCGCCCAGATCGATCAATAAAATCCAGTCCGACCGGTTTCACGGCCATCCCAAGTTATAACCGGGATGGACAGGCCCCCTTACCGTCATAACCTGAGGACTACTGATAATGTGAACGTCCGCCTGGTGTGATTTTTCTGAATTTTTGCATCTAAGGAACCATTTTTCTTCCGAGTGACCTCAAAGGCCTTTTTTTCTCTCTTTTAGAGAGAGGATTTTGTCACTTTTTAGTTCTTTCACCGTCTCAACCCAAATTGCTTCACAGGGTTTTTCTATTTTCGATTGCATCTCAACACCTCCCACACACACCACCCTGTTCCTTATTTGCCAAAAACTCTTTCAAGCTGCTAACAATTGTGGCCTCTTTTTCGTACAATCTCTCGGTAGCCTTTTTTGTCATATTTTTCTTCACCTTGAACCCGCAACGCCTCATGGGTTACTCCTGTCCAGCTGCCAGCACCTCACAGCTGTGGTGTTGCCTCCACGGTCGCTCCCTTGTGCAATTTTGACCTGCAAAAATGTGCCACAATGCATGCAGGGCTGCAGGGTTGCGATTTTCCACGGTGGCAGACAATGCCAGCGTTTGATAAGGCCCATCTCTGCGGATATATTATTAATATATCCTGAATGACCACATAAACGCATAATATATATATATATATACAGTATATCCATGGATTAAAAGGACCTCAAAATTTAAAAACGGGCAGAAAGGACACACTATCCTGAAGGAACCGCAGGGAAACGGGGCTGAAAGGACTGAAATATATGTTAGGATTGCACCGAAAAGAGAATTTTTAATAAAATGATTGACGGCTCGTACAGGAGTCTAGAACAATGAATGGAGAAAGGGAACGTCAAGTCTGCGAAGGTAATGTAGGCAGAAGATTAAAAGGGTCTTTTTTGGCCTGGTGGACCTGTAAAAAAAAAAAAGCCAGAAGATTCTGGATTTAAATATATAGAGTAATGGAAGGAATTTTTAAAAGACCAATATTCAACCGAAACCTGGTTTTTTTTTTCCTGCTAACGGACAAGGAACTAGAAAAGATAAGATAACCTTTATTGTCTTTTTTTTTTTTTACTGGGCACAATGGCACATATCAAAAAATGAAATTTAGTTGCCCGCTCTCAAAAATCCAAATATTTTTGGATGCAGAGAGATTCTCGTTTGATGGAAGGACTCTAAAATATCCAACATAGAGGAACGCCTGGGGAAGTTGTCAGAATTAGCCGAGATGGCGAAATTGGCTTGTTTAATTAGAGAAAAGACAATAACTACATTTGTTAGTGACTGGAAAGTCCCTTTAGGGGAGAAGGGGGGGTGGAAACGTAGTTGTGATTTATGAGTTTGAGGATTAGAAAAGGTAGATTAGGGAGAGAAGGCAAATATGATGTCATCTTAAAGAGAGAGAAGGTAAAATATAATGTATTTAGGGCTAAAAGAAGATCAGAAGCCAGACCTTTATATATTTATTTTTCTTTCATATTCTTTTTGGGTCTTTCCCCCCTCCCTTGATTTCTTTCTGATTTACGACTTTGCATTCTCTTTCTTTTTAATCTCTTTTCTTTCTTTCTTTCTTTCTTTCTTTCTTTCTTTCTTTTCTTTCGTTCTTTCATCTTTTTTCTTTCTCTCCTTCATCTTTTTTCTTTTCTTTTGCTGGTCGCAAAACGGGATCACCTGACCCTCCAGGAATGCCGCGACCGTCATAAATACAAGTCAGTTGCCAAGCCTCTGAATTTCGATCACATCACCGTGATGGATGCTGCGACGGTCATAGGTGTGAGAAACGGGTCCTAAGTCCCTTTTTTTCAGTGCCGTCGTCCCTGTCGTAAGTCAAGGAACATCTGTATACAAAATTTCATAGAGCGTTGTCCTTTTGCTCAGAGGCTTCCTGTGCGGTGAACAACAGCAATTGTGTTTTTGTGGTTCTGGATTTCCCATTTAGCGTGCCTTGCAGGGAACTTCACAGGCTGTGCTCCAGCGCGTCTTTGCCAGTTTCCCAATTTCCCTCATTTTATTGGAAACATCTGCCCGGAAGCGCAGAGAACAGCTGGCGAAGGTGTAGCTTCGCACCAAAAGCGAAGCTGACAAAGTCTTAACTAATTTGGCTTGCGTGTGGCTTATGGGCTTGGCCCTCGCAGTCTGTGCAAACCAGGATTTATGGCCTGAACGGACCCCAGTCTGGTTTCTCCAATAAATAACGATTAGGCAAACAGATTAACATGAGGTTTACGCCAAGCCTTTCTCGCCCCAGTTTAAACTGGGCACTATCAAAAGACTCAAACGTGCTGGCTCTCGATTTAATTTAATTTTTCTTTCATTGAGCTGGCCTCCTCGTAACGGTTTTACGGGACGGTCACCCAAGACCGGGACGCCAGCGTGACCGTTCCCGAAGGCTTGAGGAAAGAGCGTGGAATTGAATCCCGCCGGGCACGGTAGCCGTTCTCTGCAAAATGCTGGTGCTTTTTTCTATTCTTCCGATTATTATTTTTTTCTCTGCCCCCGTAGAGTGCATTGGTTACAAGTGGCTGAGAGCTTTTACCAGGCTGGCAGAAAAGCGATTCTTAAATAGGCAGATTATCTGGTGAAACGGAGGGCAAGCACGTTTATGAGCCTGGAAATAATAGCCTTGCAGTGACAGCTTTATTAGGAGAAGGGGCTTTGTCAGCTAGATTTCATTGTGAGCGGCTGATAGCCGAGGACTCGGTCTTTTCGCTGCTGAAAAGCCATGGACACCATCAGTATGGGATTAGGGGGAGGCCTCTAGACACAGGACACATTGTCTACATCCCGGTCAGGACCGCTGGGAGATCCCAGGTCTCTACTGAGCAAGAGTGAAGGTCCTCGCTCGGTCATCCTTCCCGCATCTTGGAGAGACGAGCAGGTTTGCATCCAATCCTAAAACCAATTGCAGGTCTTCTAATCCAGAGTTTCCCAACATTTCCGGCTTCTGGAGGCAAGCCGTTCCACGGATTGATTGATCTGGAATACAGAGTTGGAAGGGACCTCGGAGGTCTTCTAGTCCAACCCCCTGCTCAAGCAGGAGACCTAGGCCTAGACCATTCCAGACAAATGGCTGTCCAATCTCTTCTTAAAAACATGCAGTGATGGAGCATTTATAACTCCGGGAGGCAAGCAAGTTCATTGATTAATCGTTCTCACTGTCAGGAGAAAGTGACAAAACGGTTTTTTTAAAAAGTGTAAGAGGTTTTACACCTGGGCAGGAAAAAAAACAAAGGTGCAAGTCCAGATTAGGCGAAAACCTGGCTCAAAAGCAGCAACTGTGAGAGGGAGCTTGGAGTCCTAGCGGACGATCCCTTAAACATGAGCCAGGCATGGGCGGCAGCGGCCAAAAAAGCCAACACAATCCTTGGTTGTATAAACAGAGGCATAGAATCAAAACCACCTGCAGTGTTACTACCCCTTTATAAAGCCTTAGTAAGGCCACACCACTTGGAATCCTGCATCCAGATTTGGTTCCCACATTACAAAAAACAACGTGAGACTTTGGGAAAAGTGCAAAGAAGAGGATGATTAAAGGCCTGGAGTCTAAAATATACAAAGGACAGGTGCAGGATTTGGGTATGGCCACCCTAGAGAAAAGAAGGACTAGGGGTGACATAGTAGCAGTCTTCCAGTATTTGAGGGGCTGCCCCAAAGAGGAGGGGGTCAGCCTGTTCTCCAAAGCACCTGAAGGCAGGACAAGAAGCAACGGATGAAAACTAATCAAGGAGAGAATCAACGTGTAATTAAAGAGAAGCTCCCTAACAATGAGGACAATTAACCAGGGGGAATAGTTTGCCACCAGAAGTTGTGGGTGTTTTATCACTGGAAGTTTTTAAGAAGAGACTTTACAGTCGTTTATCTGAAATTGTATAGGGTCTTCTGCTTGAGCAGGGAGTTGGACTAGAAGACCTCCAAGGTCCCTTCCAGCTCTATTTTGATTGATTGATTGATGTCCTGCCCTCGGGCACTATGGAGAATAACTTGACCCTTTCCTCTTCGTGACGGCCCATCAAGGATTGGAAAAGAACTAACAAATCTCTCCTAATCAAAAATGCTCCTCAGAACAACGTCTCTCTTGGCCCAGAGCTGTCCGTGGTGCTGAAAAACCCTCCTGTTTTATCACTTTTCCGGACTGTCCTCCTCTTCCTCTCCTCCACCTCCTCCTGCCAAGGAAGCCATGTCAGAAGAGAACACATTGAGCGCCCTGCATGCTTGGGAAGCCATCCTAGCTCTCTCCACGAGCCGCCGATGCATGCTGTTATCGGCGATTTGAAAGAAAGGCAACGAAATCCTCCGTCTGCTTCCCACCGTGATTTTTTCCTGCCTTCATTGAGATGCTCACGGGCGCGGCGCACGATAGGCAAAAAAAAAAAAAAAAACTAAAAAAAATTGGACTGCTTTGTCAATCTCCCTGTCACTACGGCGGCCTCCTCGGACCCCCGAGGGTAGCCGCGGCTGGGATCTCCGGCCTACTTCTCATTCCGCTCAGCGCACTGGAGAGGTAGAAGATTCCGAGGACTGATTTTTTATTTATTTATTTATTTCCATTTTCGTGGCAAGGTTTGGGAAGGTGGGTGGGTGGGTGGGGGGAAACGCCGTGTCAAGGCCGTCCTGAGCGGTGGGCCCGAGGGCCGGTTTTTTGCTAACGAGCGGCCTCCGTCTCCTTTGTCCTTCGAAGCACTCAGGCAGCTGGGATGAGAAGCTGTCAACAGCCGAGGAGTTAAAAGACGTACAGGAAGGCGTGAAATTGTCGGCGACAGCGGTGCCAGGCATTAAATGCAACATGGCCACCCCGCGTCAGCGGTTTCACTCCGAAAGCTAGATTGTCTCCAAAGCTGCAGAGACTGACATCCCTAATCGGGTAGGGCCTGGGGGGAGGGTCTCAGATATTCCTCGTCTGCCCCCCCCCTGGAGCCGCCCATCTCTTTCCGTGAAATCACAGATACCAACTAACAAACACTACCTGAGCAGGTAAGGCAGGCTTCTTCAACCTTGGCAACTTTAAGACGGGTGGACTTCAACTCCCAGAATTCCCCAGCCCCTCTCTCTCTCTCTCTCTCTCTTTCTCACATTCTCCTCTCTGGCTCTCTCTCTCTTTTCTTTCTCTTTCTTTCCCCCCTTTCTCTTTCTCTCTCTCCTTCTCTCTTTTCTTTCTTTCTCCCCCTCTCTCCTTCTCTCTCTTTTTCTTTCTCTCTTTCCCCCCTCTCTATCTTTTTTTCTCTTTCTCTCTTTTCTTTCTCTTTCTTTCCCCCTTTCTCTTTTTCCTTCTCTCTCTCTTTCTTTCTCTTTCTTTCCCCCCTCTCTTTCTCTCTTTTCTTTCTTTCTCCCCCTCTCTCCTTCTCTCTCTTTTTCTTTCTCTCTTTCTTTCCCCCCTCTCTATCTTTTTTTCTCTTTCTCTCTTTTCTTTCTCTTTCTTTCCCCCTTTCTCTTTTTCCTTCTCTCTCTCTCTTTCTTTCTCTTTCTTTCCCCCCTCTCTTTCTCTCTTTTCTTTCTTTCTCCCCCTCTCTCCTTCTCTCTTTTTCTTTCTCTCTTTCTTTCCCCCCTCTCTATCTTTTTTTTCTCTTTCTCTCTCTCTTTCTCTCTCTCTCTCTGTAATGCTCCTGGCCAAACTTGATTGCAACCTGGGCTTGAAATGCACACACACACACACACACACACTTGTTGCAAACTGACTTTTCAATGAAAAACAGAGATATTGATGAATAGCCTCTTCCCCTGAAGAAGTTCCAGATTTGGTAACAACGCTTGGGTGAATGTTCGCTGTGACCTCTATTTCACACAGACAAGCAGATACCTGCCCCCCCTCCTCCCCTCCTCTCACTTATTTGCACACTCCATCCTTTCTTAAAGTGGTTCTTGTGTCCTCACAATTTAGAGGTCTCCTTTCTACAATACTACCTCTTCTTTTTTTGCTGTAACAAATCAGTAGCATGCAGCACGGGGAGGGGAAAAAAAAAAAAACCACCCAGTTTTACCGGCAGATAAAGCTAGCCCTATCATTCCTCTTGAATGTCACCAGGAAAATTGCAGAGAAACACTCTGAAATTCAAATGAGAGCTTGCTAGAAACTGCTAAAACTCATCAAATGCTTTTTGCTTTGAAGTCTGCTGGGAGACTGGCCATTTCTTTCAAATTAGTCCCTGTTGAAAATGAAAACCCAGGGAACTGGAACATTAGCATACCAGAGGGTTTGAGATGGGAAAAATGTCCCCCCCACACTTTAAAAAAATAGTAAAAGAGAGAGAGAGGGAGGGATGGAGGGATGGAGGGAGGAAGGTAGGAAGGAAGGAAGGAAGGAAGGAAGGAGAGAAATAAAAAGACAGAGGAAGGAAGGAAGGAAGGAAGGAAGGAAGGAAGGAAGGAAGGAAGGAAGGAAGGAAGGAAGGAAGGAGAGAAAGAAAAAGACAGAGGAGGGAAGGAAGGAAGAATGAAAGACAGAGGAAGGAAGGAAGGAAGGAAGGAAGGAAGGAAGGAAGGAAGAAGGAAGGAAGGAAGAAAGAAAGAAAGAAAGAGAAAGAAAGAAAGAAAGAAAAAAGAGAAAGAAAGAAAGAAAGAAAGAAAGAAAGAAAGAAAGAAAGAAAGAAAGAAAGAAAAAGAAAAAAGGCCATTATTTTTTACTTTCAAAACAGGGCTCTTAGCACATTAAGTGTACATGAAGGAAGATGTCAAAGTCAACAGTTTGACAAGGACACAATTTTTCGGAGGAACCAGACAAAACGACAATTGTGAAGGATCCTATCCCAGAGGAAGGCGTGACGGATCTGCCGTTTCGTGAAATGAGCAGCCCAGGTTTTGAATCCTGACCCGCTTGATTCCCACGCCTGCAGTTCAGAAACTATCATTATAGATAGTTCCCTTAGTGACCGTTCAAAAGTACGACGACGCTGAAAAAAGGGACTTAGGACTTACGACCGTTGCAACCTCTCCTGTGGTCACGTGAGCAAAATTCAGAGGCTCGGCAACTGGCATGTACTTAGGACGGTTTCAGTGTCCTGGGGTCAGGCGATCCCCTTTTGCGACCTTCTAACCGGCAAAGTCCGGGTGGGGGGGAGCCCGATCCACTTAACGACCCTTTGACTAACTTAGCAACAGCAAAGATTTGCTTACCAACCGTGGCAGGAAAGGTCGTAAAATGGGATAAAATTTGAATTAGCCGCTCGCGCTGAGCGGGAGAAATGTTAGGCTCAGGCGTGGTCCCAGTGTCGTAAATGGGATTATATTTATTAAGAGGAAATCCTCGAATTACGACTGTTCGCTTTGTAAACGGTTTGAAATCTCGACAGCCCCGGGAAAAGGGACTTAGGACTGCATTCTGCGATGCTCTCGAAATGGAGGTGGCTCCGTTTGGGATCTGGAGAGAGGGCAGGATTTCGGAGAAGACGGGTGGGTGGGGAAAAAAAAATCAGCTGTCTAGGAAATTCACGCTTTGCATTTTGCACCGTGGGGTTGCAAAGCGTTTCTTCCCTAGCCTGGAAGCCAGAGAGCAGATCGCCTCAAACAGGCCCCCAAGCCAAAAAGGGGGGGGGGGGGAAGAGAGAGAAAAGAACCCAAAGGGGGGAGAAAAAGCAGATTTTTGCAGAGAGTGGCATTCACTGAGCTAATGTGGGGGACACCGAGGAAAACCACCAAAGGAGCTGTCAACGGCAGGCAGATTAAGCTGTGAAGCATGGAGTTGTAGCTGGAATATTAATTTGGGAAGGAGGAGGAGGAGGAGGAGGAGGAGGAGGAGGCGACGAAGAGGGATCCCTTCACTTTGTGGGGAGAAAGAAAATAAAATGCATATTTTAGGGGGACTCTTCTCTACCCAATCAGAGGACGATTCGTTTTAAGGATCGATTCTTTTTGGAGAATTTTACAACCGGAAAAGCCGAGACATCAGGATGGGAAGAATTCCAGAAAAAGAAGGTTTGGTAAGAAGGGGGGGGGAGAGAAAAAACAAGAATAGCTCTTTCGAAGGGACAGGCTTCTGATTTGGGGCTCCCCGGTAACATCTGGCTTTGCTCCGGAGTGGAAACCAAGGCTGGATGGCCAGCGGTAAAGGAAGGCATCCTGCGCCGGGCTGGGGTTGAGCTAAATGACCTCTGAGGTCCCTCTCAAGCCTTCCTATTCTGGGCCTCAGGATAGGAAGGCTCAGCCCCACCCCCCCTTTGGAGGAAATGCTCCTAACCCATGATAAATGTTTTAATTTATGATTTATTCGATTCCTTGGCCCCCTGGCAGTGAGAGGGCAGCCAATAAATTGAATGAAACATAAATAAACGAAAATAAATCTATGTATGTGTTTGTTGGATTTCCGCAGCAGCCCATCTCAGCAAAAAAACAAGTCTAAATGATCTTAAAGCATACCAACTAGAGAATTCTGGGAGTTGAAATCCTCCCTTCTTACCGCAGGCTGGCTGGGGGATTCTGGGAGCTGAAGCCCACCCCTCTTAAAAGTTGCTAAAAATTTCAAAATGCATTTTCCAAGCTGACGCCTCCCCAAACATCCTATAAAAGTTTTAGAAAATTCCAGGATCTAAATATACAAAATATTTAAAAAAACAACAACAACCCCAGATTCCATTCTAAAGGATAAACCTGCCCCCAACACACACACGCACACACAACCCCTGCGCTGTGTTTCCGGCCTATTAGGCCAAATTACCTTTAAACGGGAGGGATGCGGTGAAAGCACCTCCCGTTGGCTTTCAGTTGGGTTAGATGAGTTGAGCCCATTTCGCTCGTAACCCATCAGGGATAATCCCAAAATAATTGGTTCGAAGGCTCGCGCTTTGGCCGCGTGTAAAAATCAATTCCCCTTTTTTTTCCCCCATTTTTTTTTTTTTTTTTTTGCAATCATGCTGGACCGGAGCGATTCTGCCCAAGAAGGACGGGAGAAATTTCAAGGTAGGAAGGAACCGGACGTTGACCGGTCAAAAGAACAGCCGGTGAAGTCTCGGCAAAGAAAGAGGGTCGACTTTGACCTTAGTTCCAAGGGTTTAAATGGGTGGGATTTTTGGGGAGAAGGTGCCCCAAATTTGGAAGGAAGCCACGGATCTGCAAAGAGAAGGGAGGATGTCCAGATGTTGAGCCCGCTGGAGTTGGTTCTGGCTGAGCAGATCAAGTCTCGTGCGAGAATTTTTTCTGCACCGGCCTAAGGTCCGAATGCTAATAATAATAATAACAATAATAATAATAACAACAATAATAATGTTTTTCTGTCCCATTTATGTGGGATTGAATGCCTTTTCTGACCTCTGACCTCTGCATAGGATCAAGGCAACTTAGCCAGAACGGGATCTCTGCTTGAAAAGACGGCTATTTTATCTTTTATATTATTTTATTTATTTATTTTTCTCCATTTGTCATTTTTTTAAATTTTATTTTTTGTGTCATCCATTCATTTTTTATTTTTTATTCGTTCGTTCGTGTGTTTTTTTTTATTTCATCCCTGCCTTGAATTTTAACAGTCGGTTTCTCTTTCGTTCCTTCGTTTAGTTTTTCATTCATTCACCCATCCATCCGTGCCTTTTTATTTTACGTGTTTGTTTGTTTATTGGTTCATTTCTTTTTATTTGTATCTTTTTCTTTACTTATATTTATGTTTTGTTTCTTAAAATTAATTTCACAAACAGGGGCTCTGGCCGGTTTTATTCATTCGTTCATTCATTCATTCATTTGTTCGTTCGTTCGTTCTTTCGTTTTTATGTTATTCATTCGCTGATTTTTATTTTCTTCACTTATTTTTATTCTTTTTTATTTTATGCGTTGATTTTTACGTTATTGGGTTTTTACTTTTTTTATTTATGTTTTGTATTTCTTAAAATTAATTTCACAAAGACCGGCTGTGGGAGGTTTTATTCTTCCGTTTGTTTTTATGTTATTCATTCCTTGATTTTTACTTTCTTCGTTTATTTTTATTCATGTTTATTTTATTCGTTGATTTTTATGTTATTATTTTTCATATTCTTTGTTTACTTTTATATCATTTCTTCATTTTTATTTTGTTGATTTTTATGTTACCTTTTTTTGTTTTCTTCGTTTATTTTTTATTGTATTAATCCGTTTGCTTGTTTTTTGGTTCAGCCGCTTACTCTTATTCATCCGTTCACTCGTGCTTAATTTATTAATTCATTTTTATTCAATTTGTTTATTTATTTTGGTGTAATTGATATCCTACCTTTGTCTGCCCAGCAGTCTGTCCGATGCTTTTCTCCTCTCAGTTTCACAATCTAGATTTTTATTTCGAAATGGCTTATCGTTAGGCAGCCGAATCTGCAAAATAATAACATTGGGCAAATCTTGTTAGAAAAATGAGGATTTTTTTTGGGGGGGGGGCTCTCAGTGCACGGTGAATGGGACAGGGGAGAACACCCATAGAAAGGAATATTTGCAACTAATAAAAAACACCCATAGAAAAGAATATTTGCAACTAATAAAAATCCATGTGTAAAAAAATAATAGCATTTTTGACTCTATGCTGACACTCCCTCCAGCACTGTTTCTCAACTTAAGAACTTTAAACCGTGTGGACTTCAACTCCCAGCATGCATTGCTGGCGGGGGGAATTCTGGGAGTTGAAGTCCACACGTTTTAAAGTTCCTAAGTTGAGAAACAGCACCGGAGTGTCAACATAGAGTCAAAAATGCTATTTTTTTAAAAAAAAAAATTTGGATCGTGAGATAAAAGGCCTCGTTTTCCAGAATAAAGCTGGCAAAAAAAATAAAAAAATAAAATACAATTGCCGGGTTGTGTTTGCGTCAAGATACAATCTATAAAAGTCACTTTTTAAAAAAAAATGAAACTCAAAACTGATCTATAACCCCCCTGGCTTTTTGACCTCTGTGCAAATTCCTAGCACAATCAAAACCCACAAATTTAGGACGACTTTCTTGCACGTCCCTGTTTAAATTTCAGAAGGATCTGTGAATTGATAGATAAATTTCTTTTAAAAAAAAAAATCACAACTTTATTCTCACTGACCTCAAACCGAAACGGCTTGTGGCGGTATCGATGCCACGGCTAAATAAAGAAGCTGGGGAAATTACTTGATTACAGATGTGTTATCTTTTTTTTAATCTCTTGATAACCGCCGCCGAGCCCAAATCGCTTTCCTTTGCAAGAGAATCTATATTTATAGATTTGATTATCCTTCAAACGTTGCGGAGGCTTATTTCATAAAGAGTTGGCTTTTCTGGGATGCATTTAAGCGTATTTTTCCCAGAAGGGGATCTGTTTAGTTTTTTTCCCTTCACAATTCTTAAAGGGATCCAGGTCACGCAGGTCCCCGATTCGTAGAAATATAGAATAACAGAGTTGGAAGGGACCTTGGAGGTCTTCTAGTCCAACCCCCTGCTCAAGCAGGAGACCCTGTGACAGGGGTCTCCAAACATGAAGACTTGTGGACTTCAATTCCCAGAATTCCCCAGCCAGCCATTTGGGAGTTGAAGTCCACAAGTCTTCAAGTCTTGTGAACGTCAATTCCCAGAATTCCCTAACCAGACCATTGGCTGCTGGCTGGGGCATTCTGGGAGTTGAAGTCCACAAGTCGTAAAAGGGCCGTGTTTGAAGACCCCTGTTCTGTACTATTCAAGTGGACTCAAATTCTGCCTGCAAATAATGTCAATTTCTTTCTCTTTTCAGCTATTATTATTACTATTACTATTATTGTTATTATTGTTATTATTTCTGGTCCACCCCTCCTGAATCCCCAGGCCTGCAAATAATGTCAATTTCTTTCTCTTTTCAGCTATTATTATTACTATTATTGTTATTATTGTTATTATTTCTGGTCCACCCCTCCTGAATCCCCAGGCCTTGATTGCCAGCAGCTCAAAGCATAAACCAAGTTTAGTTCCTAAGTTGCTACAGATATATCTCCGAAGAAATGAGAAATTAATTGTCCAGAACAGCTTCCTGGCTAATTTGGGAACATTTGAGCTTTTAGAGATATTTTTAGCTGCTTGTAGGAAGAGAAGTTTATAAATACTATAAATGGTACACCTTCCTTCTTTTTTTTTTCCTTTAATTTTGCAGGCTTAACCCTTATTGCTCCCTCAGCAGCCTCGTTGCCATTGAACCAGGCATTCATCTGTGCTGCCCCGACCACAACTAGAAGTTATAAATTCATCGCTGCACAAAACGTTCTTCCAGAAGGCAAAAGACAAGAAACAATGGATGGAAACTGATCAAGGAGAGAAGCCACCTGGAATTAAGGAGGAACTTCCTGAGGGTGAGGACAGTTAGCCAGTGGAACTGCTTGCCACCAGAAGTTGTAGGGGCTACGTCACTGGAGGTTTTTAAGGAGAGACTGGACAGCCATTTGTCTGGACTGGTGTAGGGTCTCCTGCTTGAGTAGGGGGTTGGACTACAAGACCTCTGAGGTCCCTTCCAGCTCTATTCTGATTGATTGGAATGGTGTAGGGTCTCCTGCTTGAGCAGGGGGTCAGACTAGAAGACCTTCAAGGTCCCTTCCATCTCTTCTCTTCTCTTCTGTTTGCAACCAAGTCATTCTAATCCTTGAGCTTTTGTTCTCTTTTCTTCTCTCCTCTCCTCTCCTCTCTTCTCTTTGCAACCAAGTCATTCTAATCCTTGAGCTTTTGTTCTTTTCATTCTTCTCTTCTCTCTTCTCTTTTTTCTTCTCTTCTCCTCTCCTCTCTTTGCAACCAAGTCATTCTAATCCTTGAGCTTTTGTTCTCTTTTCATTCTTCTCTCGTCTTCTCATCTCTTCTCTCCTCTTTGCAACCAAGTTATTCTAATCCTTGAGCTTTTGTTCTTTTCATTCTTCTCTTCTCTCTTCTCTTTTTTCTTCTCTTCTCCTCTCCTCTCTTTGCAACCAAGTCATTCTAATCCTTGAGCTTTTGTTCTCTTTTCATTCTTCTCTCGTCTTCTCATCTCTTCTCTCCTTTTTGCAACCAAGTCATTCTAATCCTTGAGTTTTTGTTCTCTTTTCATTCTTCTCTTCTCTCTTCTCTGCCAAGTTTGACCCCTGCCAAAATTTGCTGCACGCTAAACACCGCTGCCCGCACGTCATTCCCTTCTAATTACGGCAGTAATTTCCCTTATTTTAATTTTCTCTCTCTTTTTTTTTTGTTTTGGCCCCCATCTTACGGCAACCCGCGAAACCCACCAACACAAATTGCACCGTGACCGCAACTCCTCAAATTAAGCCGGGCCACTAACGCATCATTTGGCCTCCTTCTCTATTTTCTGGAGCTTGATTTGACGGAACAAACATCCATATATATATATATATATATATATTTTCCTCCCCCTCGCCCCCCCCCAGACAAAATGAGAAACGAATTGGTGTCGAAAATGGATTCTTTGCTTGGAAGCAGAGCGAACGCCAGCCAATGGAGGTAATTTTGAGCAGGAGGCCAATGGTGGTTTGCTGTCGCGCACGGAAACAGCCCCTCTTCTTCCCGAGGTTGTGGCCGGCTCCTGCTGGGAAAATGGGAGCGAGGACACCGAAGCATCCTCTTTAAATAGGGCAACTTTCTCCCTGCATCAGCCAAGGCTCGGCCAGCGATTAGGAATGTAATTGAGCGGAAGAGAGAGAAAAGCTTAAAACTGCACGACCCGGCAATTCTTCCTATGCTGGTTATTTTGGAGAAGGCGGCGTGTTTTGTGCATGTGTGCCTGGACGCCTTTCTGCTCCCCAAAGATAAAATACAAAAAAATGCAAAATAAACCGAGGGATCAGAGCATGGGGGGGGGGGAGAGGTGGTGATGAAACGAGCCAGCTTTGAACCCCCAAAGATAATCACAGGCGGTCCTGGACTTACAGCTGCAATTAGGAGCCCCGGATTTTTGTGTTGCTAAGTGAAAAGTGAATTTTGCCCCTTTTTTTAATGATCTTTCTTGCCACAGCTGGTACCCCCTTAAGCAGTCCAATCCCCAGCTGAAGCAGCAGACCCGCCTAGAGCGTTTCAACCAATCAATCAGAGGGACCTTGGAGGTCTTCTAGTCCAGCCCCCTGCTCAAGCAGGAGGCCCTAGACCATTTCAATCAGTCGATCAATGGAAGGGACCTTGGAGGTCTTCTAGTCCAACCCCCAGCTGAAGCAGGAGACTCTGTACCCTTTCAATCAATCAATCAGAATAGAGATGGAAGGGACCTTGGAGGTCTTCTAGTCCAGCCCCCTGCTCAAGCAGGGAAGGAAGGAAGGAAGGAAGGAAGGAAGGAAGGAAGGAAGGAAGGAAAAGATATTTTAGATAGAAAGGGTGGGACAGAGAGAGGGAGGGAGGGAGGGAAGAAGGAAGGAAGGAAAATATTCTAGATAGAAGGGGAGGGAGGGAGAAAGAGAGGGAGGGAGGGAGGAAGGAAGGAAGGAAGGATGGAAGGAAGGAAAAAAAGATATTCTAGAAAGATAGAAGTGAGGGAGGGAGGNAGGAAGGAAGGAAGGAAGGAAGGATGGAAGGAAGGAAAAAAAGATATTCTAGAAAGATAGAAGTGAGGGAGGGAGGGAGGGAGGGAGGGAGGAAGGAAGGAAGGAAGGAAGGAAGGAAGGAAGGAAGGAAGGAAGGAAGGAAGGGAGAGAGAAAGGAGTGTTGTCCCCAAGAGGCTGAGGGAGGTGTATTTTTGTGGGTCTGTGTGTCTTCTTCCCCTCCTCCTTTGAAATTGGCTTCCATTTATCCAGCAGACGTTTATCAAGCCACCCTCGAGATTTGCCTCCCCATTCTTCTAAAGCTCTTCTGTGTCCTTGCTCCGCGGGGGGGGGTCAGCAGCTAAAGAGGGTCTCTCTTCCCCCCCGCCACAAAAAAGTGGAAAGTGAATTCTTTTTTTTTTTAATTTTCCTTCTCATCAATCAGCACGCCTGTCCTTGGCCCGCCTAACCCCAACCCAGGGCGTTCTCTTTCATGGCTTAAAGAGAATTGCAAAGCAGGGTTGCGTCCCCTGAATCCGAAGCTGGCTTGATGTTGGCTTAGATCTCACCCTGAGATGGCGCTGACGGCCAGGGGAACAAAGGCTGGCAACGCCGTGGTGGCCCCCTTGAAGTATTTCTCTGCCCGTTTTTTGCGTTGTTTTCGTCCTTTTCGGCGTTTGGCAATGACACAGATGGATTGTCTCCAGGAGGAGCGGTGCCCAAGCTGGTCACCTCCACCTTCTTCTGGCTATTTGGACTGATTGTTTACGTGCCACAGAGTCCATGCCGGCTTTTCATCATCACATAAATTGGACGGTCTAGCCCAGGGGTCTTCCAACTTGGCCCTTTGATGACTTGTGGACTTCAACTCCCAGAATTCCTCAGCCAGGCACGCGTGCCTGGCTGAGGAATTCTGGGAGTTGAAGTCCACAAGTCATCAAAGGGCCAAGTTGGAAGACCCCTGCTCTACCCCTAAAAGCTGGTCTTTCAGACCTTCCGATGGTTCTTCCACCTTCGTTGGCGGTCCTCTTCTTCTCGTTCCTTCCACCTTCCCCAACCTCGGAACCTTCTCCAGATCTCCAGGGATCCAAAGTAGGAGCCTTTGAACCCCGGTCTTGTGTGACTTGAGCGAGAGGTTTACGTTGACTTATTCAATGATTTAGGCTTTCTGGGCTGTCCGTGGTCTTCTCCAGGCTCTGCTCCAACAGCCAGCTTCGAAGGCGTCCACGTTCTTCCTCTTCTGCTCCTTCAAAGTCCAACTTTGGCGGGTCAAAGGGAAGACCGTGGCTTGCCCAACTGGGATCTTTGTTAGGTGTAGACCCCTCACAACATCTGAGTATCTTCTCCAAGGGCTCCTGGCCCAATCACCAAGGAGACGGTGAGTTCTAGTCCTGCCTTAGGCATGAAATCCGGCTGGGTGACTTCTCTCAGCCCAGCCCACCTCACAAGGTTGTCGTTCCCCCCCCCCCGGCTTTGTTCAAATTGCCCAAAAATCCCGGAACGGCTGAGGATTATGGAGTATTTCCTGTCCTAGGTGCTGATGGAAAGGGGAACACACGAATTGTGTATCAAAAGGAAGATATTTTGAGACAGGTCGCAATCAATCTAGCCCAAAGTGTGGTTTTCTGGCCAGGATGAAAACGGGGGATTAATTCTGTCAACAAGGAAACGGGTTTTTCCGGCTCACCGACAGCGGCCTGTAAAAAATATCTAGCATCTGAAAACTTATTAAAAAGATTCCCCTCTCCCCCGCAGAATTAATCACATAACTTTTCCCATTATAATGAAGGTTTCACTCTGTTAATAACTAGTGTTGGGGAAGGTAGATGACAATCCCAGGAGCGAGGCTCTTAATTGCTTAATTACTAGGCAGTCTGTCAGCAAAAGCCAGCAGAAATTGATACCGCGGCCCAGGCCGGAGTCAATTAATTGATTATTATTCTGATACATTTGCATAGAGAGATAAAATAATTGCTGTGGATGAAAGCAGAGATAAGCCCCCCTCCCGTAATCTGAATTGTGGGTCTGAATGGCGTTGAGCCTGGAAGACAGAGAGAATGCAAAGAGGAAAAACTGCATTATTGGGAAGGAAGGAAGGAAGGAAGGAAGGAAGGAAGGAAGGAAGGAAGGAAGGAAGGAAGGAAGGAAGGAAGGAAGGAAGGAAGGAAATTAAAGGGTGCAGGGATTGGAAACTACGGCTGGGTCCGTCCATTGAGCTGAACCATGTCTAAACTATTACTTTCTTGAATAAACCAGATGGCTAGTGTGCGCTCCCAACATGCTAAGCCATAAATCATGGTTTGTACAAATTGGAGGAGGAGGAGAAGGAGGAGAAGGAAAGGTAGGAGAGAAAAAAGAGAGAGAGAGAGAAAAAAAAAATAGCTGGAAGGGAAAACAGATAGTCTTTGGCTCCCCCTGCCGACAAAACTTAGCAAATCGCTTTTGCAGGCCGAGAGGTCAAAAAGCTTGGCAAGCTTTTTGTGTGTGTGTGTGTGATCCCTCTTGCAAATGACGCAACCCACAAAACTTGAGGGGGAGGGGAGGAACGGACACGCAGGGCCACAGCAGCGGAAGGGTGAAATATCCTATCATAAATGGGGCGTTTTGTTTGCAGGTGGAGATGGAGGGGGGGGGAGCGATGGTGATGGCTTAAAGCTGGCTTGACGAAGAATTTTATCTGTGCAGATCAGGTTGCGGGGGGGGAAAAACGGAGGTCACCCTCTCCCTCCATTCTTGTTTCGTGGGTTGGCAGCTATTCTTAGGGGAGAGGGAGGAATGGTTTGTGCTGCACGTAGGGGCAAGTTCACGAAATGCAAGGTCAGTGGGTGAGAGCTAGCCATCTTTTCTTTTAACGTATGTAAAAAGGGTTAAAATGGTTCGGGGGGGATGGGAGACCACTAAGAGATCGTGTAGGGTAGAATTGTAAAAGCAGAAACACAAAAAAGCCTTGCGGGGAGGGGAGGAGAGGGATTGGAAGAATGGGAGGAGAGGAGAGAAGAAAGGAAGAGAAGGGAAGGAGGAAGAAGGAAGGAAAGGAAAGGAAAGAGAGGAAGAAGGAAGGGGAGGAAAGGAAAGGAAAGGGAAGAAAAAGGAAGGGGAGGAAAGGAAAGGAAAGGAAGGAGAAAGAGAGGGAATGGGAAAGGAAAAATTGGATAATAATAATAATAATAATAATAATAATAACAACAACAATAATAACAACAATAATAATAATAACAACAATAACAACAATAACAACAACAACAACAACAACTATACAAAATGAATCCAATTTGTAACTTGGAGAAAGCAGAATGCAGAGGCAAAGTCAGTACACTCCTTTCGCCACCAGGGGGCAGCACAACACCACTGAATTTTACAATGAAAAAAAAAACTTGCTCAGAAGCTTAAATTCTGGTGAAAACACCCACCTTGCTCTAAAATAGTCAAGAATTCAAAATTCAGAGGGTGCAAATCTCGGTTACACAACTTTTAAGGGTTCCAGCCCAGGTCAGTTAAGGGTAAAGAAGCGAAAAGCGGTTCAAAAGCGGATCACAGGGTTGGAAGGGTCCCCTTGAGATCATTTAGCAGCTGCTCAGGGCAGGAATCCGAATTAAAAGTCTAAATTAGAGCAGTTTAGGGCTGAAAACACCCCTTGAAGCCCACCACCCATGTGTTGCAGTTGTTATTATTATTATTTAATTATAATTATTGATTATTGTTAAGATGTTTTTAAAATCCGGTGGGCCGAGGTGTAAAAATGGCTAACCGCTAAAACAGCAGGCAGCCTAGAAAAGAGAGAAAGGTGAATTATTTCTCCTGTTTTTCCAACATTTAATAGAATTCCAAGCCAGCCAATTAAATAAAGATGAAATGAAACGAAAATTCAATTAACTACAGCCAACTGGGAGATCTGTAATCGTGGCTTTTCTCCCCAACGATCTCAGGAGATAATTAGCCAAGAATGTGCTACTATTCACGATGATAAGAGATTGAGGGGGTATATGAATAAGATCTACCCTACATCCTGGGAGATAGATTGATTGATAGATTGTAGACCACGATTGGTACCTCCTTAAGCAGAAGCAGTCTACCCATCATAAAGTGGCCGAGTTTGAGAAACCCTGGGTCTCTTGCGCAAGTTCGGAACAAGTTAACGCGCCTGGAGATAAAAACCAGAACATGATTTTTTATTTTTTATTTTTAAAAAAGCAAGCTGTAGAGATGGGTGCTAATTTAACCAAGATGTCCAGGAAAGCCATCTCAGCTAATTTAAACCAGCCAGAAATTGTTGTAACTTCCCGGCAAAGCTGGCTTGAGAATGGAAACGTCGGCCAACAAACAGCCATTCGCGGGTCCACCCGGTCTCTCCGGACCCCGTGTGGTCTTCCGCTAAATCAGGATGGGGATCCTTCCCGTCACTTCCCACAGGGGGGTCTTTACAAGATGTTAAAATCTATCTATCTATCTATCTATCTATCTATCTATCTATCTATCTATCTATCTATCTATCTATCTATCTATCTATCTATCTATCTATCTATCTATCTATCTCTATTATCTATCTAGCTATCTCTATATCTATATTTATCTATCTATCTATCTATCTATCTATCTATCTATCTATCTATCTATCTATCTATCTATCTATCTATCTATCTATCTATCTTATCTATCTATCTTATCTATCCTATCTATCCTATCTATCTATCTATCTATCTATCTATCTATCTATCTATCTATCTATCATATAAATTTAAAAAGCAGTTCTCAAGGCCCAAGGGTTATCATGGGGTTCTGCCCATTTTAATCACAGCCTCCCCTCCTTTCGGGGGGGCATCACTGCATTTTGGGGCACCCCCTTGCCGTAACCCTAGATCTGAAAAAAGGCGATCTTCTTTTGCGACCAAAGTCAACGGGGGAAGTGAGATTCACTTAACAACCGTGTGACTGGCTTAACAACCGTAACAACTCGGGATTTGCTGAATGAGCACATGACCCTTTGGACAGCTGCAGAGATCCACTTAGCGACCGGGGTAAAATCAGGCACGGCTCACCTTGCTTAGCCACAGAAATTCTTCTCCCAACTGCGCTCGTGAGCCGAGGACGGTCTGTGTCCCAAAATCGAAGAGTTGTGTTCAGAAAGAGAAAAAATATCCTACACTGCAAGGAGCTGCTTTGGATTTTTTGGGGAAAAAAAACCAACAACAACTTTTTTTGTTGTTTCTGGCCTCGTCAGAAATAAAAACAACATCGATTGAAGCCAGTTCGGGGTTAAAATTCCTTCCGATGCGACGACGGTTATTCATAGGTTGTTGCTGTGCTTCAGAATTCTTCACGGTTGTTTATTCTGCGGTTGCATTCCGAGGGAGTGAAGTCACAAAACACAAAGCTAAAAAAGAAAAAAAAAATCACGCTCCGTTGCAATGACTAATTTATATTCTGTTAATTTCGGTTGGATTTCGTCCGGAGCACCATCCGCAAACATCTGGAAACGGCCCAAGAGGCTTTTCTAGCTACGGAGATGCTTAGAAGGGCCCTTGCTTCAAAGCCTTTCCAGTGGGGAGTCTGGGGGGGGGGAAAGCCATTTGAGTTTGGAGGTTTCTCAATCTTGGCCATTTGAAGTTGGGTGGACTACAATGCCCAGAATTCCCCGGCCAGCGTGATCATTCAGACTCCTCCTGTTCCCATCTATGATAGAAAAGCCGGAATCGAGAAAGTTGCTCTGTATAGAATAGAATAGAATAGAATAGAATAGAATAGAATAGAATAGAATAGAATAGAATTAAGGAATAGAATAGAATAGAATAGAATAGAATAGAATAGAATAGAATAAAATAGAATAGAATAGAATAGAATTAAGGAATAGAATAGAATTAAGGAATAGAATAGAATATAATAGAATAGAATTAAGGAATAGAATAGAATAGAATAGAATAGAATAGAATAGAATAGAATAGAATAGAATAGAATAGAGTATTAAGTGCAAGAAATGTAGGGGGAAAAAATGAAATTTTCATGTTTGAAACACTCCCAAAGTAGGGCCAAGAAGCTTCGGTTCATTTAAACGGCGGTGGAATTTTTGTGCCCTGGGGCAAAAATCTAATGTTAAAAAATGTGAAATATGGAGGCTCCTTTTTTCAGGTAGAAACACCTGTTAAGAATGTTGTTGACCTTTTTTTTCTTCCAATTTATTGCTTTCTTTTCTTTTCTTTCTTTTTTTAATAGAAGAGAATAAAGCCGGTTCTTTTACACTCCCCAAATTTTCTCATATATACACACATACACACACGTGACACACAAATACACACACACACACACAAACATATGTGTATTATATATATATATATATGGGACCAGTCCTTGAAGTTCGATAAGATTTTCTGAGAAGTGATTTTTGGAAGGAAAGAAGGAAGGAAGGGAGGGAGGGAGGGAGGGAGGGAGGGAGGGAGGGAGGAAGGAAGGAAGGAAGGAAGGAAGGAAGAGAGGGAGGGAGGAAGGAAGGAAGGAAGGAAGAAGGAAGGAAGGATGAGAAAGAAGAAAAAGGAGAAGGAAGGAAGGAAGGAAGGAAGGAAGGGAGAGAGGGAGGGAGGGAGGGAGGGAGGGAGGAAGGAAGGAAGGAAGGAAGGAAGGAAGAAGGAAGGAAGGAAGGAAGGAAGGAAGGAAGGAAGGAAGGAAGGAAGGAAGGAAGGAAGGAAGGAAAAAAGTGTTTAAGAAGCCTGCAGCCCCTCCGATCCTGTTACACAACTGATTTGTCTGCCTGGTGTGTTGCTTCTCCTGTCCGCGGGAGTAACCATTATAATCCCACCACAGCTCTACAGCAAAGATATATAAACTCTGTTGCTGGGACCGGACCCTAAAGACATAAATCACGGAATATTTAGGAAAACGATCTACATTTATTGCACTTAATACTCTATTTAGAGCCTCCACGTCAGCCCAATAAATCAGGGATGTTGCCGTGTTTAGTGGGATGGGGGGGGCGGCGGGTTCGCATCCCCCTTTCCCGTCTTCCTTCTTGCAGCCTGTGGAAAATCAGAGCAGGGACCTTGTTGTTTCCTTCCATAAAATGGGCATTTCCGGGCAGAAAATATCTTTTTTTCTTGTCCCATTTCAACAAGTTATTTCAATTAGTCCTTGACTTAACGTCAAGTTAACAAATGTGACAAGGAAAGTCGTAAAATGGGGCGAAATCCACTTAGCACGTGTCTCACTTAGCAACATAGATACACACACACACACACACACACACAAGAATCTTGAAAACAGGACACACACTGTCTTAATGAGATGACCTTTATAAATACAACTGAAATATAAGCTGATTAAAAAAAGATGTCATCCGTCGATGTTATTGTTAAGTCGTACAAATAACTAGAAAAATGTTTATACTCAGTCTCGTACGTATCGAAAACATTAAGAATTATATTTGTTTAATGCAGACAAAAGGAGAGAACTACTGGAAGAAGAAGAGAAGATCAAGGAAATATATCATTGACTAACATATTGATTAATTATAGAAATTGTTATTGATTGTTTTTACATGAACCCAGACAACACACACTTTGCTAAGCACTAGGGATTGTTAATGTAAAAAAAAAATCAATAAAATATAATAAAAAAGATTTATTTAATAAAAACTAATTAACTATATATCTATATCTATCTGTCCGTCTGTCCATCTGTCTATCTATCTGTCTCTACCTTCCCTCTTTCTATATCTATCTATCTATCTATCTATCTATCTATCTATCTATCTACCTACCTACCTACCTACCTACCTACCTACCTACATCTATCTATCTATCTATCTATCTATCTATCTATCTATCTATCTATCTATCTATCTATCTATCTATCTATCTACCTACCTACCTACCTACATCTATCTATCTATCTATCTATCTATCTATCTATCTATCTATCTATCTATCTATCTATCTATCTATCTATCTATCTATCTATCTACCTACCTACCTACCTACATCTATCTATCTATCTATCTATCTATCTATCTATCTATCTATCTATCTATCTATCTATCTATCTATCTATCTATCTATCTATCTATCTATCTATCTATCTATCTATCTATCTACCTACCTATCTCTCTCTCTCTCTATATATATATATATTCCCCCCAAATTGAACTCAAAGCATCTGCAGAAAAGCCAGAGAGCCGGGCCTGACAGCGTGCCGAGGGCTATGCACGAACAAAATAATTCCTTTTTTATTATTATTATTATTTAAAAGAAAGAAAAAAAAAATCAAGTTAAGACAAGTCGCTTCGGAAAGCGCATCCAGAAAAAATGCAGAGCGTAAAAAATTAAGGTAGGCCTTTTTAAAAAAAAAATATTTTCTTTAATTTGCCCAAGAATTTTAGCCCAAAATTAGATAATATATTTTGGGCGGGGGCGGTTTTTCCGATCCTGCCTTTTGCAGGTAGTCCTCGAATTACGACCGCATATCTGAGCCGAACATTTCTGTCGCTAAGTGAGACGTTTGCTAAGCAAGGCTTGCTCCCTTCCATTGATTGATTGATTGATTGATTGAAATGGTCTAGGGTCTCCTGCTTGAGCAGGGAATTGGACTAGAAAACCTCCAAGGTCCCTTCCAGCTCTATTCTGATTGATTGATTGATTGATTGAAAAGACCTAGGATCTCCTCTTTGAGCAGGGGGTTGGACTAGAAGACCTCCAAGGTCCCTTCCAGCTCTATTCTGATTGATTGATTGATTGATTGATTGATTGATTGACTGATTGATTGATTGGAATGGTCTAAGGTCTCCTGCTTGAGCAGGGGGTTGGACTAGAAAACCTCCAAGGTCCCTTCCAGCTCTATTCTGATTGATTGATTGATTGAAAGGACCTAGGATCTCCTCTTTGAGCAGGGGGTTGGACTAGAAGACCTCCAAGGTCCCGTCCAATTCTGTTGTTGCTTTTTAACAGTGCAAAACCTGTCTGGATGACGGGAGGCTTGGGGAGGGGGGCGGACCCCCCTCCCTTTGAAGGGTTCCTCCTGAGTCCCACCATCACGAGGGAGGGGAGCTCCTGGGAGGACAAGGGAAGAGGGGGGGCCCAGAATGCTTGACCTGCTTCAAAGGACCATTTGAAATGGGGGGGCACTTCAAGCCAGGAGAATCGGGGGGAAACAGCCCGGAAATTTAACAAGCTCGGAAAGGCAGCCTCCTGGGCTGGTTAGGAGACAGGAGAAGCGAGATCAAAAGACGCAAAGCTATAAATTGGGCTCGTTGTGGGGTTTTTTTTTTCTCCTCCTCCGGCCTGTGAGATAGAGATCTCTCCCATCCAGCTGTGCAGAGGTTTCTCCCTTCTTCATGAGGTTCCAGCAAGTAGGATTTTATATATATATATATATATAAATGTAGGCAATTCACCCAAGATTAGATTTGGCTGGGATCTGAAGGAAAGCGATTGTGGAGAAGAATTCATTTGCTCCGTCAGTGCGTGAGTTTCATCCTTGGAGCTTTTCAAGAAGACACTGGACAGCCATTGGTCTGGAATGGTCCAGGGTCTCCTGCATGAGCAGGGGGCTGGACTAGAAGACCTCCGAGGTCCCTCCCAGCTCTCTTCTGATTGATTGATTGATTGATTGATTGATTGAAATGGTCTAGGGCAGGGGGGTCTTCAAACTTGGCCCTTTTATGACTTGTGGACTTCAACTCCCAGAATGCCTCAGTTGAAGTCCACAAGTCATAAAAGGGCCAGGTTTGAAGACCCCCTGGTCTAGGGTCTCCTACTTGAGCCGAGGGTTGGGCTAGGAGATCTCTTAAGGTCCCTTCCAGCTCTATTCTCATTGATCGATTGAAATGGTCTAGGGCAGGGGTCTTCAGACTGGCTGAGGAATTCTGGGAGCTGAAGTCCACCAGTCATAAAAGGGCCAAGTTTGAAGACCCCCTGGTCTAGGGTCTCCTAGTTGAGCCGGGGGTTGGACTAGAAGACCTCCAAGGTCCCTCCCAACTCTGTGAGTCTACTCCGTTCTATATCAATACATACAAGGGAATATATTTTCAAGAAGAGACCGGGCAGCTATTTCTCCAGAACGGTAGAGTCTCCTGCCTGAGCAGGGGGTTGGGCTAGAAGACCTCCGAGGTCCCTTCTTCCAACTCTGCTCTTCTCTTCTTCAATGACTGCTCACGTGTATGTATGTGTGTGGAGGGGGGGGGGACCCTTGCCTGGCTTTGCATCTGTGCATGAGCAAGGACCCACCCACCCCCGCTACCCCCTTGCCAGTCCGTGCCACGGCGCTCGGCCTGTCACGCCGGTGACTCACACGGCAGGGAGGGGCAGGGCGGAAGGAAGGGAAGGGAAGAGCGGAGAAGAGCCCACGGAAGAAGGCTGCAACCGGGCAACCGGCCCACAAACAAACCCTGGGTGGGTCGGCCTGGGAGAGCCGGTTTCGCAGGACCACACCTGTCCCGGCCCGTGATTGACAGGGCACAGGGATCCGTTCGCCCCCCTGGCAAAAAGGCCTGGACAGAGGCCGAGGGTTCAGAGCAGGAAGGATGGAAGCGTCCAAGTTGAACCCACCGGATCAAGCTGATCCACTCAGACCCCCCTCACCCTTTTCCGACTCGCTCTTCCAAGGGAGAAGACCCAGAACTTTGGGGAGGCTGAGCTGAGCAGCCTTTTGCCAGGAAAAGCTGCCCTCGGTTCTATTTTCTCCCAAATCTCTTTTCACAGATGATGACATGATGATGAAAAGAATAATAATTTTTTTAAAAAAAACACCGGCCTTCCCGTTCAGGAAGCCTGCGTTATCATCGGAGCTGATTAGCGAAGAGCCGAGGCCGGGAAGCGAAGGAGAAGAAAACTGGAAACCTCAGCAAAACCCCAGGAATCACGCCGAGAAACCATAATAGAATCAGAAAGACGTAGAATCAAACTGGGTTTGTCCCACGCCAAACGTTGAGCTTTTTGCAAGCCCCTTTCAAACCAGCTTTGCTCCATTCCAAAAGGTTGAGCTTTTTGCAAGCCCCTTTCAAACCAGGTTTCTTCCACTCCCAAAAGGCTGAGCTTTTTGCAAGCCCCTTTTAAACCAGGTTTCTTCCACTCCAAAAGGTTGAGCTTTTTGCAAGCCCCTTTTAAACCAGGTTTCTTCCACTCCAAAAAGGCTGAGCTTTTTGCAAGCCCCTTTCAAATCAGCTTTGCTCCACTCCAAAAGGTTGAGCTTTTTGCAAGCCCCTTTCAAACCAGGTTTCTTCCACTCCCAAAAGGCTGAGCTTTTTGCAAGCCCCTTTCAAACCAGGTTTCTTCCACTCCCAAAAGGCTGAGCTTTTTGCAAGCCCCTTTTAAACCAGGTTTC